>NC_140963.1:81070748-81209496 GCF_056783735.1 Eptatretus burgeri | reverse complement strand
AATGTCACCCGCAGGGTGACCCGTATCTTGCCAAAAGGTGACCACGTGTGACTTCTTTAAGGTCACACTGAGGTGAAAAGAGCTGCCATCCACCAGGAGCGATTCCTTGAGGAATATCTGCCTACGAGAGATTCCGATAAGAATCGTTCTACAGAGTAACCATGAAAAATATGCGTTTGCCTCATAACGTCACCAAATGACGTCATAATGTTTTCAAGCTTGACATATCTAGAAAGCACTCATCGAGGTGTTCAATTTGAGGTACTACACGATATGGTTCCTAAAACTTGAACATTTAACCTTGGGGTCAAATATGTTTGACCTGAGGCGCTAACCATGAAGGTCAAGGCCAATCGCCACCAAAAATTAATCAGCTGAGCACCAGACCATGAACTATATTCCCATGAAGTTTGAAGACGATCCCATCAAAATTACTCAAAAATAAGGGTTTCGTCGACTCCCCTGATTTGTGACAAAGTGACCTTGACCTTTGACCTTGACCTTCAAAATTTTATGCGCTGAAAGGGACCTCTATAGGCCTCTGATATGCGAAGTTACAAAAATTTCCATTGAAAACTCTGCTCAGCAGAATTTTTTATACGTGATTACAGACAAGCAAAAAAAAATAAAAAAAATAAATAAACATACAAGCTGACTAACATATCTTGCAAAAACTTCGTTTTGGCAAGATAATAATGAATAAAAAAAAGTCTCCAAGAAAATACAAATCCATACAATGACTTTTGGACAACTGGCACTTTGAGACAGCAATTCAGGTGCTCCTGTTACCGACATGTGTCTCCAGTGACGTCAGTCAGTCACGTGGCACCTCGAGCTGCGGCGTGCCTTCCTATCCCCTGGTCCACTGCATGCAGTGACCAGGGGGTGGTACGGCTGGACTCGTGGAGATGGGTCCTTCATGTCGGACATGCGGTACTACCACTATGTCCCAGAAGGGAGTACCCCGTTGACACAGGTCCTACTCCACTCCCTCAGAATTTCTCCACGGTGCTTGCGATTCACTGCGTATGGCATGTTCCTCTCAAGGGAACCTGTTGGGGTCGACGACGGGCATTCCATCGGCAACTTCACGTTCCTGACCTGGGTTGGGCTCGCCGTACGTTGTTATCTGCTGGGTCATTGCGTGCTTGACACTGCCATCCCAGCAATGTCAGTGAGCAGTGTGCCCCGTACTCCTACGGGCAAATGGTCTTGCCTGCCACGCTAGTAGCACAGATCCGATGGACTGGATCTGGACGCTGGGACGGCATTCGTCACAGGGGCCCGCATATGAACCAATGGATGGTTTCATAGTCCCAAACTGCTACAGACATCCGCTCCAGTGGTCTGGAGCTTCAGTCTGCCACCTCTGTGCTGTGGTAGTCAGCACTTGAGACGTGCTGGAGTACAGTGGGGGACGGAGAGGGGAGAGGACAATGGCCCAGAGCATCACGGCCCTGGGAGGGAAAGGCATCAATCAAGCCAGCACTGACCTCTCCTCATGGTTCCACCTTTCAAAAGGATGACTTGGGGACCAGTATAGGTTGGTACGAGTAAGCATACAAAGGAATTCAATGAAAAACTAGACAGTGGAGAAATAAATGAGTGTTTCAACAAATCAAAAAGCACATTACGCACATGTCAATTGCATACAGCACATCCAACTATTAAAAGAATAAACAAGAAGGGCACTCGGTAGAGCACATACATCCGCCATGCAATGCCTGATCCTCGAGAACATATCTGGCCCATTGCATCGTTTTTGGCCCTATCTCTCAATGGTGAAGAATCACTTGGAAAAAATAAATAATTCTTGTATCCAGATTCAGGTCTACACCAGGTTTTCCTCCTCCTCCTCCTCCCAATGATCAAGACCTTGGACTTCAGAGGCACGATCTAACACCGAAGCCACAAGGGTGCGTGCCGTCTCTCGGAGGGATACGGAGGCGAGGTTTTGATTGCCAGGACGAGAGCCGAGCGCAGCTGAGGAGAGTGATCGCGGCTCGCCGGTGTCTGGGTTCGGCTCGCCTCTTGCTGGTGCCCGGGTCGACAACGCGAAGACCACACGAGGTGGACAGGTCCGAGGCAGAATCTGGTCTTCAGATCGTCCTTTCCATCTGAGCTGGAGGCCTCAATAAAGACCATTTTGGTCCGATTCTTTTGGGTGTGTGCGTATGTGTGTTTCTGGCACCAGTCTGCTAAGTAATGAATTGTTAAGTGCCTTGCTGTACATATGTGCTTATTAATATTCGGATATCTCTGCCCGGACGTACTCCCCTCATTTCCCTATTGTTAATAAATATACCCATGTGTTAAATTATCGGTTCGTTTTTGTCCTTCTTTTATTGGTTTCACACGGTGCGTGTTGGAGAAATAGCCAGGCTGTTGCCGCTGTAAAAGGGACATTTGGACCGACGAAAGCTCGGTGACCATCCGCTCGGGTCGCACACGGTTCGAGTACGCGAGCGACTCGTTCCGTACGCGCATCGTCGAGGGTGAATTTCCCCGGTAGTTTGGACCAAGTGGGTATTTAGGTAAATTGAAATTGGCAATCGACCCTATCCCAACGTGGTCGATCTATTGGGGAACTTTGGTTTGATGAAGGACCTGTACTTTTCGGAGTTTTCCGAAGAGGTACGATCGAAATTCCGGGTGATCGGTGGAGTCAACCCTGCATCTCCATTTCGCGGTCATGCTCGTCGCCGACACCTGGCCCCGCAACATTAGTGTTCAGGAGCGGAATTCGAACCCCTCCGTCTCCACGAATTTCACTGATTCGGATCAGGGGTGTAGGGAGTGAACCCCCCCCCCCCCCGTTTTCCCCAAATTACGAGCATTTTTTAATTTATTCCCAGCACGCAACATGTTGAACCAAGACGAGCTGAGGCAGGTGGGTAGTGGTAGTGTAGTGTCAGACGAATCTATGGTCCAGGACGAAACCACCGTACAGGACACCGCCATGCAGGTTGACCATCCCCCACAACTGGACCCAGAGGTCGTAATGGGCGCAGTGGGAGCGGCGACGCAAGAGCGCCCCGTCAAATTTGCTTCCCTGTCCCCAGCGAAACCGCGACCGATCGAGGCGATTCGGCATCGTCAGGGTCGGTTGACATCAACCAGTTGGGGGAAATGTTAATGAGAATGATGAAGGAAGATGCGCAAGAAATGAAAACGAACATGCAAGAATTGAAAGGGGATTTGGAGCACAAAATGGATGCGAACGCGCACGATGTGAATAACATGGAGCGCGTAATGGATGCGAACATGCAAGCAATGGAAAACCGACGGAGGGGTGATATGCAAACGCAGCGGGGTGAAATGCAGAGCATGGTGTTGAGCCTGCAGACGGGCATAATAGGCATAATGGCGCCTAGACGTGGCGAAATGTGGACAACGGGCATAAAAGGCATCATGGCGGCACCACGTGGCAGAGGGACCGAACCAACACGGCGTGTGCAATGTGTCCGGCCCGCAATGGAGGCGGGTAAGGTCGGGACGAGAGACGCTGTCATGGTAATTGGGGAGACCAAAATGTGTAGGGTGAGACACGAGGGGACGACGGCAGAAACAAAAGAGGTGATGGAGAAATTAAAGGAGGTAGAGGATGAAGTAAATAAAGTAATTGATGAACACACACACATAGAGCAAAGAGGGGACCAAGGGGGTTGAGCTTGGGGACTGTGTTGAGACCTGGTGTGAGCAGCAGGATAGCCTCCTTCAGAAACGGAGGGAGGAAATATGCTCTCTCGAGGCAGATCGCGACGAGATGGGTCCGATTGAGGTAGAGCGGATGGGTGCTGGGAATGGGTACACGCGGAGCTTGGGGGTAAAGAGACTCCGGGATTGCTTGTGGTAGCGCGAATCCCCAGTGTGATTGTCCCGGTGTGTGTGGTAAAGAGTATGAGTGGTGAGGATGTGTTGAAACGTGCGTATGGCGCGAGTGAAATGGCGTGAGTGAGTGCATGCGGGGAGTTGAAACGCGGACGGATTCAGACGGGAGACGGGTGTGGCGAGCCTTATGCACCGTATAGAGATATTTTGGTGTTCGCGCGATGGCTCGTACGGGGTCCGTGGCGTACTTCGCGCATGGCCTGCACGCGCGCGTCTTCACGATCCAACCTGGAAACGATCCACGTCGGACACAAGCCGGCCGCGTGGACGACTAAAATGTCAGCGAGTGTTGGGTGAATTTGGAACATGAGGGTTCCGCCGTGGGCTCATGTGCGGGGCTCCACATGCTGCATGCTGCGTGTTCTGTTCGTGGAACACGCGGAGCGGGTTTCCGGGATGATGCGTGCATGCTGGCCTGCACGGGAAACCGCGCAGGCTCGGTGCACGAGTGACGTCATCGGCGGGAATCTCGCGGCACGAATGCCGGGGAAACAGCGCACGTGGGCTCGTGTGGGGAATCCCGCGAAAGCGAGTGCTTGTTATGATGTGCAGGGGTGACGTCATGGCTGCATGGATCGGCCATCGGAGGGGATGTTGGTACCGCCCATGGGGATGAACAGGCGTGCCATAAACCGCTACTATGGCACTGCAGAAGAAGAAGAAAAAAAAAGCCTCACTCCGAGTACACGGCCCCAGACAGGATGTGGCAAGCATCCTAGTTTGGGCAAAGGAAGCACTAGTTAGTGGGATGGGTTAGCGCTCGTTAGACCGGCTTCATGGGGACATGGGTTGTTCCTCATGGAGCCCATAGAATGGGTTAGAGGGATTTTAGGATAGATTTAGAAAATGGATTTTCTGGGAGAGGACAGACATGGAATGTGTAGTGGGGATGTAGCTTAGCTGCGTAGATTAAAAGGAACTTGCGTTAGGATGAGGGATGACGAGGGAGCACGAGATAGTTAGGGGAATTTAGTTTGCAGTGTGGAGTGTTGGTGTGAATTGGAAAGAGAAAAATGTACTTGCTGAATGAGTGAGGGCCAGCAGGCCTGAGTGTGTATGGAGTTGTGGAAGAAATAATTATATTAATGTACTCTAAATCAAAGGGCGGAGGAGCTCCTTGTGAGCCAACGGCCATCCATATCTAGTGCCCAACTGTGTCTGCGGACGTCCTCCTGCAGTTGGGTCACTTCTTATAAAGGAGGTTGGTGGCAGGATTTGCACTCCGGCCACCGTAAAACCCTTCATTCCGCAAAACGCAAAAACGCAAAAAAATCTGAAAACCCACTCCGTGGGAGTACCTCCTGTGCAGCTTCCCTTCGCAGGGCAGCTCACCGGATGACGGGATTGGGGCAAAGCCTTCGGGACCCCCAATCTTTGATAGGAGGGAAACCACGGGGTAACATCCCTGGGTCAGATTGCGGGAGAGTGTGTCGGAGTGGTGCTGAGGTGTCGTCCACCAGACGGCGGTCTCCTTGGGTTAACCTGAGGCGGTCCCTTCGGGTGGGTGCCTGGAATGTCCTATCCCTAAGAGAGGATGATCACCTGTCTCTGTTATCATGTGAGCTCAAGCGTTTGGACATCGGGATTGCAGCTCTCTCTGAGGTTCGGAGACCGGATTGCGGCGAGATAATGGTGGGTGGTTACACCTACTATTGGTCTGGTCGCTCTGATGGTTACCATACCCAAGGAGTTGCTGTAGTTGTGTCCAATAAGCTGACCCCAATGATAGTTGAGGTAACACCGGTCAACGAGCGTATTATGAGATTAAGGATTCGTCACTCCTTAGGTGTCATTTCCCTGGTCTCTGTTTATGCTCCGACTGAGGCGAGTGATCTCACCGTGAAGGATGCATTCTACGCCACACTCGAGTCTGTGGTTGATCAGTGCCCCAGACTAGATACACTTCTGGTCTTGGGGGATTTCAATGCATCGACTGGAGCTGATAGGGACGGTTATGAGGTGTGTGTTGGTCCCCATGGGTCAGGAACTATGAACCAGAATGGCACTAAGTTCCTTGACTTTGCAAGAAGTCATGGACTTAGGGTGGCTGGTTCATGGTTTCAGCGCCCACAAGCTCATCGCTGGACTTGGTATTCCAACGCTGGCGGTGTGGCAAAGGAGATTGACCATGTCCTCATTGACGGTCGTTGGAGGATGATCCAGAACTGCAAGGTCTACAGGCCATTTGAAGAGGTAGCCGTGCTGCCCAATGCAGTCTCTGGCTTCTTTGTGCAAAAAGAGGTGGCCAGGCTGCTCACTGCAGTCTCTGGTTCATGGAAATGAATGGATGGAAGCAAAACACGAGAATGATAGATGCAACCGATGCATGGGCTGCTCAATGCAGTCACCGTGATGTGGCTGCCTGCAGGGCAGTCCTTGCAAACACTGGATGATCCTGGCGCACATGGTGATGAACGGTGACACAGGGGCAAATGCAAACATGGTAGCAGGCATGGGGTTATGGCAGAGGCAGGCGAACAAGGCATGGCAAGGCAAATGCGGAACAGCAAGTACAGTACAACAGGCTGGCGGCAGGTGAAGCTGGCTGGCCTCTGGTCTCATTCCGCGTGGGTCTGGAGCTAGTGCGGTGGTGCCGGCCGCTCTGAAAGCGGGCTCGGACCTAACCTACTGTTTCCCCCCAACCTATCGCCTTTGCCTGTCTCTGTCCATACCCACTCCCTTAATTTGCAACACAAAACAACCAAATTTAGCCCCTTTTTATTTTTTTTTTCTGATAATTCTGTCTCCCTAACCCATTTCCTGTCTTTGTCCGGTTAACCTATCCTGTCCATCAAACTTACTCCCAACCCCTAAAATCATTTTCTGCAGGGGAATAGGGAGAAACGAGCATCCTGTCTCGAGACCCAACAAAGCCTCAGAATGGCCTCCTCAGATTTCAGCAATCTACCAAGGTGGGTCCAGCGGCCTACGGAGAGCCAAGGGATGGATGTTGCGAAGGGGTACATTTCCTAACTATCCTAGCATTTATTACACTTTAAGCTATCCCCGGGGCTTTCCAACACGCCTGTCACTTAAACAATCGGTTCTAAAAACCATGACTCCCGTCGCCTGTGTTGGTGTCCATTATAAATTTGGGCCTAGCCCTCAAATTTTCACTCGTGCCCTTGCACAATTTCATGGCTGGGCAGTGTGGCTCACTTGGCAGGGATTCCCCCTCTGCCAGACTCTATCTATGGCACCCCCGTGCCCTGAGGCTGTCTCCGAGCCTACCTGCTCCATATGAACAAGGGGGGTTGCCCTTCCTGGCATTGCCCCCCCTTCCATGCCCACGTGGCATCTTTGATGCTCCGGGTCCCGATATGCGGGTCGTCTGTGCCCAGTACACTATCCCGGTCCCTTGGACCCTTGGCCTACTACTTCGGTGTCTGGGGTGCCCACTACTCGGTACTCACCTTCCCAAGCCACGCTCCCAGCCGGTCAATTTTACTCCTGCACCCCTCCAAATGGGTTTCGTGCCTTCTCTCGACACCAACAACAAAACGACCTCCTTTTTGTAAATTTAACTAACATTAAACTGACCGTGGGGTCCCTTGAGTGGTAATCACTCCTTCCCCCAATCATTCATTCGCACCATGCATTCCACATTCACTCTGTTGTGGAAGTTATTGCCTAACGTTTTATTTTGTCCTGAATTTACTTTTAATCATCGTTTAACCGACTCAATGCAAATCCTGTTATTCAAATGACACACCGATCAATTCACTTGCCACAACTTGAAAGTACATTACATCAGAGAGTTTTATTATACTTGGTACTTGGCCAGTCCCAAGGAGTGCAACCCACTGAGATGGTATACATCCTCATGTGCTTGCACTAAAACAAGATTACAATTTCTGGTATTTATATGCTTTTCATGGGAGAGTGGTGGGGGCTGTTAAGCCTTAAACAAATAACTCCAAAATGCAATACGTGTCTTCAAGGTGAAAAGCAACTTTGTAATCATAACAACCTTGGTGTTATCAGAAAGGTCACCTTGTTCCATAGCAAGACAATTCTTTTCTCAACATTTAGGGCAAAAGACTCTTGGCTAAAGGGAAGGAACACTGACAGCCAATTCGACTTGTAGCATAAAAATTAAATTTATAAAACACCAGCACAATTACAATTTAGAGTACATTAATATAATTATTTCTTCCACAATTCCCCCATTTTTTCCTTATAAGGAAAATTTGTATAATTATATTACACATGATTTCCATATCCCGTTCCTGAAGGAGAAAATATATTCATTACACAAGCTCAATCAACAATGGCAGCGAGTGCTCATATCAGAAGAATGCTGGATAACGACCATTTCAATAGTATCCCAGCCAGGTGAGTGAGTGCATTTCCATTTAATTCATGGCCTGTTCATCAGCATGTGTCACACATTGAAAAGACATGCGACCCGGAGCCAGAAGATAAACAGGTCAGGTTGTAGATCAGCACCCAAGGGGAAACACAGTCGAAGCACTCCTTGAGCTGAAGAGAAGGTAGATGTTGGCACGTATGAGCTTGGGCCTGACACTGGGTTTAAGGAGATGAAAAGGACTCGAGAGGTGAACAGAGATCCAGCTCCAGCACAGCCTGGGGCCCCGCAGCAGCAGTTTGTGCAATCAGGTTTGATTCACCAAGCGAGCTGTGCACGTTAGATGTAGTCGCGGTGGCAGCACGAGCCCCCACCCGCACCATTGAACACATGTTGCAGAGGACTCGCCGTGTGGACCTCCAGGCCTTCGTCATGCATTGAAGCAACCACAGCAAGTTCACGATGTATTTGCAGAGCAGCAATTGAGAGTGTGGTTGAGGACATTCCTCCAGGCAGGCACCACACAACGCCGACGTTAAGACTTTGCTCAACCTTCTCCTCAGTGGGTTATTCTTTTCTTTCATTTTTCACATTGCTCATCTTATCGCGTCAGGAAGGGGGTAGTTTCATGATCACGTGTTGAATGCCCAATCACCAAAATCTGGGTTCTCCCCATCGTCCAATCTTTCGGTGGAAGTTCTTTCCAAAGCTTCACGAGACGAAATCGTACATTGCATGGTTCAACTGCTCTCAACACTCCGAAACAAACAAAAAGAAGGTTAACATCGATTAAACATGCCATCAGTAAACGTCATGGGCTCATGTATCTCAACATGACTGACAAAGGTTCTTGCAGAAGCATTCAACTTGCATTATCAATATTTTATCTCTTTCCTTATTATTTCCCTAAATGACAACTAAAATATACAGAAATCTCAGTTGAATGTATACTCAAATCATTCATCATTTGCTATTTCCATGGAGAAAAGCAACAGTCTTTATCAGGGTTCCAATTTGCAATCAATAATTCTTTTCACCAAAAATATTCCATCATCTATACAAAAATATAAAAGTAGGCTATTTCTTCCAAGTACTGAATCCAAATTGATTCGATTTTGCACAGTTACCATTTATCATTCATATCTGCTAAACAATTTACAGTTTCATTCACAAGTAGTTCCAGAGCAACTGCCATTATATTATCTTGATTCAATTCTCAGTAACTTTTCCCTATCCTCAATTAACAGATTAACAAGGTCCTAAGGTAACAGGATTCTCAAATTGTAATCTCAAAACAAAAGTTTTTTTTTTCCCCCATAATATTAATATCACATGCAAACAGTTTAATCAACACCAAATGCTAACATTATTTAATTAACCTAATGAGCATCCATTTCTTTGTTTAACCAATCTCTATCATCACTCCAGAACTCGATCAACATTTTACATCTTTGACATTGTCCATCTTGTCCACTTCTCTCTCACCAAAACAGCAATATAACCAACTTCACATACACGAGCGATCTATCACTTCCTCTGACCTTCTCAATTACTAATCCATTTTCATTTATCAAAACAAATTAATACAATTTAAATCTCCGTTTTTTGTTTTTTAAACAGTTGTATAAAAATTGTCAAATCATTTGTAATTAACAAAATTCTAATCAAATTAAATATTTCATGAATGAATCCAACAAATCAATAATATCCCAGCGGTTCCTCCAGAGGCACAAACAAAGCCACCAGAGATGTTTTGCTTTCTGCCATTCGTGCAGACAGCTGACCTTGGCAGACATGCTTTCAGATCAAAAGACTTTATATTTTGCTCGGTGTGGAACTTGTTACATTTCTTTGTCCTGTATTTTAACCCAATTTTTCCACTACCTGATACACTTCGTTAACAGATCAATCATTATAAAAGGTAACATGAATTCATTCATCTATCAACGTTAACATTCTCAGACTAATAAAACGGCACGCCGAGTTCAACGTCCATCCGAGGGCATCATCTATTATCTGTGAATCGCCCCACGTGCTAAACATCATCAAACCATTAAAAAAAATCATTCCAAATCACGTTTCTACATTTAGATCACATCTTTTAAGTACAATGGTTACAACTCAGATCAAAATCTTCGAAACATTTCTGACACGTCCTAACAGCTTGCCCAGCACTCAAACCTGCCGGGTTGAGTAATTACAAATCCTCATAATGCCTGTGAGAGCTCACCTCCCTTTGGACTTCACATTCCGAATATATCCCACATTCACAATTGTTATTTCAATTTATCCAAAATCCCTATGGCTTTTAAATAAACCTTCAACACTTGCTTCCCCAAATGGACCCCACCCCAAACAGACTCAGTTTGAGAGGGTTGACCTGTACAGTGTAGCTCCCGACCCTCATGCCACAAACGCCAAGCAACAAGGAACAGGAAGTTCTTTCCACATCCGGTGGAAAAAAACGCAAAGACAGGCAAGAACCACAGGTTGGCATTACACTACCATGGCTCACACAGAACGCATAATTTCCCCGACACACATTGCTATCAAACGCACGATACATTTCCCTCATTAAAAGTATATTTCAGATTCCTTTCATTTTAAGTTTGGATGAGAATTTGCAATATGACGAGGGGAAAGGAATAATTACCTAACAATTTACCGTTAAATGCAGATTAACACAATGAAAAGGTCAGATTTAATTGCACTCTCAAGCTTGGAAGGGCGCTGAGCCGATGCGCGATTACGTCAACACGCACACTCACGAGCATTGCGTCTCATAGACTCGCCTGTGATCGCGTGCGGTCATGTGACAAATATTTTTACAAAACCTTAAAATGTTCATTTTTCATCGGAATTGTTACAGAAACCTGTGAAGGACGCCCTCAACCCTTCTAAAATGTTATCATTCATCTCGTAGACCCTCACGATAAGCAGTCCCTCGACGAGACAATTCTCGGGCTTTTGTCGTGCCTGCTAAACCCCGCGGCGTCACGTGATCCACAAAAACCCCATAAAATATCAGTTTTTTTTCCAGATTTTCTACAATCAAGTATTAAGCATGCTTAACGACCATCAAAAATGAAAACAGAATTTAAATTGACTTTAAAACGAACCTGTAACGTTGATCGAAGCAAAAAATCTCAGATCCCCACAGTAATTCACACAATTATTTAATTTTTTTTTTCAGTCATAAACCCCATGATGGTCAGACATCCCCGAACAATCTTTACATAATCCAACAGCTTAGCAAGTCAGGCTTGCACAGACTCCCCTCCTGACGACCACGCGTGATTCCAATTCCGTGATCGCGCGCGCACGCACGCACGCACGCACGCACGCACGCACGCACGCACGCACGCACGCACGCACGCACGCACGCACACACACACACACACACACACACACACACCTCTCAATCCGGCAAAAACACTCCCACACAAACGACATCCGCCATGCACTGTAAATTAGCAGCACGTGCAGTCGGTCATCATCGTTTTTCCTTTGGAATCGGTGTGCGCATTTCACCTCATCTAAACTCTTCACGATCTACGATGACGACCAATCTCTATCTCCATTTTACCGTCCACGCGTGCATTCCCACAAGTTTTCAAAGCCAAGTCCCAATAGAGCACGTTTCATTGCAGTGAAATCTATTAGACTCACACAAGTTTCATTTCTCCACTCACTCAGCAACACATACATCTCAATGCAAATCACCAGCCACGCTCCCAGCCGGTCAATCGTCTCCTGCACTCTACAAAACGTTTTCGTGCAAATCATTGCATTTACAAATCCGTAACACCTCCACACAATACAATACAACAAACCAGAAATACAAACAGGTAACTCAACGAATATTCATAACACTTATCTATTTTCCCTCTTTGCCATTCTCCTGGCTCGTTTACCTCGCCCATTTACCTGCGTCGGAAATATTGCTTGCACGTCTGTCTGTCTCTGTCTCTCACAGAATCAGGTCCATACTCGTCAAACATATATCTCACGCATTTCTTCTGCGCGGTTTGTGGCATGTCGCTTCGTCATGCCCATTTAATTACTCCTCTGGCTCCTCGTCGAGCCTCTTCTTGCACTGTGCCATCACCTCCCTTTGCGCCTGCTCCTTCGTCCTCGAGCGGCAATGCTATCTGGCCATCTATCTGACCCCTCTTCTCCTCCAGCATTTTTCTACAACTATAGTACTTATCGTTTGCTTAAAACAGACTCTCTCCGCAGGATCCTCTTCTTTCTATCAATAAAATTCTCTGACATGTACTTTCCTTTGTTCTCGATGTGCATTACCCATTGAGAACAGCCCCGTCGTCAGAGGGAAAGGGCGAACGCTCTCTGCTTACCATGCTCAAGCGATTGCCGTCCCTCCAGACCATGGATCGCCTGCTGGGAGTTAGTACATCCCGGACGAGCCCCCATTTGTTGTGGAAGTTATTGCCTAACGTTTTATTTTGTCCTGTATTTACTTTTAATCAATCGTTTAACCGACTCGATGCAAATCCTGTTGTTCAAATGACAGACAGATCAATTCACTTGCCACAACGTGAAAGTACATTACATCAGAGTTTTATTATACTTGGTACTTGGCCAGTCCCAAGGAGTGCAACCCACTGAAATGGTATACATCCACACGTGCTTGCACGAAAACAAGATTACAATTTCTGGTATTTACTGTATATGCTTTTTATGGGAGAGTGGTGGAGGCTGTTGAGCCTTAAACAAAGAACTCCAAAATGCAATACGTGTCTTCTAGGTGAAAAGCAACTTTGTAATCATAACAACCTTGGTGTTATCAGAAAGGTCACCTTGTTCCATAGCAAGACAATACTTTTATCAACATTTAGGGCAAACGACTCTTGGCTAAAGGGAAGGAACACTGACAGCCAATTCGACTTGTAGCATAAAAATTAAATTAATAAAACGCCAGCACAATTACAATTTAGAGTCAGGTCAGGTCAGGTATGGGAGCATGTGCCAGAACAGCACGTCGCTGCGTCCACTTTCCGCCAGTACTCCAGGGGCCTCCGTCTGGCCATCCCCCAGGCAGATGCCAGGCCCATCCCCATCTCCTTGAGATGATGGTCAACCTGTTGCAACCATGAGGCACGTGGTCGACCCACTGGCCTCCTCCACTCATGAGACTCCCTCGCTGAGAGAATCTGGTGAGCAGGATCAGAGTCAGGAAAACGAGCCACATGTCCATACAGCCGCAACTGACGCTCACGGACTATGCAGGTAACAAATGTCATCCGAGTCTCTCTCAGCAACCGCTCGTTGGACATAAAATCTGACCAGCGATAGCCAAGGATTCTCCGAAGAGACCTGGTACCAAAGGAATTAAGTCTCCGTCTCAGATCCTTGGTCAGAGTCCAGGTCTCGCACCCATAGAGCAAGACTGGAAGTACCAAGGACCTGAAGACTCTGACTTTCGTCCTCCCGCACAGGTACCGGCAGCGCCACACCCCATGATCCAGTGAATCCATGACTCCCCAGGCCCGACCCAGACGTCTACTGACCTCTGACTCGCAGCCAGCAGAGACATGAATATCACTGCCAAGGTAAGTGAATCTCTCCACGACCTCAACATCCTCACCACAAACAGACACAGACAGGACAGCAGCATCCAAGATGTCACCGAAAGCCTGGATCTTAGTTTTGACCCAAGAAACCCGTAATCCCAACGGCTCCGACTCCTCATTCAGCACCTCGAGGGCCCCCAAGAGGATGTCTAAAGTCTCCGCAAAGATGACTGCATCATCTGCAAAGTCAAGGTCCGAGATCTTGACATTCCCAAATGACGCACCGCAACTTGATCTCTCCGACATCCTCCCTAGAATCCAGTCCATACAAGTGCTGAAAAGTGTGGGGGCAAGTACACATCCCTGACGAACTCCAGTAACAACTGGAAATAAGTCAGAGATGGTACCACCACACTTCACAGCACTCTCAGTACCAGAGTAGAGTTCAGACATCAGATCGATCAGTTTTGGTGGCACCCCACGAAGACCAAGAATCCTCCAGAGGACATCCCGATTCACTGAATCGAACGCTTTACAGAGATCAACATAGGCTGCAAGCAGCCCCTGCCGAAACTCTCTTCTGCGTTCGGTGAGGACACGAAGTGCAAGGATACGGTCAATCGTTGACCTCTTTGGTGTAAAGCCTGACTGCTCTGGACGCTGGTGCTCAAGCAGATGGTGGCGAACCCTATCGAGAATTATCCGAGCAAAGACCTTGCCCGGCACTGAGAGCAGCGTCACCCGTCGGTAGTTGTTGCAGTCTTGGCGATCACCCTTCCCTTTCCAGAGAGGGACAACAAGGCCCCTCTTCCAGTCAGTTGGGATGATGCCTGTGTTCCAGGCAGAGCACAAAACTGCATGCAACGACACGAGTGCAGCATTTCCACCAGCCTTGAGAAGTTCGGCATGGATGCCACAGATCCCTGGAGCTTTGCCCCATTTCAACTGGTTCACCGCAGCCCGTGTTTCCACAAGTGTAGGTGGACCACAGTTGATTCGAGGGTCAGCAACAGGGATTGTAACACCCTTGACGTCCAACTCGACAGTTGGGGGATCAGCCTGGTACAACCGCTCAAAGTAACCGGCCCAGCGGGCCTTCACTTCAGACTCCTCTGTCAAGAGCCTACCACTCTCTGCTCGAACTGTAGTGCTCCGAGGGATGGGCTTGGATGAACGTAATGTACGAATTCCCCTGAAAGCGGGACGAGAATCACCTGTCCACAGGTGATGCTCTACCCCCTCACAGATTCCTCGCACATAGGCCTCTTTGTCCACCCTCAGTGCACGTACAGTTTTACGCCTCAGCTCCCTGAACAGCTCAGCTCTGCCATTCAGCCTGGCCCTGCGACTCTGGTCAATGGTATCCAGTGTCCCTTGAGAGACAAAATTCTTCTTTGCCCTGCGGTGAGCTCCAAGGCATCCACCGGCAACATCAAGGACGGTGGTCTTGAAGGCGCTCCACAACTCTTCAGGACCCCCCAAAGTACCCAGACCCCCCAAGTGTCCACTCAGCCTGTTCGCAAACTCCTCAGCTACTCTCTCATCCCTGAGCTTGGCAACATCCAGCCTCGGCTGGGATGGTACCATTCTCCAGGATTTAAGGTGCAGCTTTAGAGTTGCTACAACAAGCCTGTGGTCAGTATTGAGGAACTGAGCACTCCGGTAGCCACATCACGTACTGTACTTGCTGTTCCGCATTTGCCTTGCCATGCCTTGTTCGCCTGCCTCTGCCATAACCCCATGCCTGCTACCATGTTTGCATTTGCCCCTGTGTCACCGTTCATCACCATGTGCGCCAGGATCATCCAGTGTTTGCAAGGACTGCCCTGCAGGCAGCCACATCACGGTGACTGCATTGAGCAGCCCATGCATCGGTTGCATCTATCATTCTCGTCTTTTGCTTCCATCCATTCATTTCCATGAACCAGAGACTGCAGTGAGCAGCCTGGCCACCTCTTTTTGCACAAAGAAGCCAGAGACTGCATTGGGCAGCACGGCTACCTCTTCAAATGGCCTGTGGGACAGCACATGGCATGCCGTGGTAGAGTGAGTTGCCTCCAGCAGCTGGGGGTATGAAAGGAAGAGAGCAAAAGGGTTCACCGAAGGGAACACTCAAGGGGGACCTTTTGAGCAGGCCCTGAGGACGACTGACCTTCAGCTGCGGAGCACTCACCCACACAAAACTGTTAACCTTGCCGTGCCTTCTTTGCCACAGATCACCAGTCCTGGGCCATGGTTAGTGTAAATATTAGATAAGGTAAAAATTGTAAATAAGTTAACACACCTGTTGTTTGTCGGAGCACCGGCAATTTTAGTTAAGTCGTCTGTATGAGTCAGTTAGTTAGTTACACAGCGCATTAGGTTATTTATTTTTTGGGACATGTATGAAAAAAATGTCACACTCAGGGATCCGAAGGTAAAATGTACTCAGGGAGAATTTACACATGCTGGTCACACGAAAATTTGATGACTCGGGACGAGTCTCAAAAAGGGGAGGGGTAGTGTTACGAATTTGGAAGTTTACTGCACTCAACATACAGGTCCTATAGCTCAGTTATATCGATAAGTGAATGTGGCTAGATAGCTTCCCGTCCCTTGTCGAATGGGTAATTGAATGTTCATGCGCTGTTAAGTTATTTTGACAGTTCGGGTTTTTCTTTTACATTTTTTCCACCAACATGAACTACAACAACAGCTGCGGACCACTCCAGCTCCAAATAAAACGACGACGAAAACCCTCTGCTCCCGGCATTCCCCGCACACTCAGGAGGGGAAAGGTCATGCCCCCACCCACCGATTCGCTTGGCGGGGCGCCAAGTAGGGAAAGGGTCAAGCCCCGCCCGAGAATGAATCACGCCTGAGTGAGCCCCGCCCGAGAATGAATCACGCCTGAGCGAGCCCCGCCCGAGAATGAATCACGCCTGAGCGAGCCCCGCCCGAGAATGAATCACGCCTGAGCGAGCCCCGCCCGAGAATGAATCACGCCTGAGCGAGCCCCGCCCGAGAATGAATCACGCCTGAGCGAGCCCCGCCCGAGAATGATCACGCCTGAGCGAGCCCCGCCCGAGAATGATCACGCCTGAGCGAGCCCCGCCCGAGAATGATCACGCCTGAGCGAGCCCCGCCCGAGAATGATCACGCCTGAGCGAGCCCCGCCCGAGAATGATCACGCCTGAGCGAGCCCCGCCCGAGAATGATCACGCCTGAGCGAGCCCCGCCCGAGAATGATCACGCCTGAGCGAGCCCCGCCCGAGAATGATCACGCCTGAGCGAGCCCCGCCCGAGAATGATCACGCCTGAGCGAGCCCCGCCCGAGAATGATCACGCCTGAGCGAGCCCCGCCCGAGAATGATCACGCCTGAGCGAGCCCCGCCCGAGAATGATCACGCCTGAGCGAGCCCCGCCCGAGAATGATCACGCCTGAGCGAGCCCCGCCCGAGAATGATCACGCCTGAGCGAGCCCCGCCCGAGAATGATCACGCCTGAGCGAGCCCCGCCCGAGAATGATCACGCCTGAGCGAGCCCCGCCCGAGAATGATCACGCCTGAGCGAGCCCCGCCCGAGAATGATCACGCCTGAGCGAGCCCCGCCCGAGAATGATCACGCCTGAGCGAGCCCCGCCCGAGAATGATCACGCCTGAGCGAGCCCCGCCCGAGAATGATCACGCCTGAGCGAGCCCCGCCCGAGAATGATCACGCCTGAGCGAGCCCCGCCCGAGAATGATCACGCCTGAGCGAGCCCCGCCCGAGAATGATCACGCCTGAGCGAGCGCGCTGGAGAGGACAAAAAGGAACAGAGAATCCTTGTGGAGAGAGCGTCTTTTCCTCCTCCTCCTCCCAATGATCAACACCTTGGGCTTCAGAGACACGGTTCACCACCGGAGCCACAAGGGTGCACGCCGTCTCTCGGAGGGATACGGAGGTGAGGTTTTGATTGCCAGGATGAGCGCTGAGCGGAGCTGAGGAGGCTGATCACAGTTCGCCGGTGTCTGGGTTCGGCTCGCCTCTCAGTGGTGCCCGGGTCGACTCAAGGCGAAGACCACACGAGGTGGACAGGTCTGAGGCAGAATCTGGTCTTCAGCTCGCCCTTTCCATCCGAGCTGGAGGCCTCAATAAAGATCATTTTGGTCCGATTATTTTGCGTGTGTGCGTATGTGTGTTTGTGGCACCAGTCTGCTAAGTAATGAATTGTTAAGTGCCTTGCTGTACAAACGTGCTTATTAATATTCGGATAACTCTGCCCTGAGGTGCTCCCCTCAGTTCCCTATTGTTAATAAATATACCCATGTGTTAAATGTATCGGTTTGTTTTTGTCTTTCTTTTATTGGTTTAATATGGTGCGTGTTGGAGAAATAGTCAGGCTGTTGCCGTTGTAAAAGGGACATTTGGACCGACGAAAGCTTGGTGACCATCCGGTCGGGTCGCACATGGTTCGAGTACGCTAGCGACTCGTTACATAGGAGCATCGCCGAGGGTGAATTTCCCTGGTAGTTTGGACCATGTGGGTATTTCAGTAAATTGGAAATCGACCGTACCCCACGTGGTCGATGTATTGGCGAACTTCGGTCCGATAAAGGTCCCGTATTTTTCGGAGTTTTCCAAAGAGGTACGATCTAAATTCCGGGTGATCGGTGGAGTCGACCCTGCAGCTCCATCTTGCGGTCGTGCTCGTCGCCAATACCCGGCCCGCAACAATATATTCTCTAAATTTTCATTATGTGACATCAGAATATTAACGACCATGTGCTTTGTGGTCAACCAAATTAAAATTTTACGAGCTGGGTTATGCTATTCATCCCCCTCCCCCCCCCCCACAACCGAGTTTAACATCTAACCGAGGGAGGGCACACATATGATTACTTAATGCTACATTTGGGAAAGCCTGATGCTGGCTTAACGGTTAAAGGTCCCATGACACTCAAAACTTTGTTATTTATATATTAACTTGACCTTCCTCATGAAGAAATCACCCATGTTTCTTTTTTAAGATCAAAAATGGGATAATTAGACCAATATTTCGAACATTTATGGTGCTTTTCACAACTTGCTATGCCCCGCCCCTCAAAAAAGTTGACTTCAACGAACCGCAGGTCACGTGACCGTTCACGTCATCTCCAGAACGCGACTCGCACAGAGTGCATTGATTAGATGTCGCGCGCCATATAAAGTACGTACAAATGCATTGTGCACATGCGTTTGCTATCTCACCGATCGTCTTAATTCCTGTGATTGTTTCGCGGAAAAGAAATTCTGCTTCTGAGCCTTGTACGCACAACAATCACGAGGCAATTATTTATCCCTTCACTACCTTGTCGTAGTCGTGTACAAATCCAATACATGAATGCACAATAAAGGGCTATACCATGTCCACAAAATATAAAATGTGACTGTTGAACCTTTCCATTAAAAAATAAACTTACAGGGACATACAAGTAAAATACTAAAGATTAATATTGCATCATTTCAAGGCAAAAGGAGGTAATTTTAAAATCAAACAATGTGAAAAACCTGCACCAACATTTTGCAGCTTATTGAATTGTTCGTTGAAACTAGCCTGCTGGGATAGGTACGATTCCACATACATGCAAGCCAGGTATGGCTGCACTCGACATTCATGGGTTTATTCTAAAGTGAAGGTACTGCTTCCATTGGCTTGCTATTCATTAACATTTAGCCAAAATGCTGTAATAAATGAACAGGGAAAATATGTTGGCACAACTATGAAAGACACATTTATCTGTCCTATTACACGGCCTCATAGCCTCGGTACTCTTACGCATTGACATACATTGTGTGCATGCTAATACAAGTTACTTGTCAACTCTAGAATCTAGACGAGTCCGATAAATCCGTCGTCCGTCCGACTTGTCCGATAAATCCGTCGTCCGTCCGACTTGTCCGATAAATCTGACGTATTGTAGCTTTCTTTTATTATTCTCTTTTCTTCATTGTTTTCTACCGGCGAGTCATGACGACAGTAGAAATAAAATAAATATAAATGCAACAGAACGTCAGATTTATCGGACGACTCTAGACAATTGTGTCACAAGGTGTGTTCTGCACACAAGTTATCATCGTATCCGGGCAGCGAGATTGCTTCATTTTATGCGCGGAGAGATACGGCCGATGACATGCGCTGGCCTTGCTTGCAATTCATTCGCCGCGGTGCAACATGTCCGCTGCGCTGCACTGGTCACGTCACCTCCCTAAAATATTTCTGATATCGAGCAGTATGCAAATCAAATTTACATTATTGAATTACGAATAGGATTTAGTCGAACCAGTTGTTATTGCCAAGTCTTCCTTCGATGTCCTCCCGATCATCATGAACACCGGGAATTTCATCGCCATTTTCCTCTGCTTGTCCTGCTTCGGGCTCGAACTGGTAAGGCCGTATTTCATTTCCAGCTACCTGAACTTCACCTCCTGCGACTACATTATCCGACAATTCTCCATCTGATTCAGACCAAAATCCTTCATTTCTCTCACACTCACTGTCGCTACCAGACAAATTAAAGTCCATGTCATCCATTATTCAAAACCAAATGTTTGATTTTTTTAAAGCAGAAATGAACGAAGCGTTTGAGTCGACCAATCGAATGTGGAAACGCACAGGAAGCCAATAGAATCACGTAGACCACCAACCCGAGTAATTTACGTGCAGCCTTTGTCGTCCTGCAGCTGACGTCATGTGGGTTACGCCCCTTTCAGTAGATTTCGGCAGAATTTTTAGGGGCGTTCCCGAAGATGTTTGTTTTTTTAATTTTACATTTTGCAGAACGAGTATTGTGAAAAAACATTGTCAGATCTGAAATCACGATGAAAAACTCCGATAGGACATATATATATATATATATATATATATATATATATATATATATATATATATATATATGCAATTTCAGTACTTTTGGGTGTCATGGAACCTTTAAGGTGACTGGCTCAAGATCTTCGGGTCTTGAGTTAAAGCCCGTCGGGCCGTTGAGGTAACACCAGGAGGGATGACTCTGCCCGTCATCCTTCTGAGGTCGGCAAAAAGAATACCAGCTTATTGGTAACAGGGGCACTGCATCACCGATATACACCCGGACCCTGACATTCGTGGTTCCGCGTATTCGCGGTTGATAATTTGCGACACGCTCCTAGATTCGCGGGAAATTGCCCCACGTATTCGTGGTTTTCACGGAGATTCTTCTTTTTTTGCACGAGCCGTGAGCATAACATAGTTCTAAAACATATCTTCCACGAGCCACGCACAAAGCAGATGGATGTACTCACTGGACAATACTGTATGTATGCAAAAAACACATCTTCCACGAGCTGCGAACATGACCCGCTTCCTGAACGTGTATTGTAGCTTCGTGGGAAAAATCATACAGGGTGTTTCAAAAAGATTGAGACAATTTTGGCTTCCTGCCATTTCTTTGTTTTTTGACCTGATGCTGTTGTTTGACCTGAATATATACCATTTTCTTTTTCATGGTTTGGTGTTGTCATTATGGTATTTGTTCCCTGGGAATTCAAGCTCCAACGCTCAACTATGCCATTGACAGTGAAGCAGAAGACAAAAGTGGTGGCTCTGTGGTATGAGACTAAATCATATGTAGACACCTGCCGGAGGTTCTGCCAGGAATACGACCTCAGAACACGTGATGGACCCACGAATTGTGCCATTCAACTTATTGTGATGTGAACCATCATGAATAATGATTAGGCAGAGATGAATCACCAAAGTACCGGCAGAAACATAATGTTAATTAGCTGAGGGCTAGTTGGGGGGGGGGGTGATGGTTTTCATGATGACTCAATGTTGACTGTGGTAGAGTTGTCACAGTCAAGCCATCATAGTCAAAATAGATAAAAAAAATTCGGACAAATTATTTCTGTCTACAAAGAATGGGATTGGTTGACTTGATGAATGTGGCCTCCATTGCACGAAGGTGAGCTAAAAAATACTGTGTAGAGGACGCAGTTTAGCTTACCTTCATGCAATGGAGGCCACATTCATCAGGTCAACCAATCCCATTATTTATAGACAGAAAGATGAAACTCTGGAAAAACTGCATTTAATAAGCACAGATTTTGATACTGTCAATAAACTTTGGTATCATGGGTGAAGAAGGTTGTGGTCAAGTTTCATCAAAATTATGTGTGTAGTTTCAGAGAAGAGAGCAAATACTTATTTTAGGGGGGGTACAACCCCCCCCCCACCCACCCACCTCCGTAGACCCCCTTAATGAGCGCAGATTTTTGATGCGGTCAATAAACTTTGGTATGTAATGGGTGATGAAGGTTGTGGTCCGTTTTATCATAACCGTGTGTGCAATTTTGGAGAAGAGAGGAAATACCTATTTGGGGGGTGGGGAGCGGGGAAGGGGGAGGGGGAGGGGTTTGACCCCCTCCCCCCATAGACACCCTTAATGAACACAGATTTTGATGTGGTCAATACACCTTCGTCAGGCATCATATATGAAGCTTGTCGCCAAGTTTCATCAAAATCGTGTGTTTGGTTCAAGCGATAATGACTGAAGTGTTTCTGGACTGACTGACTGAATGACTCACTCACCGACAGACACTGCTCGATTGCATAAGCTCACCTGACTAAAGTCCAGGTGAGCTAAAAATGGTCCGATGAAAACTTCAGAGCGGAATACCATAGTCGGGTCGCTGTGCACAAACCGCCCATCACACGTGGCACTGCACGTTTGCGAGTCCAGTGGGGCAAAGAGTACAAGCAATGGCCGACTGAGCAGTGGAGAAACGTGATATGATCAGATAAATCGTCCTTCACCATGTTCTCAACAGACAGATGATTGCACGTGTGGCACCAACCGAAAGAACTCAACAACCCTGAGTGGTGGGTTCCAACACTGAAGGGTTCTGGTGGTTCTGTAATGTTGAAAGGCACATTTTCCTGGTATGGTCTGGGTGCTGTCATTCCCTAAGAAGGCAAGGTCAATGACAATCGCTACTCAATGGTACGAGTGATCATCTTCACCCCATGTTTCAGCATTTCTTTCCTGCCAGGAGCGGTATCTTCCCAGATGACAATACCCCCATCTACAGAGCATGTGTGGTCACCCAATGGTTTGATAATTTCATGCCACTGATGTTATCCATACGTCATGGCCTTCTCAGTCACCAGGTCTAAACCCAATCGAGAATTTATGGGACATTCTGGAATGACGCCTGAGACAGCATTTTCCACGTCCATTGAAAGAGGTGCGAGTTGATTGACTTCCTCATGGAAGGATGGTTCTGCATCCCTCCTGCAGAATTCTTGATGCTGGTGGACTTAATGCCATGGCAAGTACTGGCCACATGTAGTGGCCCAATGCCCTATTAAGTGACTTTACATTGGCGTTTCCATTTTTTGTCCACTACATGTACATATTGATCAGCTCTCGTACGTTCAATAAACCCACAAAATTCCCACGCACACGATATGATGCAAGCATCTAATTCTAACTGAACCTTTCAATGTGGTGCTTTCTGAAAACTGTGAAAGAAAAAGACTATGAATTGCAGGGAGTAGAGTGAAAGGAGATGAGCATGAAGCTAATGCAGGTCTTAATTGGAATTGAACCACCCGCTTTCTTTTGAGTTTGTATTCGGCACATGCAGGGCGAGTCCAGAAACACAAGCAAAGATGGAATGCGAAAACATAGGAAAGTCATAAAAAGGCAAACAAAACAAATAGACCCTCTTTAACCAAGTAAAAGCTTTACCTGCATGGCGCAGCCACACGGCAGCCAGGTTGTACTGCTCTGAGCAAACAAGGCAACTCAAAAGAGGGAGGGCTCCTTCATACTCGCCAGTCTCCATGAAACTCTCAGCTACATCAAGATACAGGTCTCCCACCTCCTCCAAGCTCTGCTCCATGAGCCAAGCTACCAGTTGCTGTTATCAGATGCAAATCCAACAAAGAAGAGCAGAGTATACAGTTCACAAAGGAAGGAGTGGGCATAGTGTTACTGATGGGTACAACAAATGTGTAAATGTCACAAATTCTGGACAACTACCTCCTGAAAACCATTATCTTTCGTAACTACGACACTTGCTAATGATTCCTGATACTGCATCCAATTTACATGAGCTCTTAAACTGAAAATGTATGGGCTTTATGCCCAACGTACATGGCAGCCCAAATATAGCTATATGCCCAAAATTCGAAACTGAAGGCACTTAACTCCCATTTAGTGAGACCTCACCTAACATCATTTCGCAAGAAAAACACAATTTATCAAGGAAAACGATGTTAAGCCTCATCTGTCAATTGCAGTTAGATGATGCCTTCTTCCTCCTGGAATGACACTTAAAACTAGGCACATGGTGACTACACAGTCCCGGATGGAGACCACTCGGTGGTAGAAAAGTCCGAAATGGGTCTTGCCTACTGGGCAGCTTCACTATTTGGTGGTGCCTTCAGTTTAGAATTGATATTCCCCTATAACTATATATATATATATATATATATATATATATATATATATATATATATATATATATATATATATATATATATATATATATATATATATATATATATGTGTCAACAATAACTTTTACCTTAACTGGTTGAAGCATCTTCTTGTGGATCAGGCAGACGATTAGTTTTGCTTTCACATCAATGTGTCAATGGGTGGTTCACAAATCACAATTGTTCCTAAAATCACAACAGAATGTATTTATGTAGACAATACTTGTCTTCACTCAAGATCTTTTTATCATAAGAAAAAATTACCCACGTGTGGGGGTGACGGTCATCTCTATAATACCACAAGTTCTCAATGTTCAGGTCAGGTAACCGCGAAATAGTCCAAACTAACTGTTTAGATTGAAATAGTTCACAGAGATACACTAGGATAATACTAATAATGAAATAATTAATAAATATGTATTGTTCATTTAGTACCCGGATTAACACATCAGAATCACCAGTAAGTGCAATACGTGGTTTTCCGGTCCGTCCACCCTCTGGGGACATTTCACTTCCGGTTGTAGAAAAAAAAAACGAAAAAATAGGCTTAGCTCTCGGAGATTATGATAATGCTGTAGAGTATTCTTCACTGATTATAATGCAACTTTCAGAATGAAAATTGGTCAAGTATTTATAGAGATATTGAGGTTTGAAAAATCGTTAGAGCAAGCAAATTCATTAATTATTAATTCATTAATTATGGAATGTACTCGTTGATATATTAATCAGAAAGCCCGAAGCATGTAGCATAATTTGTCACTTATCCCCTCATCCGGGATGCGTGGCCTCGCCCCACAGCCTGCAGCCCTATGTCCGCCGATGATTATGTTAGATATCGGCACGATCGAGAGGAGCCTGCGAATTATCCCTGCTGATGCACTGAATTGATGCAATCGTTCGGCCAGAATATTCGTTGTCAAGATGTTGCGTGATTAAATCACCAATACAGTCACTCGAATTTATACCGCCGCCATACTTCTTAACAATCACCTTCGCCCCAGAAACCACAGTCAATCTGAACCACGCTGGCCACTGCTCAGACGCCATGACCGGACGACTGCGCAGTTTGGTTAAAGATGACTCGGCATTTTGGCGCGCGCACGAAATTATATTTTGAAAATAAATGCCGACGTTTACATTTCGGGTTTTGAAACTTTTGCACCTTCGGCGGAAAATGTATAAATATAAAAGGCTAAAAATGTGTTTTATATTTATATTTCATTTCTCCTTCCTTCCTTCTTTGCGAATCGCATCGGCATTTTTGGCCATCTTCCAGATCACGTGATGATCAAACGGGAAGGAAATTCAAAAATCTGTCTGGTTAGATACAAGAGAATATTTTTTACTATCATAATCAATAAATAGTTGCCGAATATCTTGTAGAATGGCAGACTAGAAAAGTTTTGAAAATGGCGATTTTTATAACTTACGTGACCTCGTCCCTGACCTTGAACCCAGACAAAAGTTATATCGTTGTGCAACACTCATCGACCTCTACCCACATACTAAGTTTCATCAAGATCGGAAAGAAAAATTGTTGACGGACGTACGGACATACATTTGGTCCGGCTTTATTAGGTCATCTCGGTAGAGATGACCTAAAAAGTACGTTAACACTTAAAATGAAAATACATTATTTTTCACATATGTTTCACCAGGTTGCTCAGCAAATCATTTCTGGATGTGCTGCTGATGCAGTGATCCCTTAAGATTAAGGCAGAAATTTGCTGCAACAACACGCTTCAAAAAACAACTCCATTTTTGAAACAGAATTGGAACAAAGAACAAGACTACGCAAGGGAAACTTTTGTATGAAACATCATTTGATTATATTTCAACTGCAAGGCCAAATGAAAGGTAAAATTTGGATTGTTTTAATCTCCATTTCACCCTAAATACTCAGATCTATTATATTCCTGATAATTTGGGATGGCCGATCTGCAGCTCCAGTGTCGATTTCCATTAACTTTTCCAAGCACAATGGGTTACCTTGATGGACGAATTTGGAAAAAAAATTAAACCAATAACATTTCAAAACTAGAAATACTTCCACCACACAATAGCACTCGGGAGAGCGCATACCTCCGTCACGCAATGCCTGATGCATAAGAACATATCAGGCCCAATACATTTTTGAAATATCATGCTATATTTATTTTTTGGCCCCATCTCTCAATAGTGGAGAATCACTTAAAAAAATTAAATAATTCTCATATCCAGATTCGGATCTTCACCAAAATCGAATCATTTATTCCTTATCACACACCAAACCTGTCCACCAAGTTTCATCCGAATCCATCCAAAACTTTGAGAATCTGTGTTCCATATCGTTTTTCACCCTATCTCTCAATGGTGAAGAATCACTTTTAAAAATTCTAGTAGTCAGATCTGGATCTTTACCAAAACCTAATCAGTTCTTTCTTGCTACACACACACAATGTGTCCACCAAGTTTCATCCAAATACGTCCACAACTTTTTGATATATCCTGGAGAGAGAGGAGAGAGAGAGAGGAGAGAGAGAGGAGAGAGAGAGGAGAGAGAGAGGAGAGAGAGAGAGGAGAGAGAGAGGAGAGAGAGAGGAGAGAGAGAGGAGAGAGAGAGAGAGGAGAGAGAGAGAGGAGAGAGAGAGAGAGAGAGGAGAGAGAGAGAGAGAGGAGAGAGAGAGAGGAGAGAGAGAGAGAGAGAGGGGGAGAGAGGGAGAGATGAAAACATAACCTCCTTCACCTTCAGTGGCAGAGGTAATAAATCGCGGGTTGAGAGACATAATGTTGTAACTGCATTTTTGGCGAAATTGAATAAAATGTCTTTCAACACCGTTATTTAGCGATTTGCAGGATATGGTAAATTTTCAGTTAAATTTTCAGTTACAACTTTATGTCTCTCAACCCGCGAAATGGTTCCTAGTTTTAACACCCATTAGAATTTTCAATCACAAATCAATGGAAACATTTCTGAAGATATTCCTGAAATAGAGAGAGCCATAGAAAGTACATATAAAAACTGGAACGGCACTCGTAGAGAGCGTATAGTTTTGCCTCGCGCATTCATTTTGAACAAAAATTGTTAGCTGAACACACTACTATTATGGCCAATATACACATATCATCCATGCACGCTATGATGTCAATAGTTTGACATGGGTTATGGCATAATAAATTTAATTCTTCACTCACATTGGGTCATAGATCAGATATATAAAGTTTCAGATTTTTGGGATAAGAATTTCAATTCAACAAATTTTGGTCTTCACATGGAATACCACCTCACCGATGACATCATCGTTATCACATTGTATACTCAATGGGGAATTGATGACATGTGCCGTTTCAATTTTTTTTTTCATTGAGCAGTTTCTGAGAAGACGCCGTCCAATTTTTTAACTTCAATCCAATATGGCTCCCATACCACGTGACCTATGAAATGAGAGTTATCAATAAAATATTATACATGGGAAGTCCCCCTATTTGCAGACATGTTTAAAGTGAAAATATATAATATACACACACGGACACACACACAGCAATCATCTTGCATCCCCTTAAGAGTGAGGCTAAAAAAAATTGAATCCAAGAAATATAAATGCATCAGAACAAACGAAAAACATAACTTTATTCTATGGGGATCAAGACTCATGTTGCAGATGTACTACAAATAGTAGAAAGTAAAAAGAAACTGAAGGCTGAGGGGAACACAGAGACATGAGACAAACAAGTTTAGGAATAACAAGAGGTGGAGGGAAATTTTATTTTCTTATCAAAGTTTGTGCTGGCTTAATGGTTAAGGTGGCTAGCTTAAGATCTTAGGGTCTTGAGTTTGAGCTTAGGGTCTTGAGCTATTAAATAACACGAGGTGGGCTGACTCAGCCTGTGATTCTTCCAAAATCAGCAAAATGAGTACCAGCCTACCCTAACCATCAGCATCACTGCTGTGCTTCCAGTAATGGTGCAACCAGCAGCTTTCTGCAGCATATGAAAACATTTTTTTTTCCTGTCAAAACAAAAATGTGCTTAAACAGGTAAGAAAACATCCAACCCTTACCCTCTGTATTGTCCTCACCAGCCTCCTCATTCAACTTCAGTCCTGCAAACTGTACAATGACCTGCACACAGGACACCCACAGTTACAGTGGACCATCACACAGCCAGTGGGCTGCTGCAGTGCCAAAAAAAAAAGGAAAAAAAAGTCAGAACTCAAAAAAGACGAATCCTGCTTATGAGAGGTAGCAACAGAGGGCAATTTAACAACAAACTAGAAAGCATCGGAAAATGCAAAGCCCGTCTGCGTCCGCTTTGTATTCAGATTTTTTTTCTTTCTTCTTAATCTTCTTCTGTGGGCTAAACATGACGAAAACAGATAAAAAAATGTTTACAACTTTAGGTGACCTTGACCTTTTGATCGAAAACAAAACAAAAAACAATCTGCTTTCAGCTTTTGATTGGTGAACCAATATGCTAATTCATAAAATTTCAGGTTAATTGAATGAAAATTGACAATATGCGACACTGACCTTTGACCTTTTGTCCAAATTGTTAATTTTTCTAACAAATCGTCTTCTCATAATAAAGCTATGTTGAAAATTTGATGACTAAGCTCAAATGGTAAATTAGAATTTCAGGTCAATTGGATGAAAATTGATGACTTTAAGTGATGCTGACCATTGACCTTTTAACAAGGTTATAAATTTGTCTTCTCCATATTCTCATAAAGCTTTGCTGAAAATTTGATGACAAAAGCTAGGATGGTATCAGATGTGAAGTTTTATCAAAATTGTGTGTGCAGTATATGCTTATACCCCTAATGTGATCATCCCAAGTCATGGAATGAATGATGACATCATCAATGTATACGCATAAACCCCCTCAAGATCTGCAATAAGATCATTGATAAAGTGTTGAAATGTAGCTGGGCCATTCCTAAGGCCAAAAGGAAGAACTTTATATTGGTAAAGTCCCTTCGGTGTTACAAAAGCTGAAATTCTCTTTGCCCGTGCAGTGAGAGGAATTTGCCAGTACCCCTTCAGTAAGTAAAATTTGCTGACTGGTCTTCTTCACTCCTGCAAGCTGTACAATGAATATATGTTTTATCAAAGATAAAACATATACTCCTCTGTTGAGAAGTTGGCTTGACCAATCCCGTCAAGGCAATAATCAATCCGAGGGATTGGATAAGTATCCATTCGCGTCACTGCATTAACCAATTTTAAATCAGTGCAACAATGGAAACTGCCATCTGGTTTTGGTACCAAGATGCAGGGTGAACTCCACTCACTGTCACTAGGTTCAATGATGTCATTCTCAAGCAGGAATTCAATCTCATTAATATGCGCTAACATTACCGGATTCATCCTGTACGGATGTTGTTTTATTGGCTTAGCATCTCCAACCTCTATATCGTGATACACAATGTCAGTACGGCTAGGTACATCTGTAAACAAGCGAGCAATTCAGACCAGTAAAAAGGTTATGGCCCGGACAGACACACACAAGTGATTGCAAACCCCATCTACTACTGAGTAGGGGACGGACACATTAACAGTTTACATTCCTCAAGTTGAACCAACACCAGTTAAACGCCCTGGATTTTCCCCAGAAGAAAAATCCAAGCCTTAAAATATTTTGCACCCTCACACCAAAAAAGCCAAAATGCAGCAAATATCATGCCGACAGTCTAATTGTTCACTGCAGATCATTCTCCCATTAATTTTAGTTCATGAGAAGAGCAAAACTTCTATCGAGTCACTGCTCATTGTTACACAGATTTTTTTTTGATCAGATCGAGGTCACCCAAGCACATCTCTTCCTGATGCTAAGATTCAATGGACTTGATTTGTTGTGACATGGTAGAGATAAAACATATTGTTACGAATTCTGGTCCGTCCGGCGTGCGATCGGCCACGTAACTCTAATTGCAACCGCGTCACCCACCAGTCGGACAATTCAGTCGTGACCCTCCTTGGAACTACCGCCAGGAGCTAGTCACGGGTGGGGGTTTAACCTCACCACAACCCAGTCCGCATTCTACCCACGCGAAATAGTGTGAATCGCCGAATGTCGATACACCTAAGTACCCGCGTGGGTAGCCTACTGAGGAGTCGCACCACGCCACAGGTCGGCTAGGACACGAGCCGCTTAAGCGGCTCGCTCCGTACTAAAGGGATAACCGTGCTGTGTTATCGCCGACCTCGACGGTTCAGATCATTTCATTGGGTGTTTAAACCCACTACCAATTATTCCACGAGGTAAGATGGCACTTTCAATGGAGGGAAAGTACGCAACGAACGGGAAACATTTCACAAACACATTTATTACACATATAAAACAAGCAACAATCAATAATGCAATTTACAAGCACGAAATGGAAAACATTACGACCGACTATAGTAATGTACAAGCACTTAACCAGTTTCTACTTGACGGATTGGCGCCACAAACACACATTCAAAAGCCCAAAGAAAAGAAGGACCTCCCTTTTTGCAGCCGGTGAACCGTCTCCGGCACTCTCCTTGTCCGCTCTCACAGGTCCACCTCAGGCCGCCTGCAGCGCCCTCCGTCTCCCACCAACAGGCCACGAGCGCAGGAACGAGCGAGGAGGAAGGGAACGTGAGTTTGCTTAGCGGATCAACCGTCAAAAGGAGAGAGAGCATATGGGAGGAGAAGCGAGGAAAGAGAAATCCAAGAGCCAAGCGCGAAGAGAAGAGGAAGAGGAAGAGAAGAGGGCATGCCCCGTGCGTGTCCGTCCTTTATGGAGCGGGGCTCCGCCCTTCGCTCCGCCCCCCTTCTGGAAACTTCCCAAAAAGGGGCGTTCCTCACTCCCATCCGCGTCACACCGCGCGTCTACCAATCGGGGGAGAGCCACCCCACCCCACCTCTGTCACACTCTTCGGAGAAAACAGGCCGGCAAAATCCGCGCGCCTCGCGGAACTCCTCTAGTTTCCTTTCGCAAAGCGCGCTGGTGATTGTGGTGGTGGGAGGACGGTGGGTCTGAAGTGGCTTGTTGTTTGCGTGGAGGTTGGTTGCGTGCTTGACGTTGCGGTGTGGATGGCGTGGTTTTTGAGATTCGGTTGTGGAGATGTTGATTGTTCCAAAATAACGACAGCAAAAGAAAAACGGCTATCTCAAAGAGTCGCAGCCCGGTGAACACACAAATTCCCTTTAAACAACGGTGGGGAACTAACTGAACAAAAACTTACTGGCATAACTGACCTGAGGACGTTTATGGTGTATTGCAAATTTCTACAGCCGTAACACTACCCCTCCCCTTTTTACAGACTCGTCCCGAGTCGTCGAATTTTCGTGTGCAATCATGTGTAGTTCTCCCCTAATACGTTTTACCTTCAGATCCCTGAGTGTGACATTCAGTGTATTCGTGTCCCCAAAATAAATAATCTACGGGCTGAGAAACTAACTAAACAAACCCACTCATACAGACGACTTAAATAAATTGCCGGTGCTAAGACTCACATGCCGGGGGGCGCACTCATGTACAATACAACTTAACCTTATAATTTTACACTACACCATGGCTCAGTACAGGATCTATGGACTCTGTGGGGAAAATAACACAAGTCACAATTGGTGCACGGGCCGCCAATGCAGTCTCGTGTTGCAGCTGCCAACAGGGCAGTCCTTGCAGCTTGCGCAACGATCCTGGCGCACATGGTCATGAATAAGGGGGGGGGAGAAATGCAGAACAGAACGGGGCAAAATGAACTAAGGGCAGCAGGCATGGCATGGCAAAGGTAGGCAGGCAAGGCATGACATGACAAGGCCGCTGCAGGCAAACAGCCGGCGAATGAAGTGGCCGGCACAGGCCTTGAAGCAACAACAGCCGACAGATGATCCGACCGGCACAGAACTTGCAGTAAAACAGCCAGCCGATGAAGTTGGCCGGCACAGGCCTTGCGGAAAACAGCCAGCTGATGACGTGGCCGGCACAGGCCTTGAAGTAACACAGCCAGCAGACGATCCGACCGGCAGAGGCCTTGCAGTAAACAGCCAGCAGATGAAGTTGCCGGCACCTTGCCTTGAGATTGAGGATGGTGGAGGGAGTGCGCTGGTGCTGGCCACTCGGAAGGCGGGCTCGGACCTACCTTACTGTCTCCCTCCCAACCTATCGCCTTTGCGTGTCTCCGTCCATACCCACTCCCTTAATTTGTAAAAACCCAATTTAGCCCCAACTTATTTTTTGGTTTTTATTTTTATTTTTACTTCCCCACTATAAATCGTCCCCTAACCCCCTTTATCGTCCTTGTTCGGCGAACCTATCCTGTGATCTAGCCTACTACTAACCCCTACGTTCCCTTCCTAGAGCGGAATGAGGGAGAGCTAGCGTCCTGTGTCGAGGCCCAACTCAAGCCTCAGGATGGCCTTCTCAGACATCAGTGATCTTTAACCCAAAGTGGGTCCAGCGGTCCACGAGAGCGAAGGGATGGACGGAGCGGAGGGGTACATCTCCTCATCTACCCTAACCATTATCTTTTAAACTACCCCGGGGCTTTCAACAAGCGCCTCTCGCTTAAACTACTGGTTCTAAAAACCCAGATTCCCGTCGCCTGTGTTGGTGTCCTCGCAAACTCCAGGCTATGCCCTCGAGTTTTCCGCCCGTGCCCTCACACGGTCTCGTGGCTGGGATACGTGGCTCCCTTGGCAGGAACTACCCTCTGATGATTCCCCAACAATGGCACCCCCGGGCACTACACTGCCTCCGAGCCAACCAGCTCCCTAAACTGGGGAGTGCCCTCCCTGGCTACTCCCCCTCAATGCCCACGTGGCATGTTGGTGCCCTGGGTCCTTTCCGACGGTCGCCCGTGCCCAGTACACTGTCCCCGTGGCATACGGCGCCCCGGGCCCCGCATCAGCGGGTCACTCGTGCCCACTACGCTATCCTGGCCCCCCATGGGCCCTTGGCCTACCGCGGCCGACTAGCCCGGTGCCCAGGGTACCCACTCAGCGATACTCACCGTTCGCAGCCACGCTCTCAACCCGTCAAAAGGGCTCCTGCACCCCTCTGAATGGGTTTTGAGCCAACATTCCCACCAACAGCAAAACGACCTACATTTTGTCATTTTAGCTAACCCCCTAACTCACATTACACTGACCCAGGGGTTCCTTGGGCGGGAATCACTCCTCCCCCCAATCACTCATCGCATCATGCATTCCCCATTCAAACAGACCCACTGGCCTCACTCACTCAACAAGCACATGTTTCCACTTTTCACATTGCATCACTGAACTCTGCCATTCTGCTCACGACATGCCCGAACTAACTCGTGCTCCCACGTCATCCCTTACACTACAGCACGTTCCATTTAACACTACGTAACTAAGCTACGTCCGCTCTACACATTCACAATCTCCCACTGTCCTCAAATCAAAAAATCAATCTCCCAACCTAAAGCTCACTAACATCCCTCTAACTAATCCATTCCACGGACTCAATGAGGACTTACCCCCCCCCCCCGCCCCATGAAGTCGGTCTAACACTAACCCATCCCCCTAACTGGTGGTATCCTGTGCCCCAGACAGGGGGTCTTTCACCCCTGCCCAGGGAATCCTGTTCACCCGAAAGCGAGGCTTGCTTTTGTTCTCCATTTTTTTTTCGAATGCGCAGCACCAGCGCGGCAACTCGCAGCTCGCGCACCAGCGCGGCAATTCACAGTCGAGCACCTTACACCTTGCCCGTGACGTCATGCAGCTGCTCGCGTACCTCGTCCTTCTTGGACGGCACCATCCGGCAGGGTTTCACCCTCCTGCCGGATTCCAACCACATGTGCAGCCATGACGTCACCCTGCGCACCCAAAGAAAACCTCGCACTCCGATGGGTTCCCCACGCGAGCACATGTGCTCTGCCCGTCCATAACCTGCGCCGTGCGCTCTGCTAACAGAACACACTGCGCAGGCCACGTAGAGTTTCACACACGCGTCCGCCTGGAGAACCCATCCGTTCCGAATCCGTTATCCAGCCTACCTTTTGTCCGTCCGCGGGATTGGCTAACATCCACCGCTGGCGTTTCCGGACCGGGTTTCACTCCCGCAAGCGAGCACGTGGCGGTCTTGTGCGCTGCACGGCCCGAACCTCGCGCTCGCTGCTGTGCCAACCCGGCACGGTTTTCAATGCAACTATGGCCGCTACTCGGCCTTTCTCCCTCGTCTGACGCCGTCATCGTCTCCATTCAACACATGCGCTCAAACTCCCGTGTCTCACTTGACTCACACACCGCGCCATTACATTCACACCGGGAGACGAGGCTGCATTGTTCACTCATGCCCACCGTCATCTCCCTCACACACAGCGACCTCACACACGCTGTCCCTCTCACACACCGTGCTTCACTCACACAGGGGGTTTCTTTCACACATACCTTTTCTTCCACACACGCGGGGACACTCACACGCGGTGTTTCATCCACACATGGCGTGCTGGGAAGCATGCACTTCGGCACACTTGCCACCACACTACTCACACACGGGAGCGCACTCACACCGGGACAATCACACTGGGGAATCGTGTCCCCACAAGGGTTCCCGGGGCCTCTATACCCCCCAAGCTCTCCGTGCACCCGTCTACAGCACTCGCCCCTCAACTCCGCAAAGCTCGACCGAACCCACCTGGTCGTAAACCGCTTCAAGGGGGCATACTCCCTCCCCTCGTTCCTGGAGGAGGCCATCCAGCTGCCTGCACTGGGTAACAAAACATTCTGCTAGCTCCCCCTCATGGTCCTCCACTACCTCCGTGTGTGTGTGTGTGTGTGTGTGTGTGTGTGTGTGTGTGTGTGTGTGTGTGTGTGTGTGTGTGTGTGTGTGTGTGTGTGTGTGTGTGTGTGTGTGTGTGTGTGTGTGTGTGTTTCTTTTACCCCGTCTTTACCGTGTAGTCTCTCCTCTATTTTTTCTATCTCCCGCGTCTCTATTATTTCTTTTAATTCCTGCGTCTCCCTTCGTGTCTCTGCCAATTCAGTCACCTCATTCATTACTCCCCTCGTCTCTATGTGCCTCGTGCACGTCTCTGTCACCCCGTTTAATTTTCCCCTGTGTGTCACCGTCACCTCCACGCTTCTCGCCCAACACGTCCCCCGAATTAATTTCTCCTCACCCGCCGGGCCGACAGTCCACACTCCCCCTTAGCTTGTTCGTTCCAGCCCGTGGCGCCGCCATTTTTTCACTCGCGGTCCGCGTTTCATTGCACGCAAAATGCCATTATGGCTGCCTGCAAGCTTTGCATATCGCTCTTGAATGCCTTCGTGTGCGCATCCATACACTCCATGAAATCGCGTGCATTTCTTTTATTTCTGCCAGCAAAATTGTTACGAGCTGGCTCGTGTCAAGTGGCCCCCGTGGCAGTCGATTTGTCACTATCGGGTGCGGATCCGCCGGGGACTGGGGAGGGACCTTGACGGAGGAGGAGAGGAGGGGTGTCGAACACCGCGGCCGCCGCCGCGCCCATTTGTGAGGGGGGGGAGGTTGCTCCTGCATAGGCCGCTCCTACTGACGATAATTCGTTGTGGAGTTGTAATAAGAACCGTCCCGGGCCATGGATCCTACATTATTACACATTCCCAATACCCCCGGCTCCCGTTCACCTTGAAATGCCATCTTATCCCTCGGAATAAACAATTTTTAAATCGCTCGTGTTTGGTCGGAATCGTGGATCGCTCCACTCACCCCTGAACCGATTCCCGTGAATTTAATTGGAGGCGGGGTGGATTCGAATCTCACTCCCAGACACCACTGTTACGAATTCTGGATTACTGAAACACTGTTACGAAACACCACTGTTATTAATTCAACGAATGGAAAACATTTCACAAGCACATTTATTACACATATAAAACAAGCAACAATCAATAATGCAATTTACAAGCACGAAATGGAAAACGTTACGATCGACTATAGTAATGTACAAGCACTAAACCAGTTTCTACTTGACGGACTGGCGCCACACACACACATCCAAACGCCTAAAGAAAAGGACCTCCCTTTTTGCGGCCGGTGAACCGTCTCCGGCACTCTCCTTGTCCGCTCTCGCAGGTCCACCTCAGGCTGCCTGCGGCGTCCTCCATCCGTGTCTACCACCAACAGGCCGCGCCAGGCCACAAGTGCGGGAACGAGCGAGGAGGAAGGGAACGCGAGTTAGCTTAGTAAATCAACCGTCAAAAGAAGAGAGAGAGAGCATATGGGAGGAGAAGCGAGGAGAAAAATAGAAATTCAAGAGAAGAGGAAGAGGAAGAGAAGAGGGCGCGCCACGCGCGTGCCCGTCCTTTATGGAGTGGGGGCTCCGCCCTTCGCTCCGCCCAGTTTCAGGCTCCACCCCCTTCCGGAAACTCCCCAAAAAGGGGCGTTCCTCACTCCCGTCCGCGTCACACCGCGCGTCTACCAATCGGGGGCGAGCCGCCCCACCCCGCCTCTGTCACACTCTTCGGAGAAAACAGGCCGGCAAAATCCGCGCGCCTCTCGGAACTCCTGTAGTTTCCTTTCGCGAAGCGCGCTGGTGATTGTGGTGGTGGGAGGACGGTGGGTCTGAAGTGGCTTGTTGTTTGCGTGGAGGTTGGTTGCGTGCTTGACGTTGCGGTGTGGATGGCGTGGTTTTTGAGATTCGGTTGTGGAGATGTTGATTGTTCCAAAATAACGACAGCAAAAGAAAAACGGCTATCTCAAAGAGTCGCAGCCCGGTGAACACACGAATTTCCTTTAAACAACCGTGGGGAACTAACTGAACAAAAACTTACCGGCATAACTGACCTGAGGACCTTTATGGTGTATTGCAAATTTCCACAGCCGTAACAATATATTCCTCTGTTAAGAACAACAATGCCTAGTTCGTACATCAAAGCACTTGCTGTAGTTCTTGCTGGCTATGTACAGCTCAGCAGCCATATGCACATCCTCCATGCTCGCCGGGTTTCAAAAAACACGTACTTTTCTAATAGGTGGTAGTACGACTCCAGGCTGATTTAGACAAACGGGGATCACTTTTTTCGGAACATTTGATTTTAGGGCACCACTTACTTTTATAAGAAGTGATGTATCACAGGCTACCATCACCGACGATGAATGAAAACAAACCGGTCTGTCAACGACAGAAGAAATGACATCAGTGAATGACCGATGACGTCATTACGCCTCTCAGCGGTGACGTCACACGTCGCCATGCAAACGGATGCAAAAATTAGAAAATCGCCAAAAATTCCCAAACCTGTCTGTCTGGCACGATCTCACATAGCCCATGCTGTACATTAGACCACAGAGCACCCGCATGCCGAAAGTGGCGACAATCCGTCCGTCAGTTTCGGAGGAGATACGTCCAAAAAATATGGCCTAGCTTATTAATATATAGATGTTTTTAGTGAGCTAATGTGAACGCATACCAACTTTGTTGGCGTCCTGGTTTTGCTCAACGTGAATTAAAAATAAACTAGCCCAAACCCTGTCACAGACGGATTCTGTCCCATGAGCCCAATATGACAAACAGTGGCGGCTCTTGTAAGAGCCGGATCCCAGTCGATGTACTCCATGGCCTTACCTAATGAGGTGTACAAAACGTTCTTGCACACGACATTTTTGGTGTACACTACACCTTGTGAAGATGTCCCCTGATTTGTGCACGTGTCTACTTTTACGTACACAGTGTCAAAACTTCTCAGGTCACAGTACCGAGAAAAACGTGACGTGACCGCTAGGAGGAGCACAAAATTGGTCCTTCAGTATTAATATATAGATAAACGTTCATGCAAAAAAAAAGCAGAAACCTAGTTAAATAATCCACCACTAAATATAACTTCCGTGGAACAGGTAACCACGTCAACTATCGGAGATTGTTTGCATGTGTACCAACATCACCTACTGACTGACTGTCGGGAGTAAATCACTGATCTCCATTACACTGAATGGATAGGTAGAGGGTCGGCCCATTAACGTGCACAGAACCGTGAAGCCGTCGCATTGCCATCTTGGAATTCGCAAAAGGAAGGTACACTTGCATATGCGTCCTTTGCATACAGACAAAACACCATTGCTGGGCTGACAGGATGTCTCGTGGAGGTACGCCATTCATCCCTAAACTGTCTAACCTGTGTTTGATTCCCGACCGAGCTATGACCTGTCATCCTGGGGTTTCACAGGCAGGGAGATTCATCTTTGTGTATACCGTCCCAGAGATGCACGCTCAACTAGACATCCAGTTTAACATTTGTTGGTGGACATTAAAGATCCCACATTGTCCTTCGTGAAGAGTAGGTGAGTTATCACTGGCACCTTGAACAATTTCCAAATTTCTGCCCTCACTCATCGAATGTCAGACTTCGAACAGCCGGTTCGTGAAAACTTTGGCCCAAGCTGTCCCCGGCCAACTCCACAAGAAAAGGTGGGTTAATCATGGCTGTGAACGCAGAAATCTGTTTCCCATTGGTTTTACACTTTGTTGGTGAGGTTCTGACCCAGCGTACACGACATGTAAATGAAGAACTTGTGCAAGAGAATCAATTAAAACCATGAAAGCCAAATATTCATGCAAAAATGAATATATAATTGCAATTTTCGAAGGAAAAAAATAATCCTAACTTTTACAAAAACCACAAGAAAGGAAAAGCAAAGTTCTTGAATGGTTGAATTATTTAATTATTTCGGATGCAGCCTGCGGTTGCTGGTTGCATCATTGCTGGGAGTGCTGCAGATGTGGTGTCCCCCATTTCTCATATCAGCTGGTACACTACAGTACTCATTTTGTCGACCTCAGAAGGACAGAAGGCCGAGTCAAGCCAATGTGGGGTGTGTTCAGTTGCCAAACAGCTGGCTAGCGCTTACCAAGCCAGGGTAGTTCCTTATCAGAGGATAGTTCCAAGCCAGGATAGTTCCTTATTCCTTATCAACACGACAGGGACTCAAACTCAAGACCCTAAGATCTTCAGGCAGCTACCTTAACCGTTAAGCCATCACCAGGCTTGGCGAGTTAAATGGTGTATTTTTGGAAGTATTATGCAAAAAGTCAGTGTAATAGAGTTATAGAGATCAGTGGTGGAACGTGCGTCCCTTGTGCATTGCTCGGATTACCTGGTTCACACTTACCCCTGATATTAACTCAGTCTATGGGAGTTCTTCCACAGAAACCGTCTGTCTCTGTCCCTCTCATTCACAGATCCATCTCATCTTTAAAATAAAATAATGATCCAATGTCCTTCCCGCAATCCCACCCATGGTACACTGGATCCTGCACGAGTGAAGCAGTTCCTCTGAACCAACTTCCCTTCTCGTCCTGGAAAACAAATCTGACAGAAAGCCTGATTTAGGAAACTATATAAATGAGGATTTGAGTTCTGTTTACAAAGATCTGTTCAAGTGCTCGATGTTAGACCGACGCATGCCACGAAGTGGCTTTCTTAAATAATTACAAAACAAAAACAAGAAAAAGAGCAATCAGAGATTGTAGACCATCGCCAGGACGTACTAAATGTGGCAAGGTGTGCCAGGACAATATGCCAGGGATGCACAAAATGAAACATCGTTGATTATAAAATGAAAGGTCTAAATGGTCTAGTTGAAATGTGCAAAGGCAAGGTCAAATGGTCTGAAAAGGTCGAAAGGGAGAAATTGTCTTAAAAGGTCGAAGGGGTCAGAATGATCTGAAGGTGGTCTAAAGGGTCATAAAGCATTTTAAAGGGTCTTAAAGTCAAATGGGATCTTTAGAGTATTAAAAGGTCTGAAATATTTGAAGGTCTCAAGTGTAGAATGGAGTGTAAGGGTCTACATGGTTCTTAAAGGGTCACGGAAGATCTAAATTTTTAACCGTGTCTCTGGTGTTGTGGAAGCAGACTTCCTTTTCAAATGGTAGTTTAATCGTTAATGTGGCTGTATCACTCAATGTATAAGAATTGTGTTCATTTACATACAACACCTGTTCAATTACTTATTATACCTGTTAATTTACATATTACACGCGTTACATGTATTCATTTCTTTAACTCATTTCTTGGAACCGATAACCAAACACATTTAATCAAATGTATTTTATTGGAAATGTATATCTTTTCTTGCTTTGCTAAAGGTGTTTGCTGATTGTGTCCCTTGCCTCTCCTCTCCCGTTTTTCCATTCGATTTTGCTTTGATGTCCGTGTGAAAACTGGCCCAGTCAAGGTCAGTTATAAGTCGTTATGACCCAACCCTCCTTTTATCCTTCTGCTTGGCCCCCTCAACTCTCCCTTTCCCCACTTTTCCTGAGACAGTATATGTAGATGAATGATGTAAACTCCGATTTAGCAGAGAGCATTGAATAATTGAGATGAATTTTAATAAGAGTTATCTTGAATAATAAGATTTTCCACAACAATTTGGTGCAGTGACTCGGATAGCTAATCCCTGGCGGGTGCAGTCTGTGGTCTGGAGTGACAGCGAACGCTTGATGGCCACAAACTCAAGGTAAGTAGAGAGCGTTCGCCCTCGCCCCGGGACAGGGACTTGCCTTAATGGGTAACGTACTTGAACAAAGGGAAGTATACATCGGAGAATCTTTATTGAAAGGCCTAAGGAGATCTAGTGGTCAGAGACCGCCTTAGCCTGTGGGGCTAACTACAAAGTGTGGACTCTGGCACTCGAGTATTAACTGAGATCAGGGATCTGAAATGGAGTCGCAGTTTCTGCTGTTTTGAGAGGGTTAGGTACCCTGCTCGCCAGAAGGAAAATGGGTCAAACCCATTTTCCCAAAGGAGTGTAGTTAAATTCCTCGCTCGCTGTGTTGGGAAAGTGTGATTGTGTGCAAGGAATGTGGTTCGCGTTAGCGATTGTATGTTGTTGTCTCGTTTCTTTGCTGGCCAGCACGTTTGTCATTACATTGGTGGAGTGTATGTTTAATTGTATTTGTGATCTGTTAAGAGGTTACGGCATGGGGAATAATGTTGGAAAATATGATGAGGTTGAGCAAACAGAAGTGACGCACCCGAGGCCACGCCGGGGGACATGCGCGAGATACATGTTCGATAAATTCGGACCCGATTATGTGAGCGATGTTGGCAAATGGTGCGAATGAACGATGAATAGGAAGTTTTGTTTTCCAGAGAACGGTACCATTGATCGAGATTGTTTGGAGAACTTAAGGAGAACGTTGGAGGAGAAAGGTAAGGATAAAAAAACACAAAAGAAGTAAACTGGGGCGCGTATATGGACGGGATGCAGGAATGCCGGGACCGTACTGAAAAGACACGGCTCCTGAATTTAAAAGATCATTCAACAAAAGCAACTACGCAGATGCCCCTGAGGCTCAAAGGCAGAGGGAGCAGGAAACTGCGAGCTGCTCCCGTGGACTTTGATGATGATGACATGGAACGGTCGGATAGGTGGCCTTGCCCTGCCCCACCTTTAGTCCCACCGCACCGCCGGCAGAGAACGAAGTAGCGTGCACGGAGGGCGAGAATCGTGTGGATCAGGACGTGAGACCAGGCGAGGAGTGGGGGGACAACAGGAGTATCAATAGTGGAGGTTACAGATAGCAATGAGAGATAATATGCTGCGACACGATGACAAGAAAGGGACCTCCCTGGTGGTACTGTTGGGGTGAAGACCAGGGCACAGAGGGCCACAGCGGACGCTGCCAGGGAGGACAATGAGATGGCACTAGTAGGTACGTTTCCATTGCAAGATTACCCCGGTGCCGCAGGTGTGCAGTCTATATATAGGCCGTGGGGGTCAGAACTGAGAGCTATTGCGAACGAGATTCCGAATATGCATGAGGATCCACAGAAATTCCAACGAGAGTTGCAAGTAATCGTGGAGTGCCAAAAGCCAACCTATGTGGATATGAATGTTTTGTTAAAATTGATAATGCCCGAGGGGTTTCTGCGACAACTGAAACAAGCTGCAGGGTGGCCGGACGTGGCACCTGCTACCGGGAACGGGCTAGCAGAGAGGATCGACAAACTCATTGAAACAGTGACGGAGGTTGTCCCGCTCAAAACAGATTGGGGAAAAATACAAGTGTGCAAGCAACACTTGGGCGAAGATCCATTGGACGACCGAGAGCGTTTACGAAGTGTTTATAAATGTCACTCTGTGCTCGTGGATGATGAAGGAGTTCCGTTTGCCCATGCGTTTATTAGTGGATTGACCGTGAAATTGCAAGCCGAGGTCAAACTAATATGTATTGGATGGGAACGAAAAACATAAGGGATATGTTGCCATATATCAATAAATGCAATTCACTGATTGAACAACGTAATGCTTAAGCCACAGCGAAACTGATGCATGCTCAGACAAATGGGCCGGGAGCGAGTTCGAGAGGGAGACATGTAAATTATAATGCGCACTATATTGGTGCGAGCCGCGGACGTGGATGTGGGCATCCAGACATGTGCAGAGAGATTTGTCGAGCGTGCGGACAGACCGGCCACTGGTCAAGAGAGTGCCCCCACAGTGCACCTGCTTACTCGAATAGGCCGGCTGGGGAGGAACGGCCACCGTGACCACGGAGCCAGGGCGGGGATGTAAATCCTCATCTGCAGGGCAGGTGGGAGATACCGGCTGGTGCAGCTGCCTCGTTCCCTCCCCCTCCCGACCTCTATGCACAAGGTCAATGACAGAGAATGGGAGAAACATCATCAGAATTACCCTTGTTGACTTCTAAACCATGTGATGAACCGAAACTGACTTTGACAATAAGACGACAAATTCCCTTCCTTATAGACACCGGAGCAACGAAATCCACCATAAGGCAGTCAACTTCCAAACGCACCTTTGTCACGGGAGCAGGTAAATGCTGTAGGAGTATCAGGTGTCGCTATGGCGATGCCACTATCTGAACAGATGTGGGTAGAGGTCGGACCTTTATCTGCGCAACATGTATTTTTGATGGCTCCCGATACACCAACTAATCTATTTGGGAGAGATTTACCTTGCAAACTGAATTGTACAGTGAAGTGCACACCAGAGGGAGTATATCTAGATATGTCCTATGAATCGCATGTAACTGTTTTGACTTTGTTACAGGAGAATACCGAGAATCTTGTGTCTTGGTGGACCTTGACAGACGGCGAAGCATCTAACTGTTTACAGGTGTGGGTGTGCGAGTTGAAGAGAAGCATACCGGAGGTGTGCGACTGGGTAAGTCAGCACCACATGGATGACATGGGAGAGACTCAGTTACATTGCATAGCAGACTGCGACACCAAAGGAAGGAATAACGTCTATGCGAGAGAGGCATCCCCAAAATTACAACAAAGTTTTGACCTAGCATTGGGAAGAATGTGGATCGGGAAGCAAGGAATTGGCCTGGAGGTGCGTCTGACGCTGGATAAATTAAAACCATGGAACGAACCGTCCAGTGTTACACCACATGTGACCGTAGCGGTGGCACGAGGCTATCAAGCAAAGGATATAGGACCAATGATAACCCACTTGAAGATGGCACCGGGAGCGAATATGGTGAACTCTGAACAGTGGAAGGAACCCTGGGAAAGGGGAGAGGAAGGATTTTGCTGGTCAGGCCACAAGGAAACAGCAAAAACTGTGTTTGAGATGATCGACCCTTCAGAAACACTGGGGATGAAAAGATTACCTGAAATCCTGGATCATGTTCCGACGCGTTTGTGGTCATCGCATGCTAATGACTTGGGTCAAATTAAGAGTATGCAGCCAGTAAAGATCAAAATTGATACTACAAAAAGGATGCTTCGCAAACGGCAATACCCATCGCGTGCAGAAGTGGAAGCGGGAATAGCTCCCGTAATGGAAGCGCTGTTGGAAGCAAGGAATGACCATTCCCATCGTCAGTCAATGTAATACGCCGATCCTGCCGGTGCAAAAGCCAGGAAAATCAACATGGCGATTTGTGCAAGATCTGAGAGCTGTGAATGATTGCATCATGCCAGCCTATCCTGTCGTCCCCAATCCTACTACAATCTTGTCTCGCATTCCGAGTAATTCCACCTACAAGACTGTAGTCGATCTCTGTTCAGCTTTCTTTAGCGTACCGATAGACCCTGAGTCGCAATTTATTTTTGCGTTTACGTACCGCGGTAGGCAGTATACTGGGACTGTGCTCCCATAAGGATACACGGAAAGTCCTACTTTGTTCTCTCGAACAATGAAAGATGATCTCGACGACATAATTTTCCCCAATAAATCTATGCTAATTCAGGACGTGGATGATTTGCTGATCTGCGCAACGTCGAAGGAAGCATGTGAACAGGATACTCTGACAGACTAATGGTTACAGCCGTATTTTTAAAGACAAAAACACAGCACTTGTTGGCCTCACGAGCAACGACATACGAACTGTCACTCACCACTCCACCGAACATTACGATCAAGAGATTTCCGCCGTTGAATCCTTTGCCAACTTTGCCAAACTTTGCTGCCGACAGAGCTGGATGGCGATCCTCATGACAGTGAGGAGGTAGTTGCACATATGTGTTTGCCCCACCCTGATCTGGGAGACACACCAATCCAAAATTCTGAATTGATTTGGTATGTGGATGGGTCATCTTCACGAGCACCAGATGGGTCTCAATTGATAGGCTACACAGTTTGCTCTGATTACAAAGTAATTGAAAGTGGCAGATTGGCCATGAACTGTTCCGCACAGCAGGAGAAGCTGTTCACTCCAACTTGGGCATGCTGCTTTGCAGAAGGCCAAATTGTGACTATTTACACCGATTCGGGCTCTGCATTTGGCGTTGTACATGAATTTGGCACAAGCGAGGATTCAGAACATCTTCTGGTGCTCCAGTGAAGAATGGTAAATGGATCGCTAACCTTCTGGAGGCAATATTTTTACCTCACCAAATGGCAGTGGTAAAATGTGATGCTCACACGGGTGGATTTGATGAGGTTTCACGGGGAAATGCCAGAGCAGACGTCGCTGCAAAGGCCGCAGCCAATTCTCCAGATGCTCTATTGGTATCACAATGTACCTCAACACCAGCGGCAACGCCATCTCTTGATGATAAAAAAAATACTTCACAAGCTGCTGTTAGTACATCAGAGAGAAATTTGTGGATAATGTCTGGATGTGAATTCGATGTTGAGTCTAAGCTGTGGAGGTCACCCGATGGCCAAGTAGTAGCTCCAAAGGCCCTGCTACCCTGGCTCGCTCGCTTAGCGCATGGGGCTGGTCATATGAGCAAGGGGGGAATGTGCGCATCTATTGGGAAGCAATGGTTCGCCCCGGGCTCTCGTCCAATTGCAGAACAATATTGTAGGACCTGCCAGATCTGCCAGGAACACAATCCGGCCAGGGGGGCACGAATGGCCCTAGGCGGTCACCCAGGCCCCTTCAGGCCATTCGTCCATATCCAAATTGACTTTATCCAAATGCCAAAGTGTTGCGGATATGAAATAGTTTTGGTCACCGTGGATTTGTTCACAAAATGGGTTGAAGTGTACCCCTGTGGAAAAGCAGATGCTACAACTGCAGTTAAACTTTTGATGAAGGATTTTGTCTGTAGATTTGGGATGCTCTGTAAAATCTCTGGCGATCAGGGAACTCATTTTACAGCCGAAATGGTGAAGGAGCTATGCCAGGTTGTACAAATCAAACAGCACCTTCACTTCCCTTACCACCCACAGTCAGATGGGGCAGTTGAAAGACAGAATGGGTTATTGAAGAACAAGCTGGCCAAGATTTGTGAACAGACTGGGTTAAAATGGCCAGATACACTTCCCATAGCCCTTATGACCATGAGGTCAACCCCAAATCGGAAAAATAGCTCGTCGCCGCATGAGGTTCTCATGGGAAGGCCAATAAGGTTACCAGAAACAGATCAGCAATGGCCTGTCGCAGCTAAGTGGGAGCCACCCTGTTCCAATGCTTGTATTTAAATAACAGTAAATAAACACAAATATGAGTAAACTAGCCTTCTTGAAACCCTCACAGTCAGTTAGAGCATTGAAAAATCTATAAAAAAAAATGTATACTTTAATGACCATGAGATGTCAGGATCCTAAGATTCATGTACTTTAAATGCTATCAGCTGAAAAAGCAGTCATTTCTAGTTTCATTTTTAGATTTTCAGATGTTGTTTAATTTATATGATATTCGTCATTGGAACTTGGTTTTGAAAAGTTTATTTCAACAGAAAGAGTGAACTTTCCTTTCCAGAACATAAGTTACAGTTTGGAAATCGATAAAAAAAATTGGCTGAGTGGCATGTGATAGAGTGAAATTTATCCTAGTTTCACTTTGAATGCCGATTCAGGGATGAAAAAATAAAAGTGCCTGTGCTATTCTGTGAAGTGTGCTGAAAGTGGCTGAGATGAGGCTCATTTTACCAACAATAATCATATTATCTAATTTTACAAACAATATAGACATATTTTGATTAAATACTGCTCACTGACCCCGCGTTTCAAAATTTCAAATTTGTCCGCCATTACGCGACAATCAACATTATACACAATACAATTTTACCTGAATCATTGAATTTGAAATCTCTGACCCCAAATGATACATTTCTGTCATGACCAATTTGCAGGAAAAATTCAGGTTTGTCTCAATCTCCCTCAACAGTTAAAGGGAGATTTTTTTTCTTGTCCACCATTACGCGACGATTATGGAATTCTGGAATTATTGCTGAAATATTGAGGTGAGTGAATGTTTTAATTATTTGGACATTAACATAGATGAATCAGACTGACTTCACAAGTCTATTAGCAATAATGCTCAAATATTTATCTGACAACCATTTGGAGGGAAGAAAATTTAATTTTTTATTCATGTCCATCGAGAAATATGAAAATTGGCCAAAATTTGATACTATCGTGTCGCGACATCCTGGCCTAACAAGTGGAATGGATTGTCATAGTAAGCGTCCATGATATTTAAATGTTTATCAGTCTGGTTCCTTTCCTGAGTTTTGTTTGTCTGAATTGATCAACTGTTTTTTGCCTTGTGTTCCATATGTGCTCAAGTTTATGGAATAGTATAGTTAATGATTTGATAATTTCATGAAGTTCATTTTTGATAATTTTTGGTCAGTTTTGGAACGAAGTGGCTCCCACTTAGCTGCGACAGGCCCAATGCCTTGTCATGCATACATCCAACTACATAATCACAGGCTAGCAACAATTCATGGCTACATCATCACAGGTTAGCAATGGCTCGTCATGTGTACATCAGGCTCCATAGTTGCAAACCAGCAATGGTGTTTGTGTGCGTTTTGTTAGCTGAAAAACAATAACTGAAAAACAATCCCAGTGACGAAGCAAAGCAAGTGAGTGTGGAGAGATGCTACCCTTTTGAAGTCCAAGTTTAACTCTGCGCAATTATGGCCCTCCTGAAGTCTCGTACTGCCTTCTTGGGGTGCGTGCCCCGCTCATTGGCTGCCTGCTTCTGTGGGTGTGCCATATTCTTGTTGTCCCACCCTGTGGGACAGCCTTAATTTGTTTTTTTTTTTAAGTCACACCCCTCTTCAGGGCTCTGCAGCTGATCTTGCTGCCATGGCCTGTGGTCCATTGGCTACACCATTCATGGCGTTTCCTTTGAAAGTGCAATGTACTTTCCATGTGCCTTTGGTGTTATTCCACAAGTATCCTATACCTGGCCTTGCATGACAAGTGTTACATGATGAACTTACTCTGTACTGCTTTAACCTGTACACTCACCACCCCCTCAGCGCACTTTTAATGAGATGATCCACCTCTTGCCAAAGTCCCTGTTGCAAGAGCAAATCTAGCGTACGCTTTCACGTGGGCCATGCAATGCTGAGCCCGATCCCCACTCCCACCCCCCATATTTCCACGTAACAATAGATTTGTCCCTGTGCTCAAGTCGGGTAGAATCAAATTTATAACAGGGATCTGTCAGAGATACGTGGGATGTAATATGTACACTGATGAAGGCAGTGATTGTAATTTTGAAGTTTGGGGGAAGGAGTACTATGGAAGACATTCTGTACAGGTCTGACCAGGTGGAGAACTTGTGTCCATGAAAGGATGCTGGGAAGAGTGCTGTAAATGTACTTTAAAGGACATAATGGACACTTGGAAAGCACCCAAACAAGTATTGCAATTCTGCTGAGGACTTGGAAAAGACCGCAGGATAAAGGGTATTGTGAGCCGTTGGAAGGTCCCGGATGGGGGTGGGGCAGACATGATGACAGAGCGCCACGTCCCATCCTGTAGAATGGCCAATGGAGACCAGCTGTGAGCAGTTCCAGGAGAAAATGAAAACTGGTATGTGTGCATGCCTGCACTCCCTCTACTTCATCGTTGACACAAACTGTTCGAGAGCCAGTGAACACATCTTTTCATGGCCATCCTCCCACTCTGAGCTTCACCAGTCCTATACAACACCAGCCTGCACAGGTCGTACTGGATCCAACAGCAGATCGTGCCTACCTCCTGCAGGGACAATTTACATTTTGTATCCAACTCATCGGCCAGATATGGATCCGGACGTGACCCAAAATCAAATCGGCTTGGTCTTGTCACTTAACCAACTCATCCACCGAGTTCTGTCATAGCTCGTCCACAACTTTTTGAGATATCATGCTATATATCGTTTTTGGTTCTGTCTATGGTGAAGAATCACTTGGCGAAGAAAATCGGTTATTGATGACAGCACCTCCATCTAACCATAGACTCAAAACTGTGTCATGGACATGTCTACAAGGTAAAGTGTTTATTGCTTCATATGTTATCATATAAAGTGGTGTATGATTAAAGTTATTAAAATGCAGTAATACTTTAAATAATACAAATAAGGATATTGTATTGCTGCGTTGACCGACTGACTGGACACATCTTTGAGATTGTGGGTCCATTGATGTTGAGTAATCCACTGGTGTGGACCTGCGACCGGGGTTGTGGATCCGCCGTTTGGAGAGGTTCTGGGCTAATAGCATCGATACCTCGATGAAAAAACGGTGCCCAGCTGGTGATCCGGGCAGTTGGGAAATCAGTAAATTGCTTATAACTTCAAATAAAATAGCTTTTGTAAGTACTTAACCAGGTGTGCGTGCATGCGTGATGTCTGGCTTCCTTCTTGGGACTACGGTGTGGTAATTGGTCTCTATTTTTAAAATAAAAATATTGGTTTCTGGATCTTGACCAAAACCCAAGTCAATGTGTGGCTTTTAATGGAATTCTCTCATTTCTTCCTGTCCAGACTGGAGTTCCTCAAGGTAGCGTTCTGGTCCCTGTTCTTTTTCTGATTTTCATCAATGTTCTCTCTTACTCTCTGGAAAATCCTCTTCCTCTCTTTGCTGATGACTCCACCCTCTGCCGTACCATCTGTCATCCCTCAGATCGGCAAGCAGCAACCTCTTCACTCTCAGCAAACCTGGATAAAATCACAAGCTGGTCAAACACTTGGAATATGTCTTTCAATCCTGACAAATCTCACCCTCACTGTCTCTCTGAAAGGACCATCTGGAAAACCCCTCTCCTCCACCCCATCTACTTTTCAACAGTCCTCTTGAAGAAGTTCTGTCAATCATGTTTTGGGTCTCACTATTTGCAATGATCTTTCATGAGAAAGTCTCGTTTCCAAACTGTTTTCCAAAGCCAGTCCCCAACTGGGAATCCTCCGTCGTGCAAAGCCCATCCTTGGGACACGAGCTCCTAACCACATACAAAGCTTTAATCTGCAGACGGATGGAGTACTGCTCCCCCATCTGGGGTGGTGCTCCTGCTTCTCACCGAGCTCGGCTACAAGCTGTGGAAACCAAGGCTTTTAGGATGATTGGTATCTCGTGCGATGAAGCTGACTATGATTCTCTCATGCTCTCACCGCAGGCAAGTGAGCGGTCTTTCTGTCATTTCTTTTATCGTCTCCTCTCCGACCTTGCCACCCCCCCTCCCCGCTCTCTGTGCTCTGTCCCCCTATATTTCTGCAAGGTGCTCAAGGTCCACCAGCAACCCCCTTCGAGTGAAACTGGCAAAATCAAAAATTACTGCTCACATTCACTCTTACATTCCTCTCTCTGACTTTGGAGCAAACTCCCACACTCTCTTCAATCCCACTCTTCCCTCCAGGTCTTCAAAACAACCATTCACCACCATCTCATGATTTCCCCCATCCAAAACCACCATCTTTTCTACCCCCATTAATCCACCTCCTTCAAATTCACTGCTTTCCTTCCTTAAAGTCATTGTAGTGTCCATCATTTTCCCCATGGACCCACCCCATCGCTCTCCCTTTCAAAGAACCAATGTCTCTGTTCCCCACTGCTTTGTGCTTCCATCTCCTGCCCCTCTTATCTCCTGCTCCCTTTGTTATATGTTCTGTGTGATAGCTCTTCTACGAGTCTTGACAATGTATACAAAAAAAAAACCCCTGAGTCAATACTTTGTATTTGTCAATGGTTTCATCTTCGAGTCTTCTTGAGTATTTCTGTATCAGCTTTGCACATGTGGATTTGGGAGTTTTATCCCATTCTTCGTTGCAGATTTGCTCAAGCTTCGTCAAGTTGGATGGAGAGCGTCGATGAACAGCAATCTTCAAGTCTTTCCACAGATTCTCAATACGATTGAAGTCTGAGCTTTGACTGGGCCACTCAAGGACTTTCATGTTCTTGTTCTGAAGCTACTCCAGTGTTGCTTTGGCTGTATGATTGGGGTCATTGTCCTGTTGGAACGTAAATATTTGCCACAGTCCCAGGTCTTTTGTATTCTTAAGCAGGTTATCTTCAAGGATTTGCCTGTGTTTAGCTGCATTCATTGTTCCCTCTATCCTTACAAGTCTCTTAGTCTCTGCAGCTGAAAAGCATCCCCATACCATGTTTCAAGGTAGAGATGGTGTTCGATGGGTGATGAGCTATGCTCTATTTCCGGACGTAGCGCTTTGTATTCAGAACAATGAGTTAAATTTTCGTCTCATCAGACCACATAATCTTTTACCTTGTGCCTTTTTGCAAACTCCCGGTGTGCCGTCATGTGCCTTTTTCTCAGGAGTGGCTTCTGTCAGGCCACTCTCTCATAAAGCCTTGTGAAGTGCTGCAGAGACTGTTGTCCTTCTGGCAGGTTCTTCCATCACAGGCAAGGAATTCTGAAGTTGTGGCAGAGTGGTCATTGGGTCATTGTTCACCTCCCTGACGAAGGTCCTTCTTGTCTGGTTGCTCAGTTTGGTCGGATGGCCAGCTCGAGGAAAAGTCTGGGTAGTTCCTTATTCTTTCCATTTCCCAATGGTGGAGCTCACTGCTCTTGGGAGCTTTGAGCACTCTAGAAATTGTTTTATACCCTTCCCCAGATCCCTCACAATTATATATCTCAGTTCCTTGGATTTCATGGCAGAGTTTCTGCTCTGACATGGACCTTGTAGAGAAAGGTGTTTTTCTTTCTAAATCATGTTCAATCAATTGAATTGCCCACAGGTTGACTCCAATCAAGTTGGACAGACATCTGAAGGATGATCAAAGGAAATTGGATGCACCTGAGCTCAAATTGGAGTGTCAGAGCAGAGGGGTTGAATACTTGACACAAGATATTTCAGCTTTTCATTTTTAATCGATTTGTACAAATTTCTAAAAACATGTTTTCACTTTGTCTTGATCAGTGACAAAAATGTTAAATTCAATCCATTTTAAATTCAGGCCGCAACACAATAAAATGTGAAAAAGTCAAGGGGTTGTGAATACTGTTACGGTCCGGTGCGTCGACCGCGAACCGACCGCTCTGAACGGAATCGCATGTCGAGTCGGCCCGACCGATCGCCCGGAATATAGATCGCCGCCCGGATAACTCCGAGCGACGGGTCCTTGTACAAGAACCGAAATACGCCAAATCGGCAGATCACGTGGGGTGGGGTCGATTGCTAATCTTCAATGTACCTAAATACCCACGTGATCCAACTACCGGGGTATTCCACCCTCGACGGAACTCGTACGGAACAAACCGCCGAGGCGAGCTTGTCCGTGCGCGATTCCGAGCGGCGTAATCGCATAGACCCGTCGGTCCAAATGTCCCCCTATTACGGCAAACCAACGGCTTTCTCACTCCCAACACACGAATGTTCAGTCAATGAGGGAATGGACGAAACGAGCAGGTTTACATTTACTCAAGGACATTTATTATAATAAAGCACGTATGCAATTAAATAAAGGCAAAACACGGATGCAATTATACAAGCAACAAAAGCACGACAAAAGAACTACAACCGTCTACTTATTATGTACAGTCACTTTCACCTAACAGCAGTTCCTACTTATGAGACGGGCCCACGGACACACGTACGTACGTACGTACACACACACACACACACACACACACACACACACACACACACACACACACACACACACAAAACGGTGTTGAGGCCTTTAATAACGAGCTCCAGCTCGGAGGACAGGTGAGCTGAAACCCAGAACCTATCTCGAACCTCTCCACCTCGTGTGGTCTCCAAGTTGTCCGGACCCGGGCTCCAGTGAGAGCGAGCTGGATCCAATCGCCGCGATCCTTCCCGAGCTCCCGCGAATCCTCCCGCGCTTCTCAACACGTGCTGGCGAGACGAGGCACCGATCCTTCCCGTCGATGCGTCGCTTCCCCGAGGAACCAACTCCAAGAAGAGGCCGAGTCGCACCAAGCCGGGAAACAAAATGGAGAACAAAAAGCTCCACGAACCAAGAAGGAGAAGAATCCACCACTCGCAGCTCCAACCGAACAACCGGCTCAAGTTTCTTCCGAAACAAAGCAGCTTGAAGCAAAAAGCTCTCCCGAGCCAAGCAGCAGTCAGAGCTCACGGAACCATCAAAGCAAAAAGCTTCCGAAGGCCTCAACCCTAATGCAAGCCAAGCAGGACCCGACGGCCTGCTGAACGACTCCCCTCTGCCGAAGCAAAAAGCTTACTACTACCACGAGCCTCAGCCCGAACAAAGAAAAAGAATCTTCTCCTTATTCTTCTCCGCCCCTCCCCGCACCCGACGTGACTCATGCCCTCGTGATCCACCCCCCCCCCGCTCAATCACGGGTGGGAGGGAGTTGTTGACGTCACGCAGGGTTCTTCTTCCTCTTCATAGAAGAGGGGGAGGGATGTCTCCATTGTTTCGTTCCCTAACTATTAAATCGATCCGCAGCACATCTAATCGATCTCTGAACATTTAAACAATGGAAGGTGAGCTATTTAGGGAACATGCAATTATCGACATTGCCGACTAAAGGAACCTGTATGTTGTGTGCAATCGAATTCCAAATTCGTAACAATACTTTCAAAAGGCACTAGATGGAGATGGAGGATGGTACCGCACTAAGATGAGCAAGAGGTGGAAGCGCTTGGCAAGTCACAGCCATAGGAATTCCTGGGGTTGTGAGGTACAGGATAATTAAAAGGGCAGCGAGAAATTGAGTTCTTGATGTGAGGTAGAACTCTACTACTGGGCGTGGTTCGGGCCTATCAAAGCGAAGGGCACAATAACCAGGGAGAGATAGAAAGGAGTTGGGAATAAGGATTCTGTTAAACAGATGAGGTCTAGTTTATCGGCAGCGGCCTGGATTGAGAGATGTCAGGTGAGAGTGGAAACTTTGGATGTTTGAGGTCCACACAATTATAGATGGGGGGAGGAGGTGTTGAATAGGTGTGGGATGGGGGGGATAGGGACATGGTGGCAAGGTGATGTTTTAATGAGGAGGTGAGGTGAGGGGGAAGGTTTGAGTCGGTAGGGTGCTGAGGAAGGTTTGTATTGTGGTTAAAGTCACATTTCAAATGATGCGGAATTTCTATGCGAACCTGATAACATACATTTTCCTGCCTTTTACAAGTCCAAGTAACTGGAAAGCATCTCAAAATGCAAAGCCCATCCGCATCAGCTTTGTCTTCGAACTGGACTTGGCAAAAACAACTAGAAGGGCACTCGGTGGAGCGCATACCTCCGCCATGTAATGCCTGATCCACGAGAACATATCGGGCCCAATACACTTTTGAAATATCATGCTATATATGGTTTTTGGCCCTATCTCTCAATGGTGAGGAATCATTTTATTAATTAAATAATTATCATATCCAGATTCGGATTCAGATATTCACCAAAATTTAATCAATTTGTCCTTGCCCGACACACAACGTGCCCACCAAGTTTCGTCCAAATCCGTCAACAACTTTTTGAGATGTGATATATATATATATATATATATATATATATATATATATATATATATATATATATATATATATATATATATATATATATATATATATATATATGGTGAATATACTTGTTCTGGCTCACTTTTCCCCATGTAAATGAATGGGGGATTTTCAGCGATTCCCTTTTTTTTTCCCTAAAAATAAACCCCCTTTTTATCCGTTTTTCCCTGCTGTGCAGGGGTTTGGCTTTTTGTGAGGCAAAGTTTTATGGCCGGATGCCCTTCCTGACGCCAACCCTGGTCGCCTCTTACGACGCACAGGGATATGGTACACCTATTCTAACCAGGGCATACACCGGGACCAGTACACTGGCACTCATTTCACCGTCCTCGGAAGGATGACAGGCTGAGTCAACCCCCTGGTGTTAATTCAGCAGCTAACGGGGCTTGAACTCAGGACACTGGGATCCCAAGCCGCCACCCAAACCACTAAGCCAACACCAGGCTTAGTCAACACCAGGCTTTGTAGGTATATATATATATATATATATATATATATATATATATATATATATATATATATATATATATATATATATATATATATATATATATATATATATATATATATATATATATATATATATATATATATATATATATATATATATATATATATATATATATATATATATATATATATATATATATATATATATATATATATATATATATATATATATATATATATATATATATATATATATATATATATATATATATATATATATATATATATATATATATATATATATATATATATATATATATATATATATATATATATATATATATATATATATATATATATATATATATATATATATATATATATATATATATATATATATATATATATATATATATATATATATATATATATATATATATATATATATATATATATATATATATATATATATATGTTATTATATTATATATATAACCAGGCTATCCCAAGGCATATTTATTTGTCTCCCCTTTTAACCTGGAGGTTGAACCTCATTGAATTGAACACCTGGGGGTTGAACAGCTCACTCATTGAACCTATAAAGATTTGTTCATTCTCAAATTCCTTCAATAGTTTAATTTTCTTTGCACAATAATCCCCATCTAAAATATTGACAAACAAAACATTTTAATCTTTATATTTTTTAAGATACCCCTTTTGTGCCATTACGAAATGATAAACTTCTCTTAATGCTCTTGTTTGACCACCTCCTGAGCCACATATCATTTTGAGATTATAGTAAATTGTTTTTTCATTGTTCAATTGATAACCATCAAAGTTTTCAGTCCATTCAAGGATATTCATTTTTTTCTTTACATCCTCTAACTTACTACTTTTTAAATTGATTCGCTTATTTGTTTTATTTACCTTTGTTTTAGTTATTTTTTCAATAAGACTTATTTGATATTTTTCACATTCATTATGTTTTCCATTTATATACCAAGACTGAGATTTTCTCCACTCTTTAGTTTGATTAATACTTGGTTTAACCATTTATATATTGCGAAAAAACGCGGCGGTAGCCCTTAAAAAAACCCTAACCCATCTTCCCATCGTTAAAACGCAATCTATTCTATACACTCTATCATACAATATCCATATGGAACACAATCTATTCCATTATCTAAAATAAATCTCTTATCATCAAAGGCTCCTAATGCCTTTTTATTTACTTCTTCACTATATATATATATATATATATATATATATATATATATATATATATATATATATATATATATTATGTTTATAACTTCTTATTGTATTCATTTTCCTATATTCTTCTTTCTTATTCATCAAACAATTATAATAATTTCTAAAAGTTATTGATTTCTTTATTACATATTTCTTTATTCCCTTTAACCTCTTATCAATCTGATCACCATACTTATAAGCATATGCCTTTGCTCTCAATCCAATAAACTCACTCATTACTTTTCCACCCAACTCATCCTTAAACTTACCAATAACCTTTTCATTCTTTTTGGAAAATAACTCACTCTTCTTGCTGAAATTACTTGTATCATATACTCCAATATTTTTCTTCATATCTTTATAAACATCATCAGTTTTTACATCTAGGATAAAACTATCAGTGTCCATATACAACAATGAAACATTTTCACCATACTCTTTCTTTAAGTCATTATACAAATAATCATACATCAATATCTTTGATAAATCAAGAACTGCTGTTCCAATATAAATTGGTTTATCCATTACAATACTTTCCTTTTTCATATGAATTGCAGAAAAGTTCTCTGAAAAAACCTCTTCTCTCTCAAAACTTGGTTTATTTATCAATCTCGAAGCTTCTTTCCAAGATGTTGCGAATCTAATGTTTTGCCTGTTTCTAACATTTTCCATAGTCTTTCCAAATACAGCATTATTCATTAATTTATAAAAGTCCCCTTCAAATTTTACTTTTGTATTTGCTCTCATATCTGTATTGAATTGAATATACTTTTTCACCCAAGGCCTTTGTTTAAATTTTAAAACTCTATGAATTTTAGCTACTCTCAATCCTTCTCTCAAAAACTGTTTTAAGCTTCTCTGATGCAAAACATATCCCTCTTTATCATAGAATGTTGTTAATAACTTTTCTGTTGATTTACCTTTAATATTAAAACTTTTATGATAATCACTTAACCATTCTTTCTTTGGGGTTTCTTTCTCACATGCAAAAGGAAGATCTTTATGCTTATTATGAAGATCACTCGGGTACCTCAAATCAACTTCAAAATAATAACGTTCTTCTTCGTCATTCAATTCCTCTTGAGAAGAAATAACAATATTCATCAAAGCCTTTTCATAATCCTTTTCTTCCACCCACTCTAATTTACCATAAGGAAGAGATTGAGACATTGCCCATCCATACAAATTATTAGCATCAAAATACATCAAATAATTACTATCTTTTTCACTATCATAATTTGGAAGATATTTATTATTTGCTTTAGCATATCTTTTTGAACATACTTGTGATATTCCACCTCTCTTGGACTTCTCAATCATCAAAAGCATATCAACATCACTGATTAAATCTATATCTTGTTTTGTCATTTTCAACATTGCACTCCAAGCTAAACCAGGAGCTGTGAAATAGTGGGCAGGATCTAATCCATAACAATTTTTATTATTACAGAGTGATCTAAAAGCTTCAAACACATCAGCTAACAATAAAACATCTGTTTTTAGATATAAATCATGATATTCTCCAAGGTTCTTTATCTTAAATATTTTCCATATTTCTTGTGCGTGTTTATATTCCTTATCACTTATCTCTTCTTCATAAAGGTTATTATAGAAACTTTCTTCAGATGGAAGTTGTGTTTCTTTAAATCTCATAAATGAATCCATATAATCATAAGGATAAATTCCCTTACTTGTAAGAATTTTCTCTTTACTTTGAATTTCATTCCTTGTTTGAATTTCCTCTCTCGTAAGAATTCCTTCTTTAATCAGAATTTCATCTTTAATCAGAATTTCCTCTTTAGTGAGAATTTCCTCTTTTGGAAGGAATGAATTAAGATTTGAAAAAGAGTCTGTGGAGCTTAGATTTGATGCGAGGTAGGCTAGTGGTGTTCCCATAAACTTGTAAGAATCTAGAAACCTAATACGAGTTAAAGGTTTTGTGAATATCATTTTTGTAAATGAAATATACTTTTGACTTGTGTTTGTTATGGCAGAAATATTCCCTGGTGTTTTTGAAAGTTCATTTATAAATAGATGTGTATCATAGTTGGCGCTGTTGTGAAGAAAGACTGGAATAAAAGAAGGTAATTTATAATTAAGATTACAACAGGAATGAGCGGGACCTCTATATTTACCAGTAAGATGACAATGATCCCTAACTTAGACTCCTTAATTTCCCCCTCACAGATATGACAGATATTGTTCTTTCTAAATTCTAATTTTTCTTCTTTGGTTAATTTCATCGGTTCATTTGTTTCTTTCATTAATTTAGTGAGTCTTATACAATCCTTTTCTAATCGTTTTACAAACTCTTGTGAAGCTTTTTTTCCACGATAATGTTCAAGTTTGTTATACTTTTCTCCAACAGATGATTTGATATAATAACAGAAACCACAAGGAATATGTTTTTGATATTTATTTGTATATGATTCTTTTGGATTAGGAGAAGCAGTATTAATCTTTTTAAGGATACACTCAAAATCAGCGTATATCACAAATGGGTGCATGATAGATTTATTATAATCTTCAAAAGAAATCTTTTCACCAGGTTTAGGCATTGTAATTACAGCTGATTTATGATTACTACAATATTTTGAATGTTGTTCTAATCGTTCTTTTGTATGAAATGAATTAAGACATCGCTTACAAGGATATATTTTGTTTGCTGTTCTGAATACCTGAGAAGAAATTAATCTTGATAAATTATTGATGTATGTGTAATGTGAATTCTTTCCAACACTAAAATATAAAAGATCAATGTGTGTTTCTTCATTTTTATAGTTGTTTGAAATTTTTAATATTTGAACTTTGTTTGTATCCGTTAATCCATATACATTAATAGAAAGATTATTCCTTTTCTCAAATTTAGGAATATCTGTTAGTGGCATTGGGAATTTAAAATCTTTAATGTCCAAGGTATTCTCATATTTCATATATTGTTTTACTCTTTCTGAATTACATTTTGGTGGATGAAAGTGAGCAAGAACAGACCAGAGAAAACATTTATTATCATTGTTCTTAATATTAACAACTGCCTTCTTTAGTTTTATTTCTTTTGGTAATTCAATATAAGAAGAAGCTTTAAGAGGGTTTGATTTTAGAATGTGTATATCTAAAAAGATGATTTTTTAAATATTGAATCCACTTCCTACCACTGTATTATCAACATCCTCCTCTTGTCTTGATAGTTCTTCATAAACCCCACTATTCAAAAAATCTTGAAATGATGTTATAAAATGAAGATCTGTTCTCATATAAGGAGTATGTTCTTCATCTTGTCTTTTCATATTCATTTTCAATCCCATATAAAACTTTAAAGTTTTCATTTCTTTTAAATAAATTTTTCAACATCGGGTTTCACTATTTCAATTGATTCAGCTATTGATGATGGACCGGGTTCTCCAAATTGAAAAATCCTTATTTTTATATGCCCTTTAAATGCCCCATCAGTGTTTTCAATATAATAGTCTCCCTTTACTTTAAACTCATTTTTCTTGTGTTTTTGTGATTGAAGATGTTTATTATAACTACTCTTCAAAACATCCTTTGAACAGATATCACAATGTTTTCTTTCCAACTCAAGAGGAGATATTTGATGAAATAGATTAAATGTGTGTTTGTTGGTTCGGAGGTGTTTTCTATAATGTTTATATTTGTGATTACAAACATCGCAGTACGTTGTATTCACCATATTTATACAATAAAACTTTTCTTAAACTAAAATTTTCTTGATGAAAATTTCGTTTAATTTGTAGGTGAATCTGTGCTTAAAACCATTTTATCCTCCAACTTTTTACTTAATAAATACAATGTTTCAAGACACAAAAGACAAGTTTCAATCAATCTCTTCATTTGTTAAAGATACTGAGAAATATGTCAAGGATGTAAAATTGAACAAAGATAAATATAACAACTATTGGATAAAAACTATTATGGTAAATAATATGAGTTCTTCAATTTCCTTCAGTGGAAGGGCTTTTAGTATACCTGGTAGAACATCAATTAAAGTATCTCTAACAAAAGTTTCTCCTCTCCTTCTAGTAATATATTCAAAACTAGAAAAAGCAATGAAACAAGAAAAAGTATCAAAAAACAAAAACCTTATGGATGAAGCTTTAGAAAGACCATCTGTAATAAGATGGTCTTTAAGACCATCTATAAGACTATAAGACCATCTGTAATAACTTTAACTACTATAAGACCATCTGTAATATGCAAGGAGAAATTTGTATTTTTTTCAACAACCCTAAAGATGTAAATCCTGATGAAATAAAGGATGTTAATATATCAGGTGAAATGACATTTCGTTCAATAGTAGTTAACGATCATTTTAAAATTACCTTTAATATAAAAAATGTTGTCGTTGAATCTGATAATGAAAAAAAGTATATCGATATCGATGGTAATATTATTAAATATGAGCCAATATACAACTGAAAGTATAGATGAATTTCAGTTTAAGTAAAGTTTTACTTTATAAATATGCTAGACTTTCCTGATTCTCCATATGACAAATTTAAGAATTGTCCTGCGTGTGAAAGACGGGGATTAAACACAGAGTCAAAAGCCTATAAACATTGTATATTCTGTGATTATCTTCTCATTAATGATAATAAAAAATATAAAAAGGAAAATAATTCTTTTAGATTTACACCAAAAATGAATTACTTTACAAGATTGATTAGAGAAATGAATGTAAAGTATGAGGGTGATAACACACCTTTCCTTACAAGGGAAGAAACTGAACGTATAAGAGAAATGTTCAAAGGATTGTTGTTATATATTATTCATGGATGTAATTTTCAGGGAAATATCAACACAAGATATTGTATAAATAAAATAATGGATTATCTTGAAATTAAACCTGAACTTAGGATAAAATATAGAGTTTGTAAAAAAGCCAATAATAAATTAAATAACCTGTTTTCCAAATATATAAATGAATGATTTTTTACCCATTTGGGAAAATAAGATAAAATTTAACAACCATAAAAATCTCCCAAATTCATTAAGATGTCTCATAGTTGGTTCAAGTGGATGTGGAAAAACCTGCTTACTTTTAAAAATGCTCCTCACTCCCAACTTTTTAGATTATGATAATTTAATAATTTTCACAAAGTCGAGTTTTCAACCAGAGTATCAACTACTCTCACAAGGTTTTAATGCTGGTCTTCAAAAAGAAGATATAATCGGTTTATTTAAATGTCAAAAAAACCTAAATGATTATAACATTGAAGATATAATTCAACTATTTTGTGATACACAGAGATGTAAAAAGAAATCAAATCCTATAACTTGTATTCTTAGTGATAATACGGATGATATACCGTCTCCCCAAGATTTGGATAAATCAAAAAAGAACCTCGTTATCTTTGATGATTGTGTTAATGAGAGAAACCAAACGGTAATGGACAGCTACTACACAAGAGGGAGACATTCTTCTTGTAATTGTATTTATCTTAGTCAATCGTACTTTCAACTTCCTCGTCGTTCCATCAGAAACAATGCTAATACTTTTATTTTATTCAAGTTAAATTCAATAGATATCAATAATTTTTGGAGAGATAATTGTTCTACATTATGTAGTAAAAAGAAATTTGAGGATTACATGAAGCACACGACTGAAAAATATAAATATATTGTTGTGAAACAAGATGAGATATTAAGGGATATATTTTTTGTTTTATAAACAATTACATATATAAATGACAACTATTATTGTAAATCTTGTGGGTAAATCTGCTTCGGGAAAAAACTTTCATAAATCAAGGTTCTTGTGTAGTACAAATGAGAATATTGTAAATTTACTTGAAAAACACCCCGTGATACGCATTGTATCAACAACAACTAGAGCAATAAGACCTGGAGAAGTAAAAGGTGAAGATTATCACTATATTTCAGTGGAGGAACATATGCGATTGAGGAATGAAGGTCAAATGTTTGAGGAGGTTTCTCTTGGTACAACAAAATATTCACATTGTAAGAGTGAGTTAAGGAAACTAAAATCTGGTGGTGTTGGGATATTAGAAACTAATCCAGAAGGAACGAGACAAATTATTAAACATCTGAGTGGAGTGAAGATTTTATCATTCGGTTTTCATGTTGATGAAGAAACTCAACGCAAACGTATGAAAAGCAGAGATGCAAGTATTAGTGAAGAAGAAATTACAACTCGCATTAATGTTAATAAAGAATTTGATGAAATATTTAAAGAAAAGGATTTATTTGAACACATCTACTTGAATGATGAAGAAAAGGAAAATTTCCCTGTTGATCTTTACAATTCATTAAATTATATTTTACAATAAATAAATGGATGCAAAAGAAAGAGCAAGAAGATTTAAGGAACATCAAGAGTTGGTTTCAAAAGTTGTAAAACAACAGGAAGACATAAAGAAGAAACGCAGACAGAAACTAACGGGCGAAGAAGCATTTGAAAGAAAACAAGAGAAATTTTTTAAACCACTTTTAAAAACTTCCCAAGAAAAAATGAAAGATGTTTCCACAGTTCCCACAGTAGAATATACTCCTAAAAAACTTAAAATGTTAAAAGATTTTGATCAAATGACGGAGGAAGAATTAGAGCATTTAGGAGAATTAAAGGTATATGATGATGAAGGTTTATTTCACCAACTGGAAGAGATTAATCAACCCCCTGATTATATTGTGAATGCTGTTCAAAACAATGAATATTCAGCGGATTCAAAAACCAAAGCAGGACTCATTCCAACAGAACAACCAGCAATATTTCATCTTCTTCAAGAAAAGGTATTGATATTTAATGATGAATTAAGGTTCTTTGGTTCTGCTCAACCCCCTGTTAAACTAACTCCGAGATTAATGTTTCTTCTCACAAAAGATGGAAGACAAGGTTCAACTGTGTGGGATGAATCAAAGTATATTGATAAACCATTGGATATGGAAAATAATGATGATAGAGTATATATTGATCTGCTGAACACTCTAAATTATAAGGTTATTCTTTCTGGTAAAAGTAGGAAGAATGAGGAGAAACACATTATTCAGGCTTTAAGTATCCTTGGTTCAGGTGTTAGTTTTCTTCCAAATGACCCATCGCAATTAGTTAATAGACTGTTATTGTTGTTAGGCAGTAAGAAGGCTGGAAATAACAATTGTTTTAATGAAGCATCAGCCATTTTAGTATATATATATATATATATATATATATATATATATATATATATATATATATATATATATATATATATATATATTGTTGTGGTTGACCAAATTCGCAAACCACCATTCAGGTCCCTTAGGTGAGATATCTCGGTAAGTATATGTGTAGTTAGGCCCAAACCCGTTGTCTAGAGGGAATAAATGTCATTCATGCGTGCTGCGACTCTTCAGGATAGCCGTTTTTCTTTTACTATCTTTATTTTGGACCAACCGCCATTATTACCACCACCAACCACGTCTCAACAGTCATCACAACATCAACCACCCACCACAACGCCGCTTCACCACAACAGCCACGACCTTTACCGTCACACCTCGCAACTGTCGCATCGCCACCGTTCTTGCGCCGCTTGTGGGTACCGGTGCTGGACTCGTGCAGGGTGCGCACCGAACAGCGTGTACAAAACATCACGGACTTTCCGCAGAAAAACGGATCAAAAACGACTCACGCTCACTTTTGTTCCGTCCAATCGGTGAGCGAGGGGCGATTTGGCCCCGCCTCCAGGGCGTTGGAGGGCGGTCGCTATATGCAAATTCATGGATCAAAAAGCATTCACGCCCACTTTTTCTCGGGCCAATGGGGAGCGAGGTGAAAGGTCGAAGGCAGGGGGTCAGAGGCGAAGCCACGGGGCTTATATAAGCGGCTGCGTTCGTCAAAAAAGTGGTGTGCGTTGGAAAGAGTGAGTTCGGAGTTCAAGAGAGTCGTCGGTGGAGCTGGAAGGAGGTTGCGCGTTGGAACGAGTTGTCGGCGGAGCTGTGGAGAGGTGGCGGCGGCGAAGACGGACGAGGGGGTGCTCCCGTCGGTGCCAGGAGCTGAAGGCGGGAGGCCGACGGCGCGACCTCGTCGAGGTGGAGACGCTCGTCGCGGGACCCGAGACAGAATAAAAATCCTCCTTTCCCCGAGCATCAGCAACCCCCTCCTGTTTCCCCCCCGCGCTGAGATAGTGCGACAAAGGGGGCCCCTTTTCCCACCCCCTACCAGACACTGTCCGCGAGGCCCGCGGAGTTGGGGCACCATCGCCACTTCGCGCCTCATCATCAGACGGGTAGGCCCGACCCGGTCTCGGCCCCAGGCCCGCCTCATCCTTGAGGGTGTTCTTTTTCTTTTGCTTTGAGTGTGTGTGTTGTCGGCGCCGTCTGTGAAGTAGAATTGTATAAGTGTTGCCGTGTGCTCGGTAGTCGGATAGCTCTGCATTGTGTCTTCGCTTTTACATTTGCTTTTTGTGTAAAATTGCATTGTGTTTCTTTTTCTTTTACATGTGCTTTTGGTGGAATTTTATATGTGTGCTTTCCGTTCATCGCGAATAAATGTGCTTCATGTTGAACTGTTTTCCCGCTTCGCTTCGTCATTTCTTTCATTGAATCCCCATCTTGCTTCACGTAAAGGGTTGGTCCTGGGCTAAGACGCCCGATAATTAATCGAACCGTCGAGGCCGACGAATAACACCGCTCGGTTATCCCGATAGTACGGAACGGGTCGCTTAAGTGGCCCGTGTCCGAAGTCGACCTGCGGCGAGGTGCGATCGCCCGGTCTACCCTCCGTGTGGGTACTTAGGTAGGTCGAATTTGGCGAGCAACCCTATCCCACGCGGGGGCCAATTGGCTCGATCGCGGTGAGACCGAAAGGTCCACCCGTGACTGGTTCCCGGCGTTAGTCCGAGAGGGTCACGACTGGATTGTCCGTCCGGTGGGCGACGTGCCGCGATTCGAGTTACGTGGCCGTCAGCACGCCGGCGGGCGCGAATCCGCGACAATATATATATATATATATATATATATATGAGCCTGGTGTTGGCGCAGTCGTTAGGGCAGCGGCTTGGGATCCAAAAGGTCCTGAGTTCAAGCCCCGTTGGGCCACTGAATTAATACACCAGGGGGTTGACTCAGCCTGTAATCCTTCCGAGGTCAGCGAAATGAGTACCAGTATACTGGGTTGGTGTATACCCCAGTTAAAATAGGTGTACCATATCCCTGTGTCGTAAGAGGCGACCAGGGTTGCGTCAGGAAGGGCATCCGGTGTAAAACATGTGCCAAATCACGATGCGCATCTTACGGATGATCCGCTGTGGCGACCCCTAACGGGAGCAGCCGAAAGGAGAAGATGATATATTCATATATATATATATATATATATATATATATATATATATATATATATATATATATATATATATGTTTTTGAGCCCTGTCTCTCAATGCTGAAGAATCACTTAATAAATTATAGTAGTCAGATCTGGATCCGGATTTTCACCAAAATCTAATCAATTTGTCATGGTCAGTGGTCACACACCCAAACTGTCCACAAAGTTTCATCCAAATCCATCCACAACTTTTTGAGATATTGTGCTATATATCAGTTTTGCCCGATCTCTCAATGGTGAAGAAGCACTTAAAAAATTCAAGTAGTCGGATCCAGATCTTCATCAAAATCTAATCGGTTCGTCCTCGTCACACATCAGCTTTGTCACACACCTGTCCACAAAATTTCATTCGGATCCGTCCACAACTTTTTGAGATATCCTGAACACAAACAAACAGACAGAAATGGGGTGAAAACAACCTTTTTCACCTTCGGTGGTGGAGGTAATAAAGTAAAATTTATTGTTTCGTTTTCTCCATATTGTCAAAATAAAATTTTGTTGAAAGTTTGATGACAAAAGCTCAAATGTTATGACCTGGCTACTCGACAGACAATCAAGCGGTCATAGACTGGTACTTGCGAAATAAGTCACTGCAATTTTTGCTTGTGGACCTTGTGGAATTTTTGCTTGTGTCCACATCGACACTCCACTGAGTGCCCTCAAAAAAATAGGCTTCTAACTTTTGATTGGTGAACCACTTTAGTGACCCAATATGCAAATTTTGTTCAAATTTCAAATGGATCGAATGAAAATTGATGATTTTCTGACCTTGACCTTTGACCCAATTAATAATTACTCTTTTCGATATTCTCATAATGAAGGTTTGTTGAAACTTTGATGACAAAAACTGAAATGGTAAAAAAAGTTGTGGCCTGCAGACAGACAGGCACAGACGACACAAATGTTATTGTAAAACCCACCTCATCTACCGCTGCTGGGGGGATGAGCTAAAAATTGAACCACCCTTGTCGATCTATGCCAAGTTGCATTTTTAATCCGAATCATCTGATCTGTTCCATTTTATGTGTGCGATATTTAAAAACTACATGCATACAGTGCTGTTAATGTTATAAAAGGGACAAGACAAATGTGCTGAAAATGTCAAGCATTTATTGAGTAAGGCAAACACATCGAGAAATGATTATGCTGTGAACTGATATCCTCAGTCACCATTAAAAATATAAACGGTGGAAGGGGAAAAAAATGCAGGTGACAATTATTGTAAGCTGCATTTACAATGATGGGGGTGGTTGAGGGGGGAGGGGTGGTTGAGGGGGGAGGGGTGGTTGAGGGGGGAGGGGTGGTTGAGGGGGGAGGAGGAGGTGGGGGTACCACACCAAGCTGTCGGCTTTGATACTTTAAATGCAAGCTCAACTATCGTCAGTTTCTCAACAATGCAACACGAGGTTGGATCTTTTTCATCGTACTTGAATTCGTCACAAGGAGGGATTAATCTACGGCCTCCCAACTTCATCAAAATTGGTGCTTTTGAGGAAATGGGAATTTGTCAAAATGTAAAAATTGTCTTGGCGTATATGATTGAAAACACTATCTCACAAGTTCTGTTGCTGCAAACTTCACCCAAAAAACAAATGGCGTTGGCATAAGCAAAACGCATGGTGCGTTTAAGTTGGACTGGATTATGCACTTGCAATAAAAAATAGTTAAAATGTAATTATTTTTATATCCCGTTTACGTACCACAAATGGTTAAATGCATCACATGAGTCTTCGCGCACTGCACAGCAGTTCTTTAGTTCCATAAACACTGCTTGAGATGCAGCTATACCCCTAAAGCACCAAGTATAAAAAAGTAACACATTGCAGAATTAAATTTTTTTAACTTGCACAAATCCCAAATGCTTAAGGACAAGTAAGGCTGTGTCGGTGACAACAAAACGTACAAGCCATCTTGGCAAGCACGTCAAAGCTCACAGCTTGAGGGATCTTTTCTCTATGGAAATGAGTACATACATTCGAGACCCACTTAATGCCATTATAGCAGGCCATTCGCCTCACGTTTGGTTGATTTCTGGAGAGTCCTTTGTAATAACTTTATGCAACTTCCAAAACCTTCATTAAGTTACTCCAGTTTTTTGTTTTCCTGACTGAGATCCCAACCGTACTCATATATTCCCACGATACATTCCAGACATGTATAGGTCGGTGCTTGAAGGATGGAGGCAGACAGGTATAGGGGTATGTGGAAATGGATTAAAGTTGATCACATGGCATGAGGGGTTCTAAATTTGTCTACTCTAATGACCATCCTGGGCAAGATGAAGCTTGCATCAAATTGGGGAAAACAAAACTGATGTAGCAAAGGTATGTCGGCAAAGCACAATAGTTACAAGCTAACCTGCATGTGTATAAATCAAAACAAGTTAAAACAAACCGACAATGCATATCACTTGAAAATTACATGATTTTTTTTTTTTTTACAAAACATCTATTTTACTTCCTCTTCTTTGTGTTTGTTTTTAAAAAATATTTCTTCAAACAGAGAGACAAAATGTCACTGTCAACTTTTGGTTTGTTCAGAAACCAACTAATACCTCATCAATAAGGATACCAAAACCAATGCCACATGATTTGGGGCAGATATATAGCAGCTCTAAACAAAGGCTCAAAAACACCTCAAATCATTGCTTTAAAAGGAGGAAAAATGTTTCATCCCCAAAAAAGTTAAAACAAAAAGGTAACAAATATAGAGACAGGTAGAGGGAGAGAACGAGACACATCAGGAATCAAAAAGAGAAGTCAAATTCCCAAGAGCTTGAACACAGCAAATGTAAGCTAATACTAAGGTAACATTGGAATAAATGTTCAAAAAAACAAAAGAAAATGCTCAATATCCAACAATATTTTGTTGTTTTTTCCACAGAAAATAAATAAGCACTTAATGATGAGGAAACGCTCTTGAAGGTCGATGCTCAAATATTCTGAATAAGAACAATAATTTTTTTTCACTTCTGCAAATACAGTTAATGGAGTCGAATGGAAAGGTTTTGCTGCACGGTTGAAAAGAAAATGTTTACCTCAGAAAAATTGAGGCCTTAGGAATAAAAATAAATTTCAAAAAGCAATTTGTAAAAATCCCCAAAAATGTTTTTGCACATTCCAATTCAATTGGCCTATCAAAGAATCTATCTGTACATAATTCAAAATGGCACTCCAACCCATCTTCATTGCTGCCTTTTGTGCTGATAGCAAACCTTTTTTTTGTTTAAATTTTTTAAATTTTTTTAGTAAAAAGTTATAAAGGTCACTCTCATAAAGCTTATAAAATAAAGAACAAAATATATTGAGGTACTAAATATAGGCCTGAGGTAGATTGCACCAAAATCTTTGTGCTCTCACGATGCTAGACGTCGGCGGTGAAGAACGCCTGACGGCTTGGGCGCTCGGCACGAACAGCAAGATGGAGCTACACGATGTTACAACTATCAAACTACCACGAAGGCAAAATGATCGAGATGAGGCCAGATTTTCAAAATACCTTTCTTTGAGAAATGGCAGAAAGATTGAAGAACAAGGAATTTTCTGAAAATAATTTGAAAAAAAAATTAAAGATTTATTTTCCAGCGCAGGCCTCAAATTTTGCAAGTACGACATTCGCACAAGCGATGAGAATCAATTTGGTATGCTGTTACTCTCCCACTCGATCCTACAGAAAGGAGGGACGTTGACAGAATTGAAATGTGCAGATAATAATTCCTGTTCCTTTTTCACCTTTGTTAAAATGGATACAAGAGATGATAGAAAATCCATCGACGGTGTATCAAAATGCTGAAAGAGACTTTACATTCATTCCATTTTCAGTTTGAAGAAGTTAAGGACAGCCACATGGAGGGAAAGAAGAAGAGGAAGGAGGAATAGGTTTGCTTGTTCGATTCTCATTTATTGCTGGTCAATGGCCCATCATCTTGCTGCTGCTGATGCTGCTGCTTTTGTTGTTGTTGTTGTTGTTGTTGTTGTTGTTGATGATGCTGCTGCTGTTGCTGATGCTTCTGTTGTTGTTGTCTGAACTGATGAAGGATTTCACGAATTTTTCGCTGAGCCGTCTGCAACCACAGACCGGGTCAAAACAACATCTGTAAATTGGCACAATGGATGTAAATGCATCTAAATTGCAAATGCACAATGGATATCTTATGACACTGGGTTATGCTATTTAACACATCTGCACATTTACATCATGGTTGAAATAGTTTTGTAAAGTCAAAGAAATTAAAATTAGTGGATATACTCATCTAGGAGGGGCTATGGGACACAATGGCATTTGACAGGATGGAGGGTCATAGAACAATATCCAGTTTGGACTGACATCCCAACCATCATATTGACATGATATCATCCAATGTGGCAAACACTAATAAAGAAGTTTACTTTTGACTGGGCTGAAGGGAATATAAGTAAGCGAAAACCATAAGCAGAATTTAAAGACTTAGAATTATACCAACTGTTTCATGATGTGAGAGGGAGAGAGAGAAAAGAGTATACCGGACAGACAGATGTTATCGTATTGTTTATGTAGATGTGCCTTTCTGCACCCACCACCCATGCTACTGGATCAGTAATGGGAATTAGCTACACATATCTTCCTCCCAAGCTCAAGTAAAAATCTATACGTGTGTGTGTGTGTGTGTGTGTGTGTGTGTGTGTGTGTGTGTGTGTGTGTGTGTGTGTGTGTGTGTGTGTGTGTGACAGTGTGTCAGTGTGTCTCCTCCACAACTCCAAAACTATAAAACCTAGCAGCCTGAAAGTTTGCATGCATACTAAGAAAACTCCAAGGAAGTGCAAGAGTGAAAAATGGTTGTTTAGGTTAATTAAAACACCCATTTTGAAGATAATTATTGGCCTTATTTAATTATATCCATTATCAGGTGATCCTCGGCCACATTGCTCTCTGGGGTCTTTAGGCATATCCTGGGTGACCTCGCTGGGGTTTGAAGCTGCCATGTTTTTTGGCCTGCTCAACCATGATATGATTTTGAACAGGCCGCAACACTTTATTGACGATAAAGTTTTTTGTTTTCACTTTCCTCCCTCATATTATTGAATACATGTTCATCATAGCTATAAATCGTTATATACATTGCTTTTGGAAGTACTATAGTTTTCAAATTAGGAGCTTGGAGCGATTTCATGCATGATATGATATGATTTTCCACGATCTACTCTCATTGACTAATTAAAGTATATCATTGAAATATTATTATGGTTTTGAGGATCGGATATCATCCGGACTAAATAAATGTCAATCTGTTGTGAAATCTGATGAGTTAAAGAAATAACAAGCATTATAACTAAGCCGATATAACGATTTACATCACGCAAAGCTGTGTTCACTCCTTCCCCATGTGTACGTACACAAAAAAAATGTGAAATTTCCAAAGAATTAAAGTTACCTTTTTCTACTGTGGAGAATTATATTTAGTGATCAAAAAATTTAGAAATGTGCCAAAATTAAGCAGCTTCATTGAGCTATATGATTTAATGCATTCACTGCTAGACCTCGTGTCCTATTCTCCAGAGGGCCTGCCTATCCATAGTGTCTGCCAGTTCTGTGTCTATATTTTAGGAGGCTTTGCAAGGTGCTCTCCAGGTAATCAAAGTAAATCTGGTAATAAAAACAAAACAAAAACGGATGTTAAAAAAAAACAACTTATAACGTTTGCGTGGACCACAAACTTATATACCAAGACAGACGTGCACAGACGAGCGGGCAAGATGGCGGATCATCTACAATGTTTAATACATGGGCGATTGAACTTTGCGATGTCTCCATGGTTGTTCTACGTTAAACAGCAACTCTTTTGTGGATAAATTCATTATTTGAATGAATTCATTTTATTTCATTAACTGCTGCATGCGTAGCAAAGAGCAGCTTTTAAGTTAAAGGGATCTTATATGATATGTAGCGATAGCCCTGCCAACCTTTCCTTATCATCCATTTAATTGGTGTGCTTGCATGAGTGCTTAAGCCACTTGCCGAACGCCTGCCAGTCGATAGCAGTACCGCGCTACGTCCTGAGCTAATCGTTCACTCACTGCAGACGCTTTTGCCCTCCACATCATTCAGAGTGAGTGGTTCGTGATATAAACATTGCAGATAATCTGCCATCATGTTTGCTCGTCACCCTGAGCGAGTGGTTCGTCCTCCGTCATCCTGAGCAAGTTCTTGTGAAATAACACCCAATTCCCGAGCCGTTTGTAGTATTAACGCATTTTCGAAATTACCAAGCCAATTTTTATCCTCCGCCGCGTGGCGGAAGGGGGATATTGTTATCACCCGGGTCGTCTGTCCGGCTGTCTGGCTGTCCGTCCGTCCATCCGTCCGGCTGGCTGGGCGTCAACATTTATAGCTGTGAGTGTGATAACTCATAAACTGTTTGCCATATCGATTTGAAATTTGGGTTACACATGTACCACCTGAAAAGGAAGAGCCCTGTTGATTTTGGGCGCGGCCGGATCCAAGATGGCCGACTGGGGCGGTCGTCTGACTGGCTGGCTGGGCGTCAATATTTATGGTGTCAACATTTATAGCTGTGAGTGCGATAACTCATAAACTGTTCGCCATATCGATTTGAAATTTGGGTCACACATGTACCACCTGAAAAGGAAGAACCCTATTGATTTTGGGCGTGGCCAGATCCAAGATGGCCGACTGGGGCGGCCATCTTGAACCAAATGTTTTTTCGCCATATCGATTTGAAATTTGGGTCACACATGTACCACCTGAAAAGAAAGAACCCTATTGATTTTGGGCATGGCCAGATCCAAGATGGCCGACTGGGGTGGCCATCTTGCAAAAATGTTTTTTGTAATAAATGGAAAACCGCTCATCTGATTTCAATTATTTTTCAATGGAGAGGGATTCCCCGTCTCTGATGGTATATATTTTTTCCACCCATCACATGCAGCTGTTGATAAAGAATAATGTTTGGAACATATCCCTGAAATGTCTATATAAATGCAACATTTTGATTTTGGTGAAAACTACTCAAGGTTCTAGGGGCTGTATACATTAAGTACTGCAATTGGCAATCACATTGACTCCAACCTGATTCCCCAAAAATTGCCGATATTGGCTGTGTGTGTGTGTGTGTGTGTGTGTGTGTGTGTGTGTGTGTGTGTGTGTGTGTGTGTGTGTGTGTGTGTGTGTGTGTGTGTGTATGTGTGTGTGTTTGTTCATAAAGCATAACATATTCTCTCTGCTAACTCCCCTACCCTCAACGATCTCTCTGTCTCTGTCTCTGTCTGTCTCTCATTCTCTCTCATCCCTGCTCTACCCCCTCCCAATTCAGTGGAGTGCCGTCCTCCCACATCTCCTGTCTCACTCTCCCCTCCCCTCTCCCTCTGTCTCTGGACATATCCAGACATTTATGTCTGGATGGGGTTTGTCTCTGGACGTGTCCGAGCGGTGTTTGTCTCTGTCCAGCTTGGCTCCGCACGTATCCTGGCGGTATTATGCCTGGATGGTAGTTCGTCTCCGGACTTGTCCGGACAAGAGTTTGTCTTTGGACCGTGTTAATAGTATGATTGGTAGGAAATGGATTTCAGACATTATTTTGTTTCAATCTTCACTGTTATTCCATGCAGAAACATTTTGATGAAACAGTATAGATCGTAATTAACGCTCCACCGCACGTCTGCCTTCCCTTCGTCTCACCTCAAACTGTCTTCCCTTCCCCTACCCTTCCTCGCTCCCCTCTATCCTTTCCCCTCCACCTCTTTACCCTACCCCCCTCTTTCTCCCCCCCCCTTTAGTATTACCGTCAGCAAAGCACCAGGTGGTATTTTCTAGTAAATTAATAAAATATGGTACCTTTCACAACTTGCTAAACCCAAAGAGAAAGAAAGTAGGATCGTGGATCAACACCGTGCAACATCATGACCATGACACCCTCCCCCATTGGTGAGGATAGACACCTCGTCTATCCTCACCAATGAAGTTGCACAATTCATGCTCTGATGTTCACAAAGGCTCCTAAGGTAAATACAAGCCAATGGCATCTTGAGCTGTGTATATTCTTCAAAATGTACCTCCCAAATGGAACTGTATCTCCCCAAATATACAATTTCTTTGTTTACAAAAGTTGAGGTAAAGCACAATTTGGGTTATCTTCATAAAATCCAACACAGAGAATCTCTTCAAGCAAAAGTAACTTTCTTTATTGCTATGGAAAAGTATGATGACATGATCCCTTCAAATGAGTCTCAAAATAATTGCTCTTAACTCAGACATACCTGGCTAGCAAAGAAATGCCCTCCTATTTTTACAATAACTTGGTCGTCCTCATCTGGAACTTGGTCTCGAGGTACGACAACGTCAGCGCTCGTCAAGTTCTGCAGCTCATTCACCTGTGGGCCGGTGCAAAGCAAAGGTCCTGGCTTGTTGCATCACAAACATGGGAATACTTCACAACAATCCTCTGCCATGAACAGCTTCACCAACGTCCTCACCGTTTTACCACCCTTGCCAATGACTCGACCAGCAGCTGGTGCAGGAACTTTGATGTGAGCTTCCAGCTTCACTTCCTCTTTGGGTGTGAAGAAGTTTTCCTCCTTCAGCTTCCCAAAGATCCGACCTTGGGCCTGGTTCATGAGTACAGTCAAAGGGAATATTAAATGTTATGATGTCTGAGAAGTCTGTCATTTCCAAGGCTCTTACTCCATAATCCAGACCTGCTTCACCTCTATGAAAACAGTAGTTGCAAAACTTTGCTAATGTATGATCATCCATGTTTTGTAATCTATTTAAGTACATGTTACTTACCTCTATTAATCAAAACTTTTCTTCTTGCCATGTTTTTGTGAAAGAAATTGGACATAAACATTAGATCTTCCTTCTATATCCTCTCTTATCAAAAACGACTATACAGCTGACTCTGCTTGAGATAAAGCAAAAGTTCTCAACATGGTGTTTTCTTCCAAAGCTCGTGAACTCAACATATCCCTGCCTATCCCCACCTTACCCACTCATACTCACTTTTCACTCAAAGGGAGAGAAAGTTCTGGTAAGCCTGGACTCTGCCTCTGCAAAGGACCAGATTGGTATTTGTGCCCATGTCCTCATGCTCTGCTGCTCTCACCTAAGTATTTCATGAACTAACGAGGCCTGACTTTCGACTGGAGCTATTTAGGGTAGACATCTGTAATGTCTTCATGGTGCTGGCAATAATTTCCCTACTCTTTGAGAAAAAAAAAACCATGGGCTCAGGGTCCACCAGCTAATTCAAGTGGACAGGATATTGGCTTCACGTCCATCTAAGGGATGGCGTACTTTGTGATGCAATTCTCTGCCTATGAAGCACCAATCTGACAGTTTCGTCGGGAATCAAACCCAGGCGAGACATCTTAGAGTGCCACCTCTGCACCATCCTGTCAGACACTCTTACACACTAAATGTGTGAAACAGATCCTCAACTACAGCCTTACTTCAACTACAAGCAAAGTAATGGAATCCATAATTGCAACTGACAGTCTTTCCTTTCTCAAACAGCCTGATCTCTGATCATCAGTTTGAATTCTGTCTTGTTCAGTGAACTTTGGATATGTTTCTGCTTCTCTCCCTCTCAACAATGGAGGCCCTGTATCTGGACATATCTTGGGCATTCTCGACACAGTTAAATGATGCTCTGCTTGCCAAGCTTTCTGCCTATGGAATACAAGGCCACCTTCTTTCTTGGCTTTCTGAATTCCTCCACTCGCACTGTCAGTGCATTTCTCTCCACCGAGTCCTTCAAAGTCCTCTACCAGTAGAGACCGGAGTGTCTCAGCAAAGCATTATGGGCCCAGTCCTGTCACTCATTTACATTTATGACCTATCCTATGCTCCGAAAAGCCCTTTCCTCTTTGCAGATAATTCTATAGATAGGCAATCAGCAGTTGCTTCCATTTCTGCTGATCTGGAAGGGAACGGATGCTGTTCTGACACTTGAATACTACTCATTGAATCCTGAAAATCTCACATTCTTCACTCACCCTCAAGAATGATTGATCAAACCGATCTACATCTACTTCCACAATCAACTGCTGGAAGAAGTTTAGTCTCTAAAACTATTTGGGCTTGCCATCAGAACTTCTATAACCATACACAGCCAGAAGTTGCTGGATACTGAAAGAATGTTCCTTATCCGGAAGCACCAGAATTTCCCTGAACACTCGTCAGCTTTACACAGGCTGCAAAATCCAACTTAAATATTACTACTTGTCCCATTTTTACTCAACTCTTATACTTATAAGTAATATCAAGCCCAAACAAGCATTACATAGTCATATATAATAACCAATTTGTTCCATATTGCATTATAGGTATAATCCGGTGTGTGTATATATATATATATATATATATATATATATATATATATATATATATATATATATATATATATATATATATATATATATATATATATATATATATATATATATATATATATATATATATATATATATATATATATATATATATATATATATATATATATATATATATATATATATATATATATATATATATATATATATATATATATATATATATATATATATATATATATATATATATATATATATATATAATATTGGTAATAGGTACTGGAATCAACACTTGTTGCAAGCAAGACTGTTCATCATCCATTCATTCAACCCCTTATGTGAGAAATATTACAACAGCAGGCAGATAATTTGCTACAAAGTTACACATTCCACAGCACATGGTACTTGTCAGTCCTGAAAATACCCAGAATGCTTTTCAGAGAGGTGACACCACTTCACACAACCATTGCCAATAGCATTCGACAAACTTTCAGCAATCTCTTTCTTTTACAATTATCAACACAAAAAGTGCAGGGAAAATTTGAACGCTTAGATGACTAGAGGTGTTTGAGATAATCTGAAGCAGTAGGCATCTCTGCATTAAACCTCTACCCTCTCATCATTCTCTGTTCACGAGACAAGGGGGACGAGGTTATAAAATGGCAGCAAATAACCTGTGTTCAGCGATGCTTACCTTAAACTGGGCTTCTGGAGGACCTGCAACAATTACCATTCGCTCCTTTGCATCCGGACTCTCAGCTGGAGCAATCTTCAACACAAGACAAAATAGCATACAAGAAATCAAATGGGTTTGAGAAAATGTGGAGAGAATCCATCCTTTTGTCACCAAAAATTGTGCCATACATTGAATAGGCGGTCGTGGGTGCTACCTTGATCGAAGCTCCGGAGAAGCGCGAAAGCTGTTTGATGTGCTGCCCTTTTTTTCCAATCAGTGCCCCCACTGCCTGAGCTGGAATGAAGAGGTACACAGTCTCCTGCTCAGGGGTTTGTTGCTTTACACCCGAAAAAGCCGCAAAGAACAGGGGTGGGAAAGCCAGGAAGAGGAAAAGTGCAGTTAGATGTAGATTTGGATTAGTTTATTAAACCACCCAACAGGATGCTGGCAATCACAAAATAATGAAGAAGATTACATATTAACGTGACCCTGCAGTTGTCCCATATTTATAATTTTGGAAGTAGCATCCCACATTTTGGCTTTATTACAGGCTGCGTGTCACAGGGTCTATGACAGGTTGCATGCGTGTTCGGAATTTGTGAATATTTATCCATTTTATACAAAGCATTGTGATATCAGAGCATTTGCTCACATGTATGTAATGGACATTTTAAAATCATGATAATGCCAGACGGTGGCCCCTGGGATGAAATCCATCAATACAGAAAAACATTTGGTGGGAAAGGGAGCAGGAGAAATACACGACAAAATCTGTTGAATTTTGAGGCATCACAGTTATAGCATCCTCCGCTCTCAGTCTGGGAGGTCAGCGGTTCAATTCTGAACCTTACCGAGTCAAAACAAACACTTTAAAATGGTATGTGCAGCTTCCTCACTGGACACTGCATTTAAATAATGGAACATGGACAAACCCCATATGTTGGCATCCATGGGCAGGAAGAAATTCCTCAATGGTCCTGCTGAGTATTGAGATCAGCGATCATAAAAGATGATGTCACTGATACCCAGAGTGCTCTGGGAAGTGACGTTACTTCCCCCAAGCTCAGTGGCCGTGTTTGTCTGAAATCACGTCCGGTGTTGTCTCACATATCTGTCTGCATGCATGTGCGTGATCTGTGTTTGAGCTCCAACACGAGCCTTAGACCCCCCCCCCCCAAAAAAAAAATGAAAAGAAAATATGGATGATCAATACATTGATTATACCATTTCATGTACTCGTTACATATGTAATTAATTGCTCGATCCAATTGTTATCAACTATTTCAATTCACCTCATAAGAAAATAAAAATGAAAAGGGCATTTTTTGTTGCAAAGATGATGCATTTCACCAAAAAGAATGCCTTTTCCAAAAAGGATGATAGGGGTACCTGAGGTGACTTTTCATCATGAAAATGGCACCAAATCTATCTTATAAATACACCACATGGCCAATAGTATGTGGACAGCCCTTCTAATTAGTTGATTCGGCTATTTCAGCCACACCCATTGCTAACAGTTGTATAAAATCAAGCACACAGCCATGCAATCTCCATAGACAAACATTGACAGAAGAATGGGTGGCACTGACGACCTGTGACTTTCAATGTGGCACTGTCATAGGATGCCACCTTTCCAAGTGAGTTCGACAAATTTCTGCCCTGCTCGAGCTGCCCCGATCAACTGTAAGTGCTGTTATTGTGAAGTGGAAACGTCTTGGAGCAACCACAGCTCAGCCGCGAAGTGGTAGGTCACACAAACTCACAGAACGGCACCGCCGAGTGCTGAAGTGCGTAGCATGGAAAAATCGTCTGTCGTCGGTTGCAGCACTCACTAACGAGTTCTAAACAGACTCTGCAAGCAACGCCAGCACAAGCACTGTCCATCGAGAGGTTCATGAAATGGGTTTCCATGGCCGAGCTGCCGCACACAAGCCTAAGATCACCATGTGCAATGCCAAGCGTCGGCTGGAGTGGTGCAAAGCTCACCACCATTGGACTGGAGCAATGGAAATGCGTTCTCTGGAGTGATGAATCACGCTTCACCATCTGGCAATGCGATGGACGAATCTGGGTTGGGTGGATGCCAGGAGAACGCTACCTGCCCGAATGCATAGTACCAACTGTAAAGTTTTGTGGAGGAGGAATAATGGTCTTGGGCTGTTTTTCATAGTTCGGGCTTGGCCCCTTAGTTCCAATGAAGGGAAATCTTAAAGCTACAGTATACAATGACATTCTAGATGATTCTGTGCTTCCAACTTTGTGGCAACAGTTTGGGGAAGGCCATTTCCTGTTTCAGTATGATAATGACCCCATGCACAATGTAAGGTCCACACAAAAATGATTTGTCGAGATCGCTGTGAATAACTTGACTGGCCTGCACAGAGCCATGACCTCAACTCCATCAAACACTTTTGGGATGAATTGGAACGCCGATTGCGGACCAGACCTAATCGCCCAACATCAGTGCCCGACCTCACTAATGCTCTTGTGGCTGAATGGAAGCAAATCCCCGCAGCAATGTTCAAACATCTAGTTGAAAGCCTTCCCAGAAGAGTGGAGACTGTTATCGCAGCAAAGGGGGGACCAACTCCATACTAATGCCCATGATTTTGGAATGAGATGTTGGATGAGCAGGTGTCCACATGCTTTTGGTCATGTAGTGTATTTTCAATTGTTTGTGTGTTTGTTTGTGCATTTGTATGTTCTTCTTTCACGGCAGAGCTATAGCACCTAGAGGTCCTGAATTTTGGATGTAGTTACTTCAGAACCTGGGCAAGGTTTTAAGCTACCACACATTGGCCTTGACTCCGTTTTGAGGCCACCAAAGGCAAGTGTGTATTGGGATGTGGGGTCAGGCAGTGCTGCCACTGTTCTGAAGGCAAAAGGTAACAACTAAAGGCCAATAACCCTGTGGCTTTTCAATGTCCAGCATGTCCTGAAACCACCGCCAGGAAATTTGCCCCTGCTGGGCAGTGCTGGATAGCCCCTGCTATATATAAATATATACATATATAAAATCATACCCGGGTCAAAAGGAAACGGTTCAGTTTGGCATTTTTAATATAAAATAGGCAAAGCCAAGAAATGAACAAAACCCATTAGAATTACTCTTTATAATACCCTTTTAGTCCGGCAAATGTGTGAAATATTCTGGTAGTTTTGTGCCTTTGATGATACAAGCATGAAATTTGGTACACAGTTATAGCATACCCTTAGGAAACATTTTGGATATAGGGACATTCCAGATTATGCCTAGGGTCAAAATGGTGGCCATTTTACAAAATGGCTGCCACGAATAACAAATTTTGCCTGCAAGGTCAGCAAAGTCATATGTGCTTGGTGCAAAACACAATGTAGTGAGTATAATATGATTATTATCAACTAGTATGCACATGCTTCATTATCTACTTCATATTTGACTAAAAAATGCATCTATGGTGGTCTATGAGGGACACAGATAACAGTTTACCATCGCAATAATGCATGGCTGGAACAAGAGCTCTGCAATATGATCATGCATGTGAATGTTACCTGAATATTGTTTCTGGAAATATAAATAGATCAAAAATCAAATTTGGTGAAAGGAACTTAGACTCCATGAATATTTCCATTATTAATTACATACTGGTAGCTGGCAATGTCACGATTAAATGCATAAATTTGCGAAATCGATATTGATGTACTCACTGTATTAATTTTCATAATTGCAGAATAGAAATGTTCAAACTACAATGGTGTGTTCATATTGATTTGGGTTTAACATGGTCCTGTCCAGCGCAAAGAAATAATGTATGGTGGCCTATTGGGGACATCGAGTGACAATCACCCAAGATCGCCATTGTGTATATATGCATCTCCTCTGGGCTGGGGTTCGTAGTTGAAAACATTTTAACTCTGCTATTCTGTTTTCAGATGATAACTCCACTGTAGTGTACCCAAAGACTAATCCCCTGCTTGGTGATGGTTCTTCCCAATTTTACAGTGACTGATTGGTGGTGGTTCAAGACAATGGCCAAGCATTTCAAACTATTAGACCCCCAGCAGCGAGGGCCAAGTACATCTGTTACATCAATTAACCAGACAGACTGGAACCTATGTGTGCTGTGTCAGATGGACACCACTGAGCCTCTTCATTGTCCAGCTGACTCTAAGCGAAGCACAGGAGGGTCTGGATATCAGACTCTGGCAGACAACCTCCTCAGGTTCAGTGAGATCGACTGCTTGCCAAAATCTCTCGACATGACCCGCTTGGACGATGGTGAGGGATTGAGTCCACCTTCCAGCACCACAGGGCTAAGTGGCATGATTCGTGCAGACTACAATACAACAAAACTCAATTGATTCAGGCAGAGAAGAGGAAAACAACCAGTGGAGATACCGAAGGCGTGGCTCGAAAGTATACCCGTCAGAGTGTCGATCCGTACAGTAGACACTGATGTCGTGGTCCTTGCGGTGACAGCAGCTGGACGTCTGGACATTGATGAGCTCTGGGTTGCTTTTGGTACAGGAAAGAACTTCAGGTTCTTGGCAGCTCACGAGATGTCTGTGGCACTGGGACCTAACAAGTGTCGAGGTTTGCCATTCTTCCATGCCCTCACTGGATACGACACCGTTTCAAGCATCGGAGGCAGGGGGGAAGAAAAAAGCATGGGAAACCTGGAAAGCCTGTGATGAGGTCACTGATGTCACTGCAGCATTCTGTGCCTTGGCTGCCACGCCAACTCCTTCAGCCGTAGATGACCACATGGATGCACTGGAGCATTTTGTTGTTGTGCTCTATGATCGCACCAGTAGCCAGGAACATGTCAATGAGTGTCGCAAGCATCTGTTCACCCAGAATGGCAGATCAATAGATGCTCTCCCACCATCTCGTGAAGCCCTGAAACAGCACATCAAGAGAGCTACCTACCAAGCCGGCTACTGTTGGGGCCAGATGATGGTGTCCACACCAGAGCTCCCATCGCCCAGTGACTGGGGGTGGGTTCACACCGATAATGGCTGGGACATATACTGGACAACCCTCCCAGAGGCAACTGAGGCATGTCGGCAACTACTAAGGTGTGGCTGCAAAAAGGGATGCAGAGAACAGTGCAAGTGTGTCAAGGCTGCACTCCAGTGCACAGCTCTATGTCACTGTGGTGGGGAGTGTACAAGAGAGTAGAACTGGGACAAGAGAGATCACAGATGATAATTATGTAACATGTACACATGTATCCATGCATCATAGTAGACTCTGTTACCTGGATCTAGAGGTTCCACTGTATAATTTTGACTCTGGAAGTTGATGTTAGGATCAAACAGAAGCACTTCCTCTGAGTTCAAGAGTGTTAAATGAACAACAGTCATTCCATGGTGCTTGATAACAGTTTTTTGAAGAGTTTGTTGTAGAAAACCATCCAAAAGTGCAAAATGCACCAAAAAATGACCAAATAAATGGTTTATTCACGCTTTGTCACCTTTATTTGCTATTTCTTATTTGCTAGAATCTATATTTAGTTAAATAAAACCACTGGTATGCTTCTTAAATATAGTTGTATCCACATGTATCCTCCTTGTACAACACAAAATCGGCTATTTTGTAAAATGGCCGCCATTTTGGCTCTGGGAAGAATCTGGAATGTCCCTATATCCAAAAATCTTTGTAAGATACTGCCCTAGCAGTGTGCCAAATTTCATGCTTGTATCACTAAAGGCACATTTTTTTCACATATCTGCCGGACTATTTAGAACATTTAGAATTATCCTTGAGAATTAAACACTGTGAGTTAGAAAGATTCTTCTTTTTCATTTTTGATGGACAGAAGGAAGGACATGGTCAAATATTGAAGTGGCTTCACCACTTAAATATAGGGGTATTCCCCTGTGCTCACCTGGTAGAATCAGGAAACCACTGGTAGGCGTGGATGACACACAAAATACGTAAATTAGCCAATGGTTTGAACAAACTTTGAAAGCACCATGCAGTGATAATGCATACCACGTTACATCAAAATCAGATAAATACCTTTTGAGAAGTCAAAAGTGGCGATCCCAGAATCGTAACGACCTTTGACCTTGAAATTGACCTCCTTGATATGCAATTTTTTTGATGGGATATGCAAGGCATCAGGAGGCCTTGGTCAGAAGTTCCCCAAAGTTTGATCAAAATAGGACTATTAGTTTTAGCATCATGGGTGATGAAGGTTGTGGTCAAGTTTCATTGAAATTGTGTGTGTAGTTTCGGAGAAGAAGACCTGCGTGTTTACATACTGACTGACTGACGGACACTGCCCGATGCTTATACCTCATCTGAACTATGCTCCAGGTGAGCAAAAAAAGACCACTTTGAATAAAGAGTGCCTTTCTCCGGGATTCTTTGAGAATTTGGCTTATCCGCACCTCTCCGGATGCTCTAACTACTTCTTTGACAATTTTGTATTTTTCTTTCTGTTAGCCCATCCCCTGATACGGCTTACCAGTGGGATATAAAACGTAAACTGTTCAGCCTGGTGGAGGTGTGTGCTCCACCAAGTGCCGTTCTAGTGACCTCCACCCCAGAATGTGGGTGGAAGTTATGTTTTCACCACTCTTGGCTCTATCCCTTCCAGGTTTCTGCAGGGTGTACATGGTCTGCCAGCAAACCTCTTCTGGTGAAACTCCCAAATCCAGACCCATTGCTAACCGACACTCATTTGTTCCTTTATTCTCTTGCATGTGGAACCAAGTTCCCCAGTATGTTGAGTCCCATTCTTCACTCTAGCGCTTCAAGACAGATGTTCACTGCTACCTCAGGTAATCCCCCAAACATATTCATTATCTTTTCTACCCCTTCTTCTTTTATTCAATGGCCACAATTATTCCCACGTTCTTGTAGGGTTGGCCAGGGGAAGAATTTGCCCAAAGTTTTTCACGAATTGGCTGGCCAGGCCTGTCACTTGACAAAGTAGTTAGGACAGGAACTTGGAATGGTGTGGGTGATAGCTCGCCGAGTCTTCGCGAAATACACTGTGAGATCTTTAACATCCACCAACTAATGGCAGCAGAAGGGACGCCAGTTTCACGGCCATCCGAGGGATGACACACATTGGTGAATCACCCCTGCCTGTGAAACACTAATTTGACAGTGTGTAGGTGAGCCGAGATTCAGTCAGGCGAGACATCTTAGAGGCGAGTGTGCGTACCTCTCGGCCATCCTGCTAGCCCATGATCTATTCCATTGCAAATAACCCAATTCCCTGAAGCACTCCTTTTCCCCAAGTTTTTGTGATTTTCCCCCCCTCTTCTTCACCACTTTCATTTGTTCGTTGTTGGTTGGTTTGTTCCTTTTCTGTTTCATCCCCCAATTTCCCCTTCCTCGTCTTACTGTGTTTCATTCAGTTTGTGTGCAGCTTTTTCACACCCCCATGTGTCATTCACCCCCTCCCCTTGATCTCACTCTCACTTCTACTCTGCTGGTGGTGTTTCCCCTTTATACAAAAATATATATTAAAAACACCAATTCATCTCATCTCCACCAATCAGATCATTTCTTATAATGGGCACAGTCAGCAAGACAGCTCATTATGATACATAAATATCCAATATGGTGGGCACCAGTGAAAGGCAAATCGACTCAAAATCATCCCAAAGCTCGACTTATTTACTGCATATATTGATAAAAAAAACATGTCAAAAGTGACCCTGTTTACTGCTGTCAGTTGGCAGGTGTGCGTGAATGTGTATGCAAGTGGAAGAGTCTCATTGAGAGCACTGAGAAGTGAATGAATCTTGTATATGTTGACCTGTGGATGAAAGCTTTGCCTGATGTCAGGCAAAGCCTTCTCTGTCGTGTATCAATAAGTTCTGCCGTGTGGGTCGAGTGATGCCCATCTTGTATCAATGCGTGCCATGTGGGTCGAGTGATCCCCATCTTATATCAAGTGCTGTTTGTAGTCTCCGTAATAATCTAGATTGGATCTGAGCCCGACTGTGTGGCATCTTTTTAACAACCGATGTGGTGGCAGCATTTCATCTTGTGCCTTTGAATCAAGGTATCCTGATTAAACCAAACAGGTGAGCATCGGCACAAGGAGAGGATTTGTGATATTTTTCGTTTAACCATGGTTGAAATGAGGGTGTTCGAAGAGGGTGGCCTACAGTCGAGCACCAACATTGTGGCCTCTCTCAAAAACCGAAACTGTGACATCGTTCAAAAGCTGGCGACAGAAATTATTGTACATTTTAGCAGTGAATCCGAACTTTGCTGCATTCTTTTTGGATGATGTCAATTGGGTTAAGAAGGCTGCTGCTTCCCCACTCAGTGGTTTTGCAGATGATGAGGCTGAGAATCGGAATGGTTGGACAGCATGTCGTGGGAAGGAAATACACCACATCCCACCTTCCCACTTGCCCAGCCTCACTCAGTTTGACATGGAGGACATTGGATGAGAAATCTCACCATATGTAATGTAACATGGAGTGCTGTGCTGAGCTTGCTTGGAGTTTTACTACTTGTATGGAACTAAACCTTCAAGTTGATGAACTGGATTCAAAGCTCTTATCTATGGAGGTAAGATTTTATTTTCCTATTTTCAGTTTGATTGAAGCATAGACTCATTGAATAATGAAATCACTTAATTAATACATTATTATTTTCTCTCACAGAAAATTGTATCTGAAAATACCGATTTTGCCACAACTTGGGGTGAAATTGTTGGCTTGGTTGAAGACCTTGTGAGCGACCAAGACCCACAGAACGAGCTAGGCCTTGAGTGGGATGAGCTTGCTTGTAGATCAACTACTTGTATGGAACTAAACCTTCAAGTTGATGAACTGGATTCAAACCTCTTATCTATTGAGGTCAGATTTTATTTTCCTATTTTCAGTTTGATTTAAGCATAGATTCATTTAATAATTAAATAACTTAATTAATACATTATTATTTTCTCTCACAGGAAATTGTATCTGAAATACGAAATGAAAATACTGCTTTTGCCACAACTTGGGGCGAAATTGTTGGCTTGGTTGAAGACCTTGTGATTGACCAAGACCCACAGAACAAGCTCGACCTTGATGAGCCAGAATACAAGTTTTACCTTGGAGACTCACAAATTTTGAAAAAAAATCAGTAAATGAGTTCTGCCTTGATGGTTTAAATAACTTCATTGGAGACTCAGGAAAAGGGTTCTGCCAAGATGGTTCCAAATATGGGGCCTACCTTGGAGACTCACAAATTTTGAAAAAAATAGTAAATGAGTTATCCTTGGTGATTTTAAATATGAAACCTACCTTGGAGACCTCACAAATTTTGAAAAAATCAGTAAATGAGTTCTGCCTTGATGGTTTAAATAACTACATTGGAGACTCAGGAAAAGGGTTCTGCCAAGATGGTTCTAAATATGGGGCCTACCTTGGAGACTCACAAATTTTGAAAAAATCAGGAAATGAGTTATCCCTTAGAGACTTTGTAAGCTGGTTTTATTTTGGAGACTTGAAATGTGGGTTCTGGCTTGATAACTCACAATGTGACACATATCTTGGAATCTCAACAGGAATGTGGTTATACCTTGAAAACTTGGAAAGTTGGGTTTATTTTGGAGACTTGAAATGCTATCACTCTTTGGGATCTAAACCTATCGATGTAGTTCTTTGTTGGTTGGTGCTTGATGGGAGCAAGATCAAGAAAGTTCTGGGAAGAAAGTGCAGGAAAGTTCTTACTCCCCCTTTCTACGTCATCAAACCTGAAAGCCCAAAAAGACAGAATTGGAAGAAGAGAAAAAAAACATAAAAAATATATATATTGTTAGTTCTGGGAAGAAAGTGCAGGAAAGTTCTTACTCCCCATTTCTACGTCATCAAACCTGAAAGCCTTAAAAGACAGAATTGGAAGAAGAGAAAAAAAAACGTAAAATATATATATATATATATATATATATATATATATATATATATATATATATATATATATATATATGTGGAAATACATATTGAAAAACACATTGTGTTGGGCGAAGGTTGGGGTAAAGATTTTGAATGTGAGGGTTGGGTGGGGGTTGAGATTTTGAATGTGAGGGTTGGGGTGGGGGGTTGAGATTTTGAATGTGAAAGTTGGGGTGGGGGGTTGAGATTTTGAATGTGAAGGTTGGGGTTGAGATTTTGAATGTGAAGGTTGGGGTTGAGATTTTGAATGTGAGGGTTGGGGTGGGGGGTTGAGATTTTGAATGTGAAAGTTGGGGTGGGGGGTTGAGATTTTGAATGTGAGGGTTGGGGTTGAGATTTTGAATGTGAGGGTTGGGACACACACACACACACACACACACACACACACACACACACACACACACACACACACACACACACACACACACACACACACACACACACACACACACACATCAACAAAGACAAGTTAAACCTTGACTATTCAGTTGAGGATTCTGTGTTTTGGGTTCACAGATATAAGAATGTCCCCCCTTGACACACATTATATACGACAGATGCCACCTGTTATACACCTCGGACTTGGCCCTCGAGTGTTCACAACGGTGTATAGTAGGAGGGAGTGAAGCGCCAACCCATTGCTCCCATGGATATTATCTGCTTAGTTTTGTCTTTTGTAATTCCTGTGAATAAAATGAACTTAAAATCTCTTCCCCTTCTAAATCATATATCTTATAAGTCCAAGGAACCATATCTATTACATCAACAATTTAAAAAAGTTCGTTCGTCCATCGTTTAGTATAACCCTTTTCAAAATGAGATTTCCATCTATATATATTCTTATGATATCACCAACTTTGAACTTAGGTTTTCTGACATTAATCTCTTTTTCATATTTTAATTTTGTCAATGTTTCTAATGGTTTCATATTCATTGACGTGTGAATCATGTCATTATACCTATCCACAATATCCTGAATAAAAGATGACCATTGTTGTGAACTGAGTTGTGTGAATTTTTTATATAGTCTCTCTTTTAAGGTATGATTAAAACATTCAACAACAACGGCCTTTCCTTCATTAAAGGTACTGTAGAATGTAATACTGTTATTTTTTTTTGAAAATTCATAAATGTCTTGTTCTAAAACTCTCCACCCTCATCAGTCCACAATTTTTTTAAGGTTTTCTCTTACTTTTATTAAATATCTGTTGAAAGGCTAACATAAGAGTATTACCTGTTTTGTTTTATAAAGGGACAACCTACACGTATCTACTCCTCAAATCAATAACGGTTAAAGCATACTTGTACCCCTTATCATTATTGAGTTCAATCAAATCAGCGGACCAGATATAATCAACTTCCTTGGAATAAACCTTCCTTCTCTAAAACTTTGTGAATATTGGTTTATGTAATTCATCAGCTAATTGCTCTTCAATCTTAATGACATCATTAGAGCCCATAAATTTTTTGAATTTCCAAGTCCAAGTTTCAATTTAGCACTGATCATCTTCTTCACGATGAAACTATCAACTTTTTCTCTCAAGGTTGGATTTTGTATCAGAAACAAATTATACAACATTTCTCTATCGGCTTCATGCTTTTCTTCCAAAGTTGTGGTATTCCCATAATCAATATCGTGTCTCATGCACACTTCATCAACCCTATTGATGGGCTTACTCCATGATTTAGGATTGTCTGCCTCATCTAATCTTTTATCCAAGTTTGTGCCTGGACCACAGAAAGAATACCCTGGTAGATGTAATTCCCCTGGTATTGCAGTAGTTGTAAATTTACTTCCTGATAAAAACTTTTGTATATCTCCTCCACGTTTATGTTTGGAGATTAATTGACACTTTTTTGAATCACACACCGAACATGTACCTTTTTGTATAACCCTGTTATTTTTACTTTTAAAATATGAAATATTTTTAGTACTAGTTTTCTTTTTACATTTGAGACAATAACTCATTTATTTATGAGAAAAATTCCTACAGAGAGCGAAAACATTTTTAGTTTCCAACATGCACATTTGAATCTTAATTTTTAAAACTTAAAGAATCCTTAGAAACGTCTTTACTCTCTCCTCCATTTATTTAATAAAAAAATGAAAAAATTTAACCAAAGTCAATATCTTACCGATGACAATAGTCTTGTCGAAAATATTGCAAATAGACTTGTCAATTCTTTGTTTTCCTCTTCGGTGGGTTGATTTATTTTCTGTAATACCCCCAATCTTTTTTTAATCTCACTGGTTTCCATATTTTCATATTTATTTATTCTCGCTCTTTCCTCCCTCTCTTCCTTCTCTCTCTCCTCCTTCTCTCTCTTCTCTCTTTCCTCCTTCTCTCTCTTATCCCTCTTTTCCCTCTCCTCCTCTTTCTTCTCCCTTTCCTCCTTCTCTTTCTTCTCCCTCTCCTCCTTCTCTCTCTTCTCCTTTTCCTCCTATTCTCTCTCTTCAACTCCTTCCTCGTCCCTTACCACCCTTGAATCACTTACACCCCATAGAATATCATACATATATTCATCAGGATTTCTTGTTATTCCTGTATCCCAAATAATATTTTTTACAAACAGGAAACCAATACAATTTCTTTTGCATTTCTAAAAGAGCCTTATGTTTTATTAACTTTATAATTTTGTCATTATTTAACATTCTAATTAAATCCAAAGTTGTTGGTTTATCAACATCAGCAAAATGCCAATCTTTTATTGAAAATACCTCATTCTTATGTTGTATAACATATTTATTAAAATACCGAATACCCTTTTCTTGAAGGTATGCTTGGACACAGAAATTATAATTTTCTTGAAGTCTTCTTGCTGTCATTTATGTATTAGAAATATATGTTTGAATAATATTATGACACGAAACACCTCCCCATCTTCCCAGAGTTAAATCATTTTGTATTTCCCTACTTATTATATATAATCCTGTTTTTTCTGTTTTCATGATATAAACTATGGCAAAACCATTATTATATTTACCGTTATTAAATTCTTTTATTTGTTGTTTACTAATCGTGGCTCCACAAAAGTCATTCTCTATACCAAGTGGATAATATTCTTCCTTACAAGACTGATTTAATTGTTCCAGGTCTTTTAGGTCAATTTTAAATCAACAATTATACCCTAAATCATTCATGTCATACCCCCATTGTTCTATTCTCATACAAACGATACGCCCTTCTTTATAAAAATTTATTTGAATTCGAACTGTGAATTCTGTATGACCTGGAGATAAAATCAACACTTCTGTATCTTTGGAATACATGGCCGTTTTATTTAAGGATATATATATATATATATATATATATATATATATATATATATATATATATATATATATATATATATATATATATTGTGATAAATCGCTTAATCTCACCAAGTCATTCGCGGCAGTCGGGCTTGGATAATGTTTTAATTTATCAGCATTTTTCATTTTAATATTTTTGGTTATATTATATTTATGTCGTTCAGCCTGTGCCTTTGTGTTATAATTTGATAAATCAATATCCAGTTCTTGGGATACACCAAAGATAGAACCATCTTTACCAACATAAGTCATTTATATTAGATTAAAAATAATGTCATAAAATTTTTTATTTTTGTTGAGTTGAAATAACACATATAGACATAATTGACTACAACACTTGGGATTTAATTATTGGACTTGAAATGTTTGAAAAACACCATTCTGTAAGAATTTTTTGACTTCAACAAGTGGTGTAAGACCAAAACTATCAAAATAATATTTGTCTTGACTTAAAATTACAAACCCAATGAGAAACTTTCCCATTATTATCTTCTAAGTTCATAATAATATTCTTTGTATGTTTAGGCACGTTTTTTAATTCATCTCTCATACAAATAACCACATTATGAATTTTTAATTTCTTACAATATTTGACAAGTTGTAAATTTGATGTTGTATTCTTTCCAAATTCTTTAAACCACTCATCAATGCTCATTTATTTATTAGAAAGATATAATCCATTACCTCTTTTCGTTAATTTTACACCTGCTTGTGCGATAGAAGAAAGCATATCTCCAACTAACAATCTCGCTTTATCAGGCAGACCTTCAAGTTTTTCAGCAAAATCTACGATTACACCACTTCCACTAATTTGTTTCTCCAACTCTTTGTTATGTCTTTCCAATTATTTTTGAGCCCAGAGTTGAGCCTTTCTTTCGTTGGCGGTTTTCACCGCCGTTGAAATACCACGCGTCAATGCTCCAACCGCACTTAAACCAGCAAATAAAAGAATTAGAAACAGGAGAAATCCTTCACTCATCTCTCATTGAATATTTCTTCAACAATGGTTTTGTCATTTTAATTTTAAGTGAGCCAGTTTCGTTCAAGATTTTAACCTGTTCTCTTGTGAGCAAAACATCAATTCTTACTGCTCCTTTTCTCTGAATTGTATAAACGTTAATCGTACAAGGCTTTTGATTTTGAACACAAGATGATAGTTTATGAAGATTGATTTGATTAACATATACCCCAGTTGGTACTTTGCCACTCATTTATTGAACAAAAAATTATGTGAGACTAATCATAACACCATTATCTGTATTAATCTGTAATTCTGTTTCTTCCAAAAGCAAACAATATGTATAAACTTCTTCACTCTCTCCTCTTTCAATGTATAGGGAAGTATCCACTCGATTAGACTTTTCGTTTCCTTTTGAGCACTCAGGTCAAACGCATGGATTGTATACATTAAATGCTGTCATATCCAAAATAGGTTCTTTATTTCCATTACTTTCACACACCTTTTGGTAAGACTTGTATGCTTCAGCAAAATCATTTTTTTCCCAATTAATTTCCAATCTATCTCGTGGCTAAAATGTTCCATCAAGAGAAACATGAAGTTGTTTCACCTTAGCATTATCACTCAATGCATTATTCTTATCAGTAGCAGTATCACCATCTGGTTTTTTTTTTAAATGATCCACAGATATTGTGGCTTTCCTTCCAGAACACCCAAATTCCACGTGTAAGTGGTTTGGTTAAGTTTAACGTGTTGACATCTTCTTTTTAGGTATGATACACTGAGTGGTTTCTTTGAGTTAAGTCTTCTGTTCAACATCTCTTCTGTTTTAAGATTAGAAGTATATTCACTAATATACCAACTCATTTCATCAATTACAAATTTATTCTGATCACCAAAAGCACTAGCAACACCAAAAAGTAATCTATTTTCATTATCATTACTTTGTCGTTGAAATCTAATTTTAAGACCATACAGAACTTTATCATGATCAGAAAATCCAAATATACGTTTAAGAGGAACTGCCACAGTAAAACTATTTTCTGCTTTTGTATCATCAGTATACGTTCCTTTCCTTTGAGTATATCCAGGGTCTGTGGTTGTTCCCATTGACATATCAGGAATAAAACCTTTGACAGCCCCCTTTCCCATTCTATCACTGAATGTATATAGTGTAAATTTCATCATTTCAGATACAGCAGAGACATAATCAACCGCTTCAACTTCTTGTGTTCCAATGTACAAACGAACACTATCAAACATTTTCCAGAAGAAATCATTTACGAGTGCAGTGTTTGTGTTATTCCCAGCCTTAGTGAATGTAAATTTACACAACAAGAAACTTTCGGATAGATTCAAATAAGTCTGTTGATGAGTTATTTCAAAACTTTTTGTACCATTTGCGTTCCTGTCTGTTCCAGTTATTGCATTTACCTTGAAGTAATCTTTTTTAGTGAAGCTTGAGATGATAATAGTATCATCCAAATCAGAGATACTATCAATTGCTTCCATACTTGTATATATTTAGGAAAAAAGATGTTAAAACTTTTGAAACCCTGACCCAAGTATTTGAATTATTTTCTGTCGTTCTTGGGGGGACAACTGAGTTTTGCCTTTCTTAATGTCTTTAATTGCCTGTAATTTATGAGATTCATTTTGGGCATCTTTTATGCTCTTTACAGCACCTGCTACATTTCCCACAGCAGAAGCAGTTGAACCAATTAGGTCTTTATGTTTAAGAATAGTTGAACCGATACCCATTCGAGTATCAATTATCCCATCTCCTCTAAATGGATGTCCGACACCCCTTTGTCTCTTAGGTTTATAGTATCCTCTACCAAGATACATACCTTCACCCTTGTATTATGGGGAAAGAAACATCCCATCCCCTGTAATTATTTTATTATTTTCCCAACTCGTGTTTCCTCACAATAACCATCGTATTTATTTATTGGAAAACTTCACGTAGGTGAATTCTGATGGATATACCTTCTCCATTAAAAGAAATCATATGATTATCTTGGTCAGTTATCCTAAAATTTACTCTGTGTATGGTTTTTCCTGACACAGGGAGATAAACCAAATTTTTGGGTTCCATATTGAATTTATAACCAATTGGGGTTGAGTATGCGCGGAATGAAAATATTGTATTTGTTTTTATTCCATCATTATAAGCACCATCAATCAAATCACAGTGAATTAATACCGAATTTATTCCTGAGGATATTTGAATGACATTATCACTGTAAAACTTCCCATTAGTTTCAATCTTTTTTGAGGAGATACCCAATAACTCTCCAAATGAATTATCTATTGTGAAATCAACCTTGTAGTTATTTTTAAGTTTAATCGTTGATTTTGAAGTATGTTTTTGAATGTCTATAACAATATTTTTTGGTTCATCACCCTGTTATTTCATAAGACGAGCAATTTCGGAAGATACTTGAGAAATCCCATATGCTCCGGGTGAGACTCTTTTCGTTTTGTATCCACTTCCTGGATTATAACTAACCTTGTCATTTTTCTCAGTTATATTAAATATGGTATTATAACTTTCCATGGACAATAAAGATGCCTCATATTCTTTTGTTGGGTCAAGTTGTAGTGGGTATGGGAATGAAGATGTGTGGTCGCTTGTTGTGAAATTAAAACTCAGGATTGTGCTTCTCATCTTATTTCATATGAGATAAAATGTCTTTATATTGAGATTTATTAATTATTTTCATGTTCATCAACTGGTCTAAAATGGCTGATGCTTCATTAAAACAATTGTTATTTCCAGCCTTCTTACTACCTAACAACAATAACAGTCTATTAACTAATTGCGATGGGTCATTTGGAAGAAAACTAATACCTGAACCAAGGATACTTAAAGCCTGAATAATGTGTTTCTCCTTCTCATTCTTGCTACGTTTACCAGAAAGACTAACCCTATAATCAACAGAGTTCAGCAGATCAATATATACTATATCATCATTATTTTCCTTATCCAATGGTTTATCAAAATACTTTGATTCATTCCTCACAGTTGAAGCTTGTCTTCCATCTTTTGTGAGAAGAAACATTAATCTGGGGGTTAGTTTAACAGGGGGTTGAGCAGACCCCAAGAACCTTAATTCATCATTAAATATCAATACCTTTTCTTGAACAAGATGAAATATTGCTGGTTGTTCTGTTGGAATGAGTCCTGCTTTGGTTTTTGATTCCGATGAATATTCATTGTTTTGAAGAGCATTCACAATATAAGCAGGGGGGCGATTCATCTCAGAATGGTCTAATTCTTCCTCCATCATTTGACTGAAATCTTTTATCACTTGAAGTTTTTTAGGAGCATATTCTATTGTGGGAACTGTGGAAACATCTATAATTTTTTCTTTGGAAGTTTTTAAAAGTGGTTTAAAAAATTTCTCTTGTTTTCTTTCAAATGCTTCTTCACCCGTTAGTTTGTCTGCGTTTCTTCTTTATGTCCTCCTGTTGTTTTACAACTTTTGAAACCAACTCTTGATGTTCCTTAAATCTTCTTGCTCTTTCTTTCACATCCATTTATTTATTGGAAAATATTCAATTTCTCATCTTGTTTCACAACAATATATTTATATTTTTCAGTCGTGTGCTTCATGTAATCCCCAAATTCCTTTTTACGACATAATGTTGAAAAATTATCACTCCAAAAAATTTTGATATCTATTGAATTTAACTTGAATAAAATAACAGTATTAGCATTGTTTGTGATGGAAGGACGAGGAAGTTGAAAGTACGATTGACTAAGATAAATACAATTACAAGAAGAATGTCTCCCTCTTGTGTAGTAGCTATCCATTACAGTTTGGTTTCTCTCATTAACACAATCATCAAAGATAACGAGGTTCTTTTTTGATTTATCCAAATCTTGGGGAGACGGTATATCATCCGTATTATCACTAAGAATACAAGTTATTGGTTTTGTTTTCTTTTTACATCTCTGTGTATCACAAAATAGTTGCATTATATCTTCAATGTAATAATCATTTCGGTTTTTTTGAAGTTTAAATAAACCGATTATATCTTATTTTTGAAGACCAGCATTAAAACCTTGTGAGAGGAGTTCAAACTCAGGTTGAAAACTCGACTGTGAAAATTATTAAATTATCAGCATCTAAAAAGTTGGGAGTCAGGAGCATCTTCAAAAGTAAGCAGGGTTTTCCGAATCTGCTTGAACCAACTATGAGACATCTTAATGAATTTGGAAGATTTTTATGATTGTTATATTTTATCTTATTTTCCCAAATGGGTAAAAAAAATCATTCATTTATATATTTGGAAAACAGGTTATTTAATTTATTATTGGCTTTTTTAGAAACTCGATATTTTATCTTCAGTTCAGGTTGAATTTCAAGATAATCCATTATTTTATTTATGCAATATCTTGCGTTGATATTTCCCTGAAAATCACATCGATGAATAATAAATAACAACAATCCTTTGAACATTTCTCTCATATGTTCAGTTTCTTCCCTTGTAAGGAAAGGTGTGTTATCACCCTCATACTTTACATTCATTTCTCTAATCAATCTTGTAAAGTAATTCATTTTTGGTGTAAATATAAAAGAATTATTTTCCTTTTTATATTTTTTATTATCATTAATTTGAAGATAATCACAGAATATACATTGTTTATAGGCTTTTGACTGTGTTTAATCCCACTCTATCACACGCAGGGCAATTCTCAAATTTATCATATGGAGAATCAGGGAAGTCTAGCATATTTATAAAGTAAAACTTTACTTAAACTAAAGTTCATCTTCGGAATCATCTCGACTTTCAAAATCTTCAGTTGAACATTAACTCATATTTAATTAGTAGAAACAACATTACCATTAATATCTATATACTTTTTTTCATTACCAGATTCAACTACAACATTTTTTTATATTAAAGGTAATTTTAAAATGATCCTTAATTACTATTGAACGAAATGTCATTTCACCTGATATATTAACATCCTTTATTTCATTAGGATTTACATCTTTCGGGTTGTTGAAAAAAATACAAATTTCTCCTTGCATATTACAGATGGTCGTATCTTTTCTTTCCAAAGATTCATCCATAAGGTTTTTATTTTTTGATACTTTTTCTTGTTTCATTGCTTTTTCTAGTTTTGAATATATTACCAGAAGGAGAGGAGAAACTTTTGTTGGAGATACTTTAATTGATGTTCTTCCGGGTATACTAAAAGCCCTTCCACTGAAGGAAATTGAAGAACTCATCTTATCTACCATAATTGTTTTTGTCCAATAGTTGTTATATTTATCTTTGTTCAATTTTACATCCTTGACATATTTCTCAGTATCTTTAACAAATGAAGACATTGATTGAAACTTGTCTTTTGTGTCTTGAAACATTGTATTTAGTAAGTGAAAAAAGTTGGAGGATAAAATGGTTTTAAGCACAGATTCACCAATAAATTAAACGAAATTTTCATCAAGAAAATTTTAGTTTAAGCAAAGTTTTATTATATAAATATGGTGAATACAACGTACTGCGATGTTTGTAATCACGAATATAAATATTATAAAAAACACCTTCAAACCAACAAACATACATTTAATCTATTTCATCAAATATCTCCTCTTGAGTTGGAAAGAAAACATTGTGATATCTGCTCAAAGGATGTTTTGAAGAGTAGTAATAATAGACATCTTCAATCACAAAAACACAAGAAGAATGAGTTTAAAGTAAAGGGAGACTATTATATTGAAAACACTGATGGGGCATTTAAAGGGCATATAAAAATAAGGATTTTTTCAATTTGGAGAACCCGGTCCATCATCAATCGCTGAATCAATTGAAATAGTGAAACCTGATGTTGAAAAAGTTATTAAAAAGACATTAAAAGAAATGAAAACTTTAAAGTTTTATATGGGAGTGAAAATGAATATGAAAAGACAATATGAAGAACAAACTCCTTATATGAGAACAGGTCTTCATTTTATAACATCATTTCAAGATTTTTTGAATAGTGGGGTTTATGAAGAACTATCAAGACAAGAGGAGGATGTTGATAATACAGTGGTAGGAAGTGGATTTAATATTTTAAAAATCATCTTTTTAGATATACACATTCTAAAATCAAACCCTCTTAAAGCTTCTTCTTATATTGAATTACCAAAAGAAATAAAACTAAAGAAGGCAGTTGTTAATATTAAGAACAATGATAATAAATGTTTTCTCTGGTCTGTTCTTGCTCACTTACATCCACCAAATTGTAATTCAGAAAGAGTAAAACAATATATGAAATATGAAAATACCTTGGACATTGAAGATTTTAAATTCCCAATGCCACTAACAGATATTCTTAAATTTGAGAAAAATAATAATCTTTCTATTAATGTATATGGATTAACGGATACAAGCAAAGTTCAAATATTAAAAATTTCAAAGAACTATAAAAATGAAGAAACACACATTGATCTTTTATATTTTAGTGTTGGAAATAATTCACATTACACATTATCATTACACATTACACCAAATTCACATTAATTTATCAAGATTAATCTCTTCTCAGGTATTCAGAACAGCAAACAAAATATATCCTTGTAAGCGATGTCTTAATTCATTTCATACAAAAGAACGATTAGAACAACATTCAAAATATTGCAGTAATCATAAATCAGCTGTAATTACAATGCCTAAACCTGGTGAAAAGATTTCTTTTGAAGATTATAATAAATCTATCATGCACCCATTTGTGATATACGCTGATTTTGAATGTATCCTAAAAAAGATAAATACTGCTTCTCCTAATCCAAAAGAATCACATAGAAATAAATATCAAAAACCTATTCCTTGTGGTTTCTGTTATTATATCAAATCATCTGTTGGAGAAAAGTATAATAAACTTGAACATTATAGTGGAAAAAAAGCTGAATTTATATTTCACAAGAGTTTGTAAAACGATTAGAAAAGGATTGTATAAGACTAACTAAATTAATGAAAGAAACAAATGAACCAATGAAATTAACCGAAGAAGAAAAATTAGAATTTAGAAAGAACAATATCTGTCATATTTGTGAGGAGGAAATTGAGGAGTCTAAAGTTAGGGATCATTGTCATCTTACTGGTAAATATTGAGGTCCCACTCATTCCTGTTGTAATCTTAATTATAAATTCCCTTCTTTTATTCCAGTCTTTCTTCACAACAGCGCCAACTATAATACACATCTATTTATAAATGAACTTTCATAAACACCAGGGAATATTTCTGCCATAAAAAAACACAAGTCAAAAGTACATTTCATTTACAAAAATGATATTCACAAAACCTTTAACTCGTATTAGGTTTCTAGATTCTTACAAGTTTATGGGAACACCACTAGCCTACCAAGCATCAAATCTAAGCTCCACAGGGTATTTTCCAAATCTTAATTCATTCTTTCCAAAAGGGGAAATTTTAACTCAAGATTAAATTCAAATTAAAGAGAGAATTCAAAGTAAAGAGAAAATTATAATTAATGAGGAAATTCATGAAGAAATTCTGAAGATGAAATTCTAATTATAAAGAAAATTCAAACAATGAATGAAATTCCAACTAAAGAGGAAATTCTCATTAAAGATGAAATTCTGATTAAAGAGGGAATTCTAACTCGAGAGGAAATTCAAAGTAAAGAGAAAATTCTTACAAGTAAGGGAATTTATCCTTATGATTACATGGATTCATTTATGAGATTTAAAGAAACACAATTTCCTTCAAAAGAAAGTTTCTATAATAACCTTTATGAAGAAGAGATAAGTGATAAGGAATATAAACAAGCACAAGAAATTTGGAAAATATTTAAGAGAAAGAACCTTGGAGAATATCATGATTTGTATCTAAAAACATGTTTTATTGTTAGCTGATGTGTTTGAAGCTTTCAGATCACTCTGTCATAATAAAAATTGTTATGGATTAGATCCTGCCCACTATTTCACAGCTCCTGGTTTAGCTTGGAGTGCAATGTTGAAAATGACAGATTTAATCAGTGATGGAGATATGCTTTTGATGATTGAGAAGTCTAAGAGAGGTGGAATATCACAAGTATGTTCAAAAAGATATGCTAAAGTAAATAATAACTATCTTCCAAATTATGATAGTGAAAAAGATTGTAATTATTTGATGTAATTTGATGCTAATAATTGTATGGATGGGCAATGTCTCAATCTCTGCCTTATTGAAAATTAGAGTGGGTGGAAGAAAAGGATTATGAAAAGGCTCTGATGAATATTGTTATTTCTTCTCAAGAGGAATTGAATGAGGAAGAAGAAGGTTATTATTTTGAAGTTGATTTGAGGTACCCGAGTGATCTTCATAATAAGCATAAAGACCTTCCTTTTGCATGTGAGAAAGAAATCCCAAAGAAAGAATGGTTAAGTGATTATCATAAAAGTTTTAATATTAAAGGCAAATCAACAGAAAAGTTAGTAACAACATTCTATGATAAAGAGGGATATGTTTTGCATCAGAGAAGCTTGAAACAGTTTTTGAGAGAAGGATTGAGAGTAGCTAAAATTCATTGAGTTTTAAATTTTAAACAAAGTCCTTGGATGAAAAAGTATATTAAATTCAATGCAGATATGAGAACAAATACAAAAGTAAAATTTGAAGGGGAATTCTATAAATTGATGAATAATGCTGGCTTTGGAAAGACAATGGAGAATGTTAGAAACAGGCAAAACATTAGATTTTCAACATCTTGGAAAGAAGCTTCTCGATTGATAAATTAACCAAGTTTTAAGAGAGAAGAGGTTTTTTCAGAGACTTTTCTGCTATTCATATGGAAAAGGAAAGTATTGTAATGGATAAACCAATTTATATTGGAACAGCAGTTCTTGATTTATCAAAGATATTGATGTATGATTTGTATAATGGCTTAAAGAAAGAGTATGGTGAAAATGTTTCATTGTTGTATATGGACACTGATAGTTTTATCCTAGATATAAAAACTGATGATGTTTATTAAGATTTGAAGAAAAATATTGGAGTATATGATACAAGTAATTTTAGTAAGAAGAGAGAGTTATTTTCAAAAAAAGAATGAAAAGGTTATTGGTAAGTTTAAGGATGAGTTGGGTGGAAAAGTAATGAGTGAGTTTATTGGATTGAGAGAAAAGGCATATGCTTATAAGTATGGTGATCAGATTGATAAGAGGTTCAAGGGAATAAAGAAATATGTAATAAAGAAATCAATAACTTTTAGAAATTATTATAATTGTTTGATGAATAATAAAGAAGAAGAATATAGGAAAATGAATGCAATAAGAAGTTATAAACATAAGATATATAGTAAAGAAGTAAATAAAAAGGAATTAGGAGCCTTTGATGATAAGATATTTATTTAGATAATGGAATAGATTGTGTTCCATATGGATATTGTATGATAGAGTGTATAGAATAGATTGTGTTTTAACGATGGGAAGATGGGTTATGGTTATTAAGGGCTACCGCCGCGTTTTTTCATAATATATAAATGGTCAAACCAAGTATTAATCAAACTAAAGAGTGGAGAAAATCTCAGTCTTGGTATATAAATGGAAAACATAATGAATGTGAAAAATATCAAATAAGTCTTATTGAAAAAATAACTAAAACAAAGGTAAATAAAACAAATAAGCGAATCAATTTAAAAAGTAGTAAGTTAGAGGATGTAAAGAAAAAAATGAATATCCTTGAATGGACTGAAAACTTTGATGGTTATCAATTGAACAATGAAAAAACAATTTACTATAATCTCAAAATGATATGTGGCTCAGGAGGTGGTCAAACAAGAGCATTAAGAGAAGTTTATCATTTCGTAATGGCACAAAAGGGGTATCTAAAAAATATAAAGATTCAAATGTTTTATTTTAAAATATTTTAGATGGAGATTATTGTGCAAAGAAAATCAAACTATTGAAGGAATTTGAGAATGAACAAATCTTTATAGGTTCAATGAGTGAGCTAAACAATATGCATTGGTTATTTGAAAAAGAGTGCCCCGAGACTCACATGTTTCAGATATTTCTTTAGAATCACCTTTAACAAATCACATTACTACTTTACTTCTTGAACAAATCTTTATCTTATTGCATTCTTTAGTTGAAAAGAGTGCCCCTTGGTTAAAAGGGGAGACAAATAAATATACCTTGGGATAAAAAGGGGGTTTATTTTTAGGGAAAAAAAATAAATCGCTGAAAATCCCCCATTCACTAACATGGGGAAAAGTGAGCCAGAATCAGTATATTCACCCTACTGTTGTCTGATCTACTAAGGAAGAACAACCATACCAGAGAATAGGTTTAGCCACTTGTCACAATTTATATATGGTCCCTGTGATTCCCCAACAAAGATTGAATTCATAAAAACAACTAGAATACCAACCTTCGACGTTGTGATGTCACCAGATAAGCCTCTGCCCACATTATTACATCATTATACATACTTGTACCAAGTTTGATTTAAATTGCTGAACTCAGATTTAAAGTATTAAACAATTCTGGCTACCAGACCATGCATCTGATGAGGTTGAAATTTAAAACATATATTCCACATGTCTATTCAATCATAACTGTGATATTTCACATCGATTGATGAAGTGGTTGAAGAGAAAGATTTTTTTAAAGTATGTTGTACAAACCAATATGGCTGCCAGTCTATGTGACCTATTAATTATTCGTGAACACCCTAGTATCCCCAAGGCTTGGGGAACATGTAAGTGAAGTTTCTCCTCGATCTGCCAAGCCGTACTGCAGAAGATTTAAAAATGTTTATTATTCCGAAAATCATAGCTGCCAAACCATGCAACCTATGACGTCATAGGTGAAGAACTTTTGGTTCCTCATGGAAAGGCGATCATAGGTGTAAAGTTTTGCCTCAATCTGTTCAGCCGTTACAAAGGAGATTTTTGAAGTTATTATGTTAAAAACAACATCGCTGCCAAACCACGTGACCGATGATGCCATCAATTTTTTTACCAATTACAATTTACTTCAAGATGACCCTCAAAAATTTTCAGACTGATCGGATAAAGCATTTGACATATGAAATTATGATGTCATAAGGAAGCCACACATGACATCATCAAAAAAACAATCACCCTTGTTTCCCATGGGGAGTACTTCACAGGTGCCAAATTTCAATTTTTTTCCATGGAGCAGTTTCAGAGATACAGAGGTCCAAAGATTTTGCTCTTTCCCAACAGGGCTACCACACCACGTGACCTATGACATCAGTTATCACAAAAGCAATCAACATGAGTAGTTGCATCCATGGTGAAAATTTCAGGAAATTTCTATGGGGAAAAACAAAATCATGCTGCCCCACTTCGATACAACCCCACTTCGATCGGACACCTGACCCACGATGTCCTCTTTATCAAATCAAATTCAGAATGGGTTGCCGATCACGTCTTTGGAGTTTTTCGTTGATCGGATAAGGCTTTTTGTCCAACATGGCTGCGAGACCATGTGACCAGTGATGTTGAAATTTTCAAAAAATATTCCCCATGCCGAGTCGATCATATTTGAAAAAAATATTTCTCTGAAACCGCTTAGTGTTTCGATGCAAGAATTTGCAGTGATGATCCACTACTGTTGATACAAATATTTTATTCAACAACGATCTCATCAGTCACAGGATGTGGCAGCCATGTTGGTTTTAAAAAGGTAATTAAACAATTATTTCTGTGAAACCATTTAACCTATCAACACTCGACTTTGCAGTTATGATCCACTGCCATTGCTGCATACATTTGACTTACAAATGACATCATCAGTCATGTGGTGTCGCAGCCACATTGGTTTTAAGGAAGATATTAAAAAATTATATTTCGGAAATCGCTATCGCAATCGAAGCGAAACTTTGCAGTTGTGATTCACTGCCCTTGCTCCATGTAACGCAACATGCTTCATATTGATATGTTAAGTGGTTTTGGAGAAAAAGGTTGAAAAAATTTCAGTTTTCAAACTAACATGGCTACCAAACCATGTGATCAATGGCATTGAAAATTTGGACTCTGCCCGAGATTTGGAAGAGAATCATATGGGTGAAGTTTTGTTTTGATTGGATAAGATTCGTTTTTCTATTCAATATAGCTGCCACACCACGTGGCCTATGATGGCATAATTTCCACATTGAATGCAGGTATGTAGTTTGATGATACTTGGTAAATTTCGCTTCGATTGGATAAGTGGTTCCAGAGAAAACAGATAAAATTTGCATGGATGTACTACGTACGTACAGACGGACGGACAACCCGACAACATTTTTTTAAACTTTGTTTGTTTTTTTTTTATTCGAACCGAGGTTGCTGCAACATGAAAAGTGGGGGAAAAATTTATATTAATGTATTTTAAATTGTAACAAATGGAGTTTCAGAAATGTAACTTTTATGCTGCAAATTGAATTAGCTGTCAATTCTGGCCAAAAGACTTTTGCCCTAAATGATAAGAAATGTGTTGTTCTGGAGCAGAGTGACCGAGCTGATAAATGGTGTGGGGGAAAGTGTGGGGGAAAAATTATATGAATGTATTTTAAATTGTAACAAATGGAGTTTCAGAAATGTAACTTTTATGCTGCAAATTGAATTGGCTGTCATTTCTGGCCAAAAGACTTTTGCCCTAAATGATAAATGTGTTGTTCTGGAGCAATTTGACATTTGACAATTTTTGTACAACTGTTTAAAATGATTTATTTGTTTTGATAAAGGAAAATGGATTCGTAATTGAGAAGGTCGGAGGAAGTGATAGATGGTTTGTGTATGTGAGTTGGAAAAATGGCAGCATGTTTGCTGTTTTGGTGAGAGAGAAGTGGACAGAGGGAGAAATGTCAGATTTAAATATGTCGATGGAAATAGCAAATGAGATAGATGTTTTGAGTATACGTACAACTGGGATTTCTGTATATTGTAGCATGTTGTTTTGGGAAATAACAAGGAAAGGGATTAAAATATTGATAGGACATATAATGCAAGTTAAATGCTTCCATAAGAATCTTTGTTAGTCTTGTAGAACTACATGTGCCCATGACGTTTATTGATTGGTGTTCAATTGATGCTTTGTTTGTTTCGGAGTGTTGAAAGCAGTCTTTGAAGCAATGTACGATTTCATCTAAATGAAGTTTGGAAAGAAGTTCCACACAAAGATTGGATGATGGGAAAACCCAGATTTGGGTGATTGAGCATTCAACACATGATTATGCCCCTTCCTGAGGAGATAAGATGGAGCAATGTGGGAAAAGAAAGAAAAAAACCCACTGAGGAGAAGGTTGAGCAAAGTCTTAATGTCGGCGTTGTGTGGTGCCTGCGTGGAGGAATGTTCTCAGCCACACTCTCGATTGCCGCTCTGCAAATACATCGTGAACTTGCTGTGGTCACTTCAATGTACGACAGGCCTGGAGTTCCACACTGCGCTCCTTCAACCCAGTGTCCGGCCCAAACTTGTACTTGCCCACATCTACCTTCTCCTCAGCTCAAGGAGTGCTTTGATTGCGTTTCCCGTTGGGTGCCGCTCTATCCACACCCTGACCTGTTTATCTTCTGACTTCGGGTAGCATGTTTTCAATGTGTGACACATGCTGATGAACAGGCCATAAATTAAATGGAAACTCACTCATTTTCTGAAAAGAGCACTCGCTGCCATTGTTGATTGAACTTGAATAATGGAAATCTTTTCTCCTTCAGGAATGGGACATGGTAATCATGTGCAAGAAAAATTATTCAAATTTTCCTTAAAAAAAAAACGGGGGAGTGTGGGGGAAAAATTTATATGAATGTATTTTAAATTGTAACAAATGGAGTTTCAGAAATGTAACTTTTATGCTGCAAATTGAATTGGCTGTCATTTCTGGCCAAAATACTTTTGCCCGAAATGATAAGAAATGTGTTGTTCTGGAGCAGAGTGACCGAGCTGATAAATGAACCTTTGCTTAGAAATGTACGAAGTGGCTTTTCGTCTAAAGGACACGTCTACAGTCTGGGTGAATATCCCCCAACCTCTCTCTCATGAAAGTATAAAATGCTTTGAATTCTAAAATTGTTTTCAGTGCAAGCACGTGAGGAAGTATAGTTTCTCAGTAGCTTGTACTCCTTGGAACTGACCAAGTACCAAGTTAGAATAAAACTCTCTGATGTAATGTTGTTGTTGTTCATCTTTCGGCTGCTCCCGTTAGGGGTCGCCACAGCGGATCATCCGTTATGATCCGCATACTGATTTGGCACAGGTTTTACGCCGGATGCCCTTCCTGACGCAACCCTGGTCGCCTCTTACGACACAGGGATCAGGATTTGGGTTTCGCCATGATTCCGGGCTGCTCTACACCCTGCCCAGTGCAGAGCCCCCGTCCTCAAGGGATCCTCCAACCCAAGCCTCCGAGTCGCCGGATTACAGGCGCACGCCACTACGCCCGGGTAAAACTCTCTGATGTAATGTAGAAGTGAATTGAATCGGGTTGGTTTAACTGTTAACTAAAGTAAGAATAAATGAAATAGAACCAAATAATATTGCAATCAAATGGGGATTCTTAAGTTCATTGTACAAGGGTGAGAAGTGTATGGTGTATAATTCGGAAATAAATTGTTTCACAAGGAAGGACTTGTGTGGACATCAGTTTTATCAGTGCCAAGAGGGTTTTTGTCGGATTTTATAATCAAATCGGACAAACATTAAACTCTGAAATAGTTTAAAAAATCCACATCAGTTCTACAATCGGTTAGAAAACTAAATTTTTTTAAACCCACCTTGTTGTGATCGTTGTCCTCCTGAAGGATTCTAACTGGCCGACTGTGGAATCCTATTTGACTTCAGACAGAGTTTAACATTTGTCCGATTTGATAATAAAATCCTACAAAAACCCTATCGACACTGATAAAACTGATGTCCACACAAGTCCTTCCTTGTGAAACAATTTATTTCCTAATTATACACCATACACTTCTCACCCTTGTACAATGAACTTAAGAATCCCCATTTGATTGCAATATTATTTCGTTCTATTTCATTTATTCTTACTTTAGTTAACAGTTAGACCAACCCGATTCAATTCACTTCTACATTACATCAGAGAGTTTTATTCTAACTTGGTACTTGGTCAGTTCCAAGGAGTACAAGTCACTGAGAAACTATACTTCCTCACGTGCTTGCACTGAAAACAATTTTAGATTTCAAAGCATTTTATACTTTCGTGAGAGAGAGGTTGGGGGACATTCACCCAGACCGTAGACGTGTCCTTTAGACGAAAAGCCACTTCATACATTTCTAAGCAAAGGTTCATTTATCAGCTCAGTCACTCTGCTCCAGAACAACACATTTATCATTTAGGGCAAAAGTCTTTTGGCCAGAAATGACAGCCAATTCAACTTGCAGCATAAAAGTTACATTTCTGAAACTCAATTTGTTGCAATTTAAAATACATTAATATAATTTTTCCCCCCACAACTGCCCTTGCTCCATGTAACGCAACATGCTTCATATTGATATGTTAAGTGGTTTTGGAGAAAAAGGTTGAAAAAATTTCAGTTTTAAAACTAACATGGCTACCAAACCATGTGATCAATGGCATTGAAAATTTGGACTCTGCCCGAGATTTGGGAGAGGATCATGTGGGTGAAGTTTTGTTTTGATCGGATAAGATTCGTTTTTCTATCCAATATAGCTGCCACACCACGTGGCCTATGATGGCATAATTTCCACATTGAATGCAGGTATGTAGTTTGATGATACTTGGTAAATTTCGCTTCGATTGGATAAGCGGTTCCAGAGAAAACAGATAAAATTTGCATGGACGTAGTACGTACGTAGTACGTACGTACGTACAGACGGACGGACAACCCGACAACATGCCACCGGCAACATTGTCACCGGGGCGTAAAAATGAGAATCTGATTCTCCTCCTTGTCACCAGATTCTGGTTTTTGTGTGTGCAATGTGACCAACATCAGCCTCCAATGTAAACATGACAGATTCACCAATGCATCCTTCTTACTACTAAAAAGGCTCCATAAAATGCAGTGTGTAAAATCATGTCAAAGGTTGGAAATGTGCATGGAATGATATTTGCATCCCTTTTAACTGTGGAGTAAGGTATTGCAAGGTGTTGAGGTCTGAGGTTGGAAACTCACCATGAGAGACATGTAGGGCCCAGAGGAAGAGCATGAACTCATGCTGGATGGAACCATCGGAACAGTAGGTTGGAAGAGACCCACAGCACCAAGATTTAGGCCTGGAATGAGGTTTGACTGTTGCTGTAAGAAATTAATCCAGATGGGATAGAGAGGAGGAGGGGAGGGCAAGAGCTGCAGTTTAAATTTTTCACTGGTTGTACAAGTAGAAGGGAGTCCATCAGTAAATACTCAACTAGTTAATGGTTAAAAGCAAAATAAACATCACACGAACACGCCAAAACCAAAATATACACATTGTGTTTGTCCACCTGTGTCCTCCCTGAGCCCTCATTCTTACCCACACTTCTTATTTATCCAAGTGTCCTATTTTGTCCCTCAACCCTGTTGTTGGTGTGTTTCCCCACTCTCTATTGTTCCTTTTGGTCTGTTACGTCCTGATCCCTTCTTTGTTCTAGGCTCATTGATGAGCCTCAACTAGGTATAAAAAAGCATCTTTATACCAAAACCAGTCTGTGTTGCGTGTGAGATGGCATGCACATGGACAGTGACCAAGTGATTTTGCTATAAGGAGTATTTTTGGTTTATTAATTAATCAATTAATCGATGAATCATTTTCTTTCTTGTTTGTCCAGGTGATATCTCAACCATCCTTTGAGATAGGAAGCTGAAATTTAGGGACAAACTTGAGGATGTCCATATGCAAAAACAATATACTTTTTATTTTTTTATTAATCAATTATTATATTAATGACTTCATTATTATCGATTTGTTAATTATTTATTTATTTTCTTTCTCATCTGACCAATATCTCAGGCACGTTTTGAGATAGAAGCTGATATTTGGACATGATAGTAACCAAGTGATTTTGCTACAAAGGTTATTTTTCAGGTCAGGTCAGGTATGGGAGTATGCGTCGGAGCAGCGCGTCACTGCATCCACTTTCCGCCACGACTCCAGGGGCCTCCATCTGGCCATCCCCCAGGCAGATCCCTGGCCCATCCCCATCTACTTGAGATGCCAATCAACCTGCTGCAACCACGAGGCATGTGATTGGCCCGATGGCCTCCTTCCCTCAGGATGCTCCCTCATTGAGAGAATCTGGTGAGCAGGATCAGCATCAGGAAAACAAGCCACATGTCAATACAGCCGCAGCTGACGCTCACGGACTATGCAGGTAACAAATCTCATTTTTGTCTCTCTCTCAGCAACCGCTCGTTGGACACAAAATCTGACCAGCGACAGCCAAGGATTCTCTGAAGGGATCTGGTCTCTCAGATCCCTGGTCAGAGACCAAGGCTTACATCCGTAGAGCAAGAATGGAAGCACCAAGTACCTGAAGACTCGGACTTTCGTCCTCCTGAACAGGTACCGACAGCACCACAACCCATGATCCAGTAAATCCATGACACCCCAGGCCTGACACATACATCTATTGACCTCTGGTTCACAGTCAGCAGAGACATGAATGTCACTGCCAAGGTCAGTGAATCTCTCCATGACCTCAACATCCTCACTACAAACAGATACAGACAAGGTAGCAGCATCCAGGATGTCATTGAAAGCCTGGATCTTAGTTTTGACCTAGGAAACCTGTAATCCCAGTCGCTCAGACTCCTCATTCAGCACCTTGAGGGTCCCTAAAGGATCTCCAGAGTCTCCGCAAAGATAACTGCATCATTTGCAAAATCAAGGTCAGAGATCTTGACATTCCCAAATGATGCACCACAGCTTGATCTCTCTGACATCCTCCCCAGAATCCAGTCCATACAAGCATTGAAAAGTGTGGTTGCCAGTACACACCCCTGATGAACTCTTGTAACAACTGGAAATAAGTCAGAGTTGGTATCACCACATCTCACCACACTCTCATTACTGGAGTGTAGTTCAGTCATCAGATGGATCAGTTTTAGTGGCACCCCACGAAGATGGAGAATGTTCCAGAGGGCATCCCGATTCATTAAATTGAACGCTTTGCAGAGATCAACATAGGCTGCAAGCAGCCCCTGCCAAAAATCTTGTCTGCGTTTGGTGAGGACCCCAAAGGGCAAGGATATGGTCAGTTGTTGACCTCTTTGTTGTAAAGCCTGACTGCTCGAGGTGGTCGTGCTCAAGCAGATGGTGGAGAACTCAATCAAGAATTATCCGAGCAAACACAATGCATGGCACTGAGAGCAGTGTCACCCCTCGGTAGTTGTTGCAGTCCTGGCGATCACCCTTACATTTCCAGAGAGGGACAACAAGGCCCCTCTTCCAGTCAGTTGGGATGATGCCTGTGTTCCAGGGGGAGCACAGAACTGCATGCAATGACACGAATGCAGCCTTGAGAAGTTCAGCATGGATGCCACAGATCCCAGGAGCTTTACCCCATTTCATCCGGATCACCACAGCCTGTATTTCCACAAATGAAGGTGGATCACAGTTGATTGGAGGGTCAGCAATAGGGAGAGTAACACCCCTGACATCCAACTCAACAGCTGGTTGGATTGGCCTGGTGGAGCCGCTCAAAGCAACCGGCCCAGTGGGCCTTCACTTCGGACTCCTCTGTCAAGAGCCCTCCACCCTCCGCTCTAACTGAAGTACACCGAGGGACAGGCTTGGAGGAACACAATGCGTGAATATCCCTGTAAGCAGGACAAGAATCGCTTGACCACATGTAATGCTCTCCCCCCTCACAGATTCCTCACACATAGGCCTCCTTGTCCACGCTCAACGAATGTACATTTTTATGCCTCAACTTCCTGAACAGCTCAGCTCTGCCATTAAGCCTGGCCTTGCATCTCTGGTCTGTCAGTTGGCAGGTGTGTGTGAACGTGTATGCAAGTGGAAGAGTCTTGTTGAGAGCACCATCGCTTTTAACCATTCAGTGTCCTTTGAGAAACAAAATTCTTCTTCACGCTATAGTGAGCTCCCAGACATCCACCGGCAACATCAAGGATGGTGGTCTTGAAAGAACTCCACAACTCTTCAGGATTCCCCAAAGCACTCAGACCCCCCCCCCCCAAATCCCCACTCAGCCTGTTCGCAAACTCCTCAGCTACCCTCCCATCCTTGAGCTTGCCAACATCCAGCCTAGGCTGGGATGGTAGCATTCTCCTGGATTTAAGCTGCAACTTCAGAGTTGCTACCACAAGCCTGTGGTCGGTATTGAGGAACTGAGCACTCTGGTGGACCCTGCAGTTCTGGATCATCCTCCAGCGACCATCAACGAGCACCTTTGCCACACCACCAGCGTTGAAATACCAAGTCCAGCGATTAGCCTGTGGGTGCTGAAACCATGAGTCAGCCACCCGAAGTCCATGACTTCTTCCAAAGTTAAGGAACTTCGTGCTATTCTGGTTCACAGTTCCAGACTCATGGGGACCAAAACACACCTCATTACCATCCCTATCAGTTTGAGTCGATGTAGATAAATTCCCCAAGACTCGAAGAGTATTTTACCTGGGGCACTGATCAACCACAGACTCGAGCATAGCATAGAATGCGTCCTTCGTGGTGAGATCACTTACCTCAGTCAGAGCATATTCAGAGACCAGAGAAACAATCCCCAAGGAGTGACGATTCCTTCGTCTCATATGCTCCTTGACTGGTGTTACCTAAATGATCATTGAAATCAGCTTATTGGACACAGCTACAGCAACTCTTTGGGCATGGTAACCATCACAGCGACCAGACCAATAGTAGGTGTAACAACCCGCCATAATCTCGGTACTCTCTGGTCTCTGAACCTCAGAGAGTTCTGCAATACCGATGTTCAAATGCTTGAGCACAGATGATAACAGAGACAAGTGATCATCCGCTCTTAGGGATAGGACATTCCAGGCACCCATCCGAAGGGCCCGCCTCAGGTTAACCCAAAGAGACTGCCGTCTGGTGGACGTCAACTCAGCACCACCCCGACACACACTACCGCAATCTGACCCGGGAAGGTTATCAGGAGGCTCCCCTGTTTTTTGTTTTTTTCTGAAAACCAACAACCGACCCAGTTAGAGGACATGATAGTGACAGTTGCAGAGAAAACAGGGAAACTGCAGAGAAAACAGTTGATTGGAGGGTCAGCCAATCTGACCCCTCTGGGCGCTGACCACATGTAATGCACTCCCCCTCTCAGTACTGGAGTATAGTTCACTAATCAGATTGATCACTCATCAGTGGCACCCCACGAAGATGGAGAATGCTCCAGAGGGCATCCCGATTCATTGAATTGAATGCATTGCAGAGATCAACATAGGCTGCAAGCAGCCCAAACCCTTACCCTAACCCTAACAGCTGATGGAGCACTTTAATCTAACAGCGTGTCCCCCAGATATTAATTATCAAAACAACAGGGTGTGGAAAAGTGGTTTTCCTCCTATCATCAAAGGGTGGGGGTCCCGAAGGATTTGCCCCAATCCCGTCATCAGGTGAGCTGCTCGACAGAGGGCAGCTGCAAAGGAGGTACGCCCATTGAGTGGGTCTTCAATTTTCTTCATGGTTTTCTTACGTTTTGCGGAGTGAAGGGTTTTGCGTTGGCTGGAGTGCAAATCCTCCTTCCAACCTCCTATAAAAAAGTAACCCAACTGCAGAAGGACGTCTGCAGACACCGTTGGGCACTACATATGGATGGCCGTTGGCTCACAAAGAGCTCCTCCACCCTTTGAAAGGTTTTGTTTTTAATCTTGCTGGGTGTCCATATCATACACCCTCCTCACCAGGAAACCTGGTTGGAGAGACGGTTTAGTCTCCGACAACCCGACCATGAAATAGGTTTGTACAGGTTTACATGATACCTGTAGCAAGTCACATATCTGATCTGGTCTGACCTGACAATAATCTATTAACTAATAATTAAAATTATTAATTAAATTAGTGACCGTATTTTCATTCATTGATTAATCAATTAATCGATTGATTATTTTCTTTCTTGTTTGTCCGGGTGATATCTCAGCCAACCTTTGGGCTCGGAAGCTGAAATCTGGGGATAAAAGTGAAGATGTGCTTTGGTAATAACAATATTTTTTATTTTTTTTGATTAATCAATTAATTGATTAATTACTCAATTATTATCGATTTATTAATTACTTATTTATTTAATTTCTCCCCTGGGCAATATCTCAGGCACTTTTGAGCTTGGAAGCTGATATTTGGACATGACAGTGAGCAAGTGATTTGGCTATAAAGGGTATTTTTGATTTATTTATCCATCAATTAATCGATTAATTATTTTCTTTTTGCTTCTCCAGGCGATAGCCATCCTTTGAGCCCGGAAGCTGAAATTTGGGGACAAAAGTGAAGATGTGATTTGGCAAAAATGTTATTTTTTATTTTTTGATTAATCACTCAGTTAATTAATTAATTATCGATTTATTAATTACTTATTTTATTCCTCGTCCTGGCAATATCTCAGGCATATTTTGAGCTCGGAAGCGGTAGCCTGGTGTTGGCGCAGTGGTTAGGGCAGCGGCTTGGGATTCAAAAGGTCCTGATTTCAAGCCCCGTTGGGCCACTGAATTAATACACCAGGGGGTTAACTCAGCCTGTCATCCTTCCGAGGTCGGTGAAATGAGTACCAGTATACTGGGCAGGTGTATACCCCGGTTAAAATAGGTGTATCATATCCCTGTGTCGTAAGAGGCGACCAGGGTTGCGTCAGGAAGGGCATCCGGCGTAAAACATGTGCCAAATCACTATGCGGATCATACGGATGATCCGCTGTGGCGACCCCTAACGGGAGCAGCTGGAAGAAGAAGAAGAAGAAGAAGAAGATTTTGAGCTCGGAAGCTGATTTTTGGACATGACAGTGACCAATTGATTGAACTTTAAAGGTTATTTTTTATTTATTGATTAATCATTTAATTGATTAATTATTCATTTTTCAATTAATTACTTAATTTTCAAAAAGTTACAGATTCGGATGAAACAGTGGTGGTTTCGGTATACTCTTCGCCAATTGATTAAGAAATTAATTATTTTATGATTAATTGCATAATTAAAATAAATAAATAATAATCAATCAATGAATCAATTATTGTACACCACTCCCTCCCAATTCCGACTACATGCGCTGCAAGGTGGCATCGCAGGGCGCTGAAGGCGCCTCAGTGATGTCGCGCACTGAATAATTTGTTATTTATTTATTTCACATGGGGGTGGTATACTTTGAATGTACCACGACTTGTTCCACCTCTTGATTTCTCAAATTTACTTTTTCGAGTAAATATCCCTTTTTCTGAAGATGTAAACAATGATATCTGATGTGTGTTTATATACAATTTGCAATGAACTCAAAGGTGCCATAAATCACCTATTTTCTGCTGTCAACAATATTGTATCACTGGTAAAAAGTTGACTTTCTTGAGACTCAAAAATCTACAATGAAGAAGAGAAAAATATTTGACATCTGTATATCACACTCAACGTCTTCCTGATGAAAGAACCATGCTGTTAATTACAATCAAACATGGTTTGAATAAATGTTTCATTGATTAGTCCATTTTTGTGCTGTTGGGTCAACGGTTTGGGGAATAATTTTCAGCTGAAAAGAACCAACACACACATTAAAGGGAGAAGTTCAAGCCAAGGGATCCAGATCTACAAGACAATGCACAAAGTTTGAAAGACAAATGGATTGCAGTAGTGATGAAAAACGTTGACGAAAGCAAAGCAAATGCACTTCGACAATATCTCTTACATTCATAGCAGCCAAGTCGTTCTCATATGCTTCTCGTACTTTCTTCATGATCGCACTCTCAGCAAGTGAGCATGCCACAATAGAACCCTTTATGGTGATCGTCCTCTCTAGGTTGTACAATGTTAACTCCTGGAGCCTGCACTCATGACACAGAACAATTTTCTTTTTGACATAATTATCTGCCTCACTCACACATCTGCATTTACAACACTCAGGGATAAAAAATTTATCAATATGCACTGATCCCACAATGCCTGAGTTTTTTTTTATTTTGCTATTACTCAAGCCTTGAAAACTATTAGAAGTGTCAATGTCCTTATTTATGTATCACTCAGAGTGGCAGCATTGGAGTCTGAATGGAATTATACATGTATGTGTGTGTATATATATATATATATATATATATATATATATATATATATATATATATATATATATATATATATATATATATATATATATATATATATATATATATACATACACACACACACACACACAGCTCTGAAAAAAGATGAAGGACGACTCCAAAAAAATGTTAAATCAGCATCTCCACATGTATGGCAGCCATTCCATTCCAGTGTCTGTTGAATTCCAACACAGGCACACCTCATTCTACTTCGCGAGGTACTGATTAGGTGATCACCTGAAACGAATCTTATTTAACAAGGAAGAGTATAAAAACCACTGCTGTGGTCATCACTATCCTCTTGCAATAGGACCAGCTGGATGGCAAAAAACAGTGCTAGTAGTACCTCAAAAGTAATTGGAATAAAAAAAACAATTATTGACCATGCCAAAAGAGTTGAAAAGAAAAGTTTTGAGTGAGGAAAAGAAGGGTTCAATTCTGGCTTTACTGGCAGAGGGATACAGTGAGCATCACGTTGCTTCCATCCTTAAAATTTCAAAGACGGCGGTTCATAAGAACAAGGACAAGCAGCAGACATTGGAGACAACAAAGCTACAGACTGGCAGAGGGCGAAAACGACTTTCCACTAACCGGGATGACTGCCAACTCATTTGAATGTAACTCAACAACCGTAGGATAACATCAAGTGACCAACAAAAAGAATGGCAAACGGCAGCTGGGGTGAAGTGCACGGCGAGGACAGTTAGAAACAGGCTCCTTGGGGCAGGGCTGAAGTCGGGCAAATCAAGAAAAAAGCCCTTCATCAATGAGACACAAAGAAGAGCCAGGCGGAGGTTTGCAAAAGACATAAAGAGTGGACTGTAGAGGACTGGAGTAAGGTCATCTTCTCTGATGAGTCAAATTTTCAGCTTTGCCCAACACCTGGTCGTCTAATGGTTAGACGGAGACCTGGAGAGGCCTATAAGCCACAGTGTCTCGCACCCACTGTGAAATTTGGTGGAGGATCGGTGATGATCTGGGGGTGCTTCAGCAAGGCTGGAATCGGGCAGATTTGTCTTTGTGAAGGACTCATGAATAAAGCCACGTACAAGGTTGTCCTGGAAGGTTGTCCTTGCTTCCTTCTGCTCTGACAATGTTCCCCAACTCTGAGGATTGGTTTTTCCAGCAGGAAAATGCTCCATGCCACACAGACAGGTCAATAAAGGTGTGGATAGAGGACCATCAGATCAAGACCCTGTCATGGCCAGCCCAATGTCCAATACCCTCTTGGGAGTTGAAGTTGAATATATATATATATATATATATATATATATATATATATATATATATATATATATATATATATATATATATATATATCAAGCGATGGGAGTTGAAAATATACGTTGACGAAAGCAAAGCAAATGCACATATATTATCAAGCGATGGGGGTTGAAAAAAAAAAAAATATATATATATATATATATATATATATATATATATATATATATATATATATATATATATATATATATATATATATATATATATATATATATATATATATATATATATATATATATATATATATATATATATATATATATATATATATATATATATATATATATATATATATATATATATATATATATATATATATATATATATATATATATATATATATATATATATATATATATATATATATATATATATATATATATCCTGGTGTTGGTGCAGTGGTTAGGGCAGCGGCTTGGGATCCAAGAGGTCCTGAGTTCCTGAGTTCAAGCCCCGTTGAGCCACTGAATTAATACACCAGTGGGTTGACTCAGCCTGTCATCCTTCCGAGGTCAGCGAAATGAGTACCAGTATACTGGGCCGGTGTATACCCCGGTTAAAAAAATAGGTGTACCATATCCCTGTGTCGTAAGAGGCGACCAGGGTTGCGTCAGGAAGGGCATCCGGCGTAAAAAAACGTATGCCAAATCACTATGCGGATCATACGGATGATCCGCTTGGCGACCCTGAACGGGAACAGCCGAAAGAAGAAGAAGAAATATATAGAAATATATATATATATATATATATATATATATATATATATATATATATATATATTTATAGATAGATATATTTTATTCACTTTATCACTAAACTTAATTGCAACAATTTTTTTTTTACATTTTTTTATTATTATTCCCTTTGCCGTTACACTTAATTGCTTAATTGCTACGATTACTACGGTACGACCCGACTCAACGAGATAACCAAGAGAACTGAACGAGTGAGTGGCGGGAGATGTGTGAAAAGGCGGGAGATGCAGGTGTTCGCTTGCTTGGCTGTGCGCGTCTCAAAGCGCGTCTCAAATTTTTTTTCATTTGTTTTATCACTTCACTTATCGCTAAACTTAAATGCTGCATTATTATTTTTCACTTACACTTAATCTTCGTCGGTGATATTTTCAACTTCATCAGTGACGTTTGCATCTTTTTCTTCGATTTTTTGCTGTTTTATTTATTTATTTATTTATTTTTTGCTCCACTCGCAACTCGGATCTACACTCATAACGCAAAGCAAAAAAATCGTCCGAGCAACGGTTCGTAAGTCAGAACACTCGTAAGTTAATGCATTCGTATGTCAAGGTATTACTGTATATATATATATATATGTATATGTATATATATATATATATATATGTATATATGTATGTATATATATATACATATACATATACATATATATATATACATATACATATATATATATACATATACATATATATATATACATATACATATATATATATATATATACATATACATATATATAAATATATATATACATATATATATATATATATATATATATATATATATATATATATATTGTTACGTTTGAGGGGGGGTATGCATTCAAAGGGTAATTAGGATGTTTAATTAGGTATGCCATGCTGTTCGAGTTTACCAGGATCTCGATGTAATAAGTAGCAATTCAGTGGTGATAAGTTGTCTAGGAAATGTTCATTTCTTCAAGGGGGAAATGATAATTGTCACGTAATTAGATAGGGACACGGGATAGGGTAAGGGTGTCTGCGTAAACCCCTTTTCGTAGTCCCTGGAGACTGGCCGTGACGTCACAGGACAGTGCAGCGGATGGCTCCGCCCCTTGATCACGATTGGCAGAAGGCGACGGCGGTGGGCCAATAAACGGCTCGATTGGAAGTGACGAGGACAGGAGGATAAAAAGGTTCTGTTCGGGGTCGAAAAGGAAGAGGAAGAAGATCACAACCAAAAGATCGTGTTTTTTTGGTGTGGAGGCTGTTGCGCGGAGAGCGTCCTTGTTGTTGTGCTGGTTCGATCGTGTTCTTCATCGTGTCATGGAGCCTTGCGGAGCCTCGTGCCTCACCTTGGTTGGCTCTGGGGTTCTGCTGACTCGGAGTACGGGGTCGAACGGCGGGCGGACCTGCCTCCCTCTCCTGCTCGCAACTTGGCGCCAGAACTGGTTCCCTGGCGGCAGTGAGCGGACTTGGGCCAAGACCAGGAGGTCGACAGCACCACGGTTTCTCCTGCCCCCCTGACAAGAGCAAGGCCAGCTCGTCCGACGCTGATCCAGGGACAGTTGCGTCCACATCACGGTCCAGCCTGACCACCAGAAATAGGTACGTTTTGCGTGTGTGTGTGTGTGTGTGTGTGTGTGTGTGTGTGTGTGTGTGTGTGTGTGTGTGTGTGTGTGTGCTTGGCGCCTTAGAAGGTTTGAGATCTGTATATTCATTGGAATTGTCTGTGTTTTTTCCCACGCCCGATCCCACACCATCCCGTCGAATCGCCCCGGATCCCTCTTCTTGCCGAGTCTTGTTATTTCTGGTAATAATAAAAACAAATAAACATCATCAACTCAGTGAAAAGTGACTCGTGCCACCTTCCTCGTCCCGTTTGCGGTAGAGCGATTAGAACCGCCATGTTTGGGTTATAAATAAATAAACCGCCTCCATCGTTTCGGCTCATTCTACGTTGGCGGGACTGTTCAAGTCCCGTGGACGTCACATTGGTGTCAGGAGTGGGATGTTCGAACCCCTCTAAATTATATTTGGTATCGGGAGAATATACCAAGATTAGAATCTCGCCACGAATTGGAATATAAAATCACTACAGAAAAGCGCGCGAGCGCGGGAAAATTTTGGCGGGATTTTTCAAATTTAAATTAATTGGCGGCAAACGGGACTTCTGCACCATGGCGGATGTGCAGATGTTTGAGGAGGAAGGCCACGTGTCTGGCAGCGAGTCGGGGGAAGAAGGGAGAGACGGGGGTAGGGTTGGAACCTCCCCCATTCCGAGCGTGGACCGTGCTTCATCGCCCGTAACGGAGCCGGCAGCGCCGGAAACCGGCACGATGACGATCTGGACAATGTTGGAACGTTTAATGAGTGCAATTACAGCACAGGTGGCAAAAATGACGGCACAGGGGGCACAAATGGCAGAAATGACGGCACAGATGGAAAATCAATTCGTGACACAGAGGGCAGAAATGACAGATCAATTGGGGGTAATGGGGGTACAGTTGGGTGCACGGATTGATTTAATGAGGGATGAATTGGGGGAAAAGATGGAGAAAATGAAAACTGAGATGCAGGAGTGTGTGGATGTTAAATTGGGGGAAATACAAAGTAAATTCGAGGATAGATTGGAGGAAACAAAGGTAGAAATTACATTGGAGGGGAAAAATATACGGAAAAAATTGGTAGATAAAATTGATGCAATGAACATTCGGGTTGATAAAGTGGATGAAAGCCTGGAACGTCATCGTGCCTGTGTGGATGCTCGTATGCAGCTGCAAGTTGAAGAGTGGGGAGAACTGAGGAAGCAAGGGATGAATTTGGCGGAGGAGGTAAAAGGATTGGAGGCTCGTTTGGACGAACAAGATAAAATTATGAGCCAAGATGAAGTCTTGGATAAAGGCCTGGTAGAGCCGTCTTTTGTAAGTAGAGTGTCCGGGTTGGTTGAGGAGCAGCTGCAAACTCGTGACGGAGCCTTGGAGGAGGTTGTGCGGGCCCAGAAGATCCTGCGGGAAGAGGTGAATCGGTCCATTCAACGTTTGGAACAGGAGGCAAAATTGACCCATGAGACCCTCACCACAAAACATCTTTGGCCACAGTGGGTTCCGAAATTGGATACGCAGCCACAAGGGTGTTTGATCCCTGGGCTGGATTCGGACAACCGAGAAACTGAGAAGCGGGCCACCGTAAAAGTGATCCCCCTGGTAAATTTTGACGGGTCAGGGAGCGTTGAAGCTTTTCTGACGCAATTTGAGTGCATTTCCCGACTAAACGGGTGGAATGAGCAGGAACGCACAGGGAATTTGGTGGAAACGTTGCGGGGACCAGCCGCAGATGTGTTAAACGTGATCGCGGAGGGGATATTGACCAGCTCCCACATTTGCGAGGCGTTGAGCCGTCGGTTTGGGTTCGCGGAAAACTGTGATCTGGTGCGGGCCCAGCTCCAGCACCGCAGATTAAAGCCGGGTGAGACAGTGCAGGAGCTGGCACAGGACATTTACCAATCAGTCAGGATCACGTATCGGGACCTTACAGTGGAGGCATGGGACAGACTGGCACTAGAGAAATTTTTAGCTGCTCTTCCTGACCCTGAGGTCCGAGCGCTAGTGGAGTTACAGGATCCACCCACCGTTCACCGAGCGGCCGAGTGCGCGGCCAGGATGGCCTCGTGGAGTCGGCTGGGTCGGGTTCCAGAGAGGCCATCGGTGACGATCCGACAGGAGGAGATCCAGGATCAGGGAGGGGGGCTGGGAGAAATTGGCATTACCCAAATGCTTCAGAGGATGAATCCTCCTGCTGAACCGCCAGGTCTATCCAAGTTGCCCTTACATAGGTCGAGTCCGGAAATCACTGTCGGGGGTCGGGGAGACTAGATTGGGCTGAGCATATACGGCCATGCTCGGCTGCTGAGATTGTGCCGAAGTGCCCTCCTTTGGTGGAAAAAAATGAATTGTGGGAAAATTGGCATGGGTTTGTAAGTTCTGCTGGGTTTTAGAGTGACAATCGGGACAGTGGGTAATTGGTAACAAAGCGGGCACAAGTGGCTGTCCAATGGCTGGTGCGTGGATCGGGTGAGAAGTGCTGTGTGAGTTGTTTTAAGTTAAGAAGTGAAATGTATGGTGCACACATTGATTTTTTATTGGACATGGTGTGGTAACAGGGAAGGTCATGGTCGGCGAAGTGTTAGAAATGCAGGTGTCACATGTAAGGCCGATGGGGTGGGGGAGTCATGTGGGTTTTGTGGGTGGGGATGATGTGCTTGTCCACAGGGATTGCTGAAGTTCACGGTGAGCGGGAATTGCGACCCCCTTCAAGGAGATTCACCCCTGGTGGCTAATGGTGACAGTGTCTGGAGCCAACTGGGAGAGGGTCTGGTTGGGCGACCAAGGCGGGTAGGACCTTGGCGACCCAGGAAGGCCAGAGGAGCCAGTGAGACCCCTTCCAGTGTGTTGTACGGGATGAGAGCTGATGGCTACCAGGGGGGTGGGAATCAAAGGGAGCGGGGCGAAGAAACGTCCGGGTTGGACTAAAGCTTACCTGTGGGCATGGTTGTACCTGAGATGCCCCCATCATCTTGTGGTAACTCGCCCCACGGCCACGACGGGATTCAGCCTGCATGATTAAAATGAGGACCATGACCTAGAAATGTGATGATGACCATGGTGTGAGTGTTGTGAAGATGTATGAGTCCCACTCAATCCCGCACAACTTGACATGTGCAGCAAAGGCATGATGTCCGTATAATTTTGGGCAAGCAAATTTGAAAATTGGCTCCCCAGGTAACGCTGGGTCTATGAGCATCCACTGGGGGAGGCGGTCAAGTGTAAATATCCTGTGAATAGTGTCGTTAAGGTTTAGAGTAGGAATGTAAAGTATAAGTGTTGTGTTTTTGTGGAACCTTTTGTTTCCCCTCCCCAGATCACTGGAAGAGTGCTGGGCAAGAGCGATGATCCAGAAGATGGAGTGCAACTTCGCTCAGTGCTCTCATGTGATAAAAAAAACAAAAAACGAATGATTGTTTAGGCGAGGCTAAGGCCATAAGGGGGTAGTACATTAAGCAGGATAGGTAAGTTAGCTGCGACTAGCTGCCCATTGCCCCTCCTACTTTATTTCGTTAGGTTAATTAGGGGTGAGTCAGTAAGTGTTAAGGCTGGTACGGTAGCACCTGTGATATACCTTGCAGGAGCTGCGGTACCAGAGGAGGGGGCAGTGTTACGTTTGAGGGGGGGGTATGCATTCAAAGGGTAATTAGGATGTTTAATTAGGTATGCCATGCTGTTCGAGTTTACCAGGATCTCGATGTAATAAGTAGCAATTCAGTGGTGATAAGTTGTCTAGTAAATGTTCATTTCTTCAAGGGGGAAATGATAATTGTCACGTAATTAGATAGGGACACGGGATAGGGTAAGGGTGTCTGCGTAAACCCCTTTAGTAGTCCCTGGAGACTGGCCGTGACGTCACAGGACAGTGCAGCGGATGGCTCCGCCCCGTGATCACGATTGGCAGAAGGCGACGGCGGTGGGCCAATAAACGGCTCGATTGGAAGTGACGAGGACAGGAGGATAAAAAAGTTCTGTTCGGGGTCGAAAAGGAAGAGGAAGAAGATCACAACCAAAAGATCGTGTTTTTTTGGTGTGGAGGCTGTTGCGCGGAGAGCGTCCTTGTTGTTGTGCTGGTTCGATCGTGTTCTTCATCGTGTCTTGGAGCCTTGCGGAGCCTCGTGCCTCACCTTGGTTGGCTCTGGGGTTCTGCTGACTCGGAGTACGGGGTCGAACGGCGGGCGGACCTGCCTCCCTCTCCTGCTCGCAACTTGGTGCCAGAACTGGTTCCCTGGCGGCAGTGAGCGGACTTGGGCCAAGACCAGGAGGTCAACAGCACCACGGTTTCTCCTGCCCCCCTGACAAGACCAAGGCCAGCTCGTCCGACGCTGATCCAGGGACAGTTGCGTCCACATCACGGTCCAGCCTGACCACCAGAAATAGCTACGTTTTGTGTGAGTGTGTGTGTGTGTGTGTGTGTGTGTGTGTGTGTGTGTGTGTGTGTGTGTGTGTGTGTGTGTGTGTGTGTGTGTGTGTGTGTGCGCGCGCTTGGCGCCTTAGAAGGTTTGAGATCTCGATATTCATTGGAATTGTCTGTGTTTTTCCCCACGCCCGATCCCACACCATCCCGTCGAATCGCCCCGGATCCCTCTTCTTGCCGAGTCTTGTTATTTCTGGTAATAATAAAAACAAATAAACATCATCAACTCAGTGAAAAGTGACTCGTGCCACCTTCCTCGTCCCGTTTGCGGTAGAGCGATTAGAACCGCCATGTTTGTGTTATAAATAAATAAACCGCCTCCACGTTTCGGCTCATTCTACGTTGGCGGGACTGTTCAAGTCCCGTGGACGTCACAATATATATATATTTATATATATATATATATATATATATATATATATATATATATATATATATATATATATATATATATATATATATATATATATATATATATATATATATATATATATATATATATATACATACAAGCTGGTAGGTGAAATGGGTGATCGCTAAATAATTGCATTCCAGTCATATAGTTTCTGACGGATCGGGCTGAAAATTTTTTGACAAAGAGGTTGATTATAGTGCGCGGTTGATTATAGATTCCGAAAGAGGTTGATTATATATTCATATACATATACTGTATATATATATATATATATATATATATATATATATATATATATATATATATATATATATATATAAATATATATATATATATATTCACAAAGTGTTAAATATACACAAAGAGATTGATTATTAAAGATTATAAAAGCGCAGAAGCCATTTTTTGATTTTAGAAAAAATAATTTTTTTAGAATTTTTCAAAAATTTCAAAGTCCCGTTTGCCCGGCAATGGTGGCATCCATAGCAACGGTGCTCAAAAGCATACAACTAGATCCTGGTACGCACCTCCCTGTAAAGTTTCATCAAAATCGGTTGACTCCTCTGGCCTCCAGAGCTGTCCATTACATACAAACAAACAAAGAAACATACAGACAAGCCGGTAGGCGATGAGGGATCCGCTTTGATCGAAGCGCTGGATACGATGCTTTTCATTCTGACCGATCCACTGACGAAGATTCATTGCCAAGACGTATTGGTTCACATACAATTGTTCCTCTGCTTGGCAAGATTTTTCCTATTGTGTATTTTGCCAAATGGCACTCCTCATAAAAAATGACGGTAAACACACCCTATTTTTGAAGGGCTACCATTTGAAAAATAAAACCTAAATCAAAAATCGGCTCGAGTAAAATTTTCTAAATATCTCGAAGTGTTTAATTCCGAAGTCTCGTTTCTCCACATTCAAAACTGTGGGATAAGTATTGAAAATAGTGAACGTGGTTTTTCGGCCGCTGCATAGCAAAGGGTGGTTGCTTAGCAACGAAACTCAAATGCGCACACTCCCAGCTCATATGGCACCTGTTTGCCAAGTTTCATCGAAATCAGTTTGCTGGTTTGTGCTGTGGAGCCTCACGTTACACACACACACACACACACACACACACACACACACACACACACACACACACACACACACACACACACACACGGAAAACCCGACAATAAGGGATATCTAGCGAATCCAACAGACGGAAAACCTGAGAATAAGGGTCGTCTAGCGACCACCCAAGAAGGTAGTCTAGCGTCCACCCAATACACATATATATATATATATATATATATATATATATATATATATATATATATATATATATATATATATATATATATATATATATATATACACAAGACGGTCAGCGACATGGGTGGTCACTACATCATTGCATACAAGTCATACAGTTTTTGACGGATCGGGCTGAAATTTTTTGAAAAAGAGGTTGATTATAGTACGCATAAAAGCCTGGAAACCGATTTTTGATTTTCGAAAAAATAATTTTTATATGATTTTTCAAAAATTTCAAAGTCCCGTTGCTCAGCAACGGTGGTGTCCATAGCAACGATGCTCAAAAGCATACAACAAGATCCTGGTATGAAGCTACCTGTCAAGTTTCATCAAAATTGGTTGACTCCTCTGGCCTCCAGAGCTGTCCATTACATACAGACATACAAACATACAGACAGACGGAAAAAGTGAAAATAAAGGTACTCCAGCAACCAGCCAACAAGCCGGTTGGCGACATGGGTGGTTGCGACATAATTGCATACTAGTCATAGAGTTTTTGACGGATCAGGCTGAAATTTTTTGACAAAGAGGTTGATTACAGTACGAACAAAAGTCTGGAAGCCGATTTTTGATTTTCAAAAAAATAATAATTTTAATGATTTTTCAAAAATTTCAAAGTCCCGTTGCTAGCCAACGGTGGTGTCCATAGCAACAGTGCTCAAAATCCTAGAAAGAGATCCTGGTATGAACCTTCCTGTCAAGTTTCATCAAAATCGCTTGACTCCTCTGACCTCCAGAGCTGTCCATTACATACAGACATACAAACAAGCCGGAAGGCGACATGGGTGGTCACGACATAATTGGTCGCGACATAATTGCATACTAGTCATACAGTTTTTGACGGATCGGGCTGAAAATTTTTGACAAATAGGGTGATCATAGTTCGCATAAAAGCCTGGAAGCCGATTTTTGATTTTCGAAAAAATTAATATTTTAGGATTTTTCAAAAACTTCAAAGTCCCGTTGCTAGGCAACGGTGGTGTCCATAGCAACTGTGCTCAAAAGCATAGAACTAGATCATGTTGTGAACCTACCTGTCAAGTTTCATCAAAATCGGTTGACTCCTCTGGCCTCCACAGCTGTCCATTACATACAGACATACAAACATACATAGACATACAGACAGATGGAAAAAGTGAAAATAAGGGTACTCTCGCGACCACCCAACAAGCCGGTAGGTGACATGGGTGGGCGCGACATAATTGCATACGAATCATAGTTTTTGACGGATCGGGCTGAAATTTTTTGACAAAGAGGTTGATTATAGTGCGCATAAAAGCCTGGAAGCCGATTTTTGATTTTCGAAAAAAAAATTTTTTTTGGACTTTTCAAAAATTTCAGTCCCGTTGCTCGGCAACGGTGGTGTCCGCAACAACGTTGCTCAAAAGCATAGAACTAGATCCTGGAATGAATCTACCTGTCAAGTTTAATCAAAATCGGTTGGCTCCTCTGGCCTCCAGAGCTGTCCATTACATACAAACATACAAACATACAAACATACATCCAGACAGACGGAAAAAGTGAAAATAAGGGTACTCTAGCGACCACCCAACATACAAACATACAAACAAGCAAACATACAGACAGACGGAAAAAGTGAAAATTAGGGTACTCTAGCGACCACCCAACAAACATACATACAGACAGATGGAAAAAGTGAAACTAAGGGAACTCAAGCGACCACCCAACAGACGGAAAAACTGAGAATAAGGGTAGTCTCGCGACCACCCAACAAGCCAGTAGTCAACATTGGTGGTCGCTACATAACTGCATACTAGTCATACAGTTTTTGACGGATCGGGCTGAAAATCTTTGACAAAGAGGTTGATTATAGTACGCAAAAAAGCCTGGAAGCCGATTTTTGATTTTCGAATTTGATTTTTTTAATGATTTTTCAAAAATTTCAAAGTCCCGTTGCTTGGCAACGGTGGTGTCCATAGCAACGGTGCTCAAAATCATAGAAATAGATCCTGCTATGAACCGACCTGTCAAGTTTCATCAAAATCGGTTGACTGCTCTGGCCTCCAGAGCTGTCCATTACATCTATCTATAATTCCAGCAATCTCTGTGTGTGTCTGTCTGTCTGTCTGCGACCGCCGTTTCTTGACGACCGCTGGTCTGATCGGATTGAAACTTGCCAGGAATATTGCTGGGGCCCCGCAGATGTGCCTTTTCAAGGTTTGATATCAATCGGACAAGCGGTTCCCAAGTTACGGCCATTTTACTGCTTTTTCAGTGTTGAAAAGGTGTATATATGGCAGCTGAAGGTGACGGTCCACCTTCTCACCTTATCATGCCAATTTTTTCCCAAATTATTAATAACCGGACGATCACCGGTCCGATCGGATTGAAACTTGCCAGAGGTAAGAGAGGGGGAGAGAGAGGGGGGCGAGAGAGGGGGTGAGAGTGGGGGGCGAGAGAGGGGGGATGAGAGTGGGGGGCGAGAGAGGGGGGCAAGAGAGAGGGGCGAGAGAGAGAGAGGCGAGAGAGGGCTGCACATACTGGCACTCACCTACGGACACGCACCTACCGGCCCGCCCCTACGAGCTCGTACTAGTACAAACAAACATGCTAGCCGGTCGGTGACATGGGTGGTAGCTACATAATTGCATACGAGTCATAGTTTTTTACGGATCGGGCTGAAATTTTTTGACAAAGACGTTGTTTATAGTGCGCATAAAAGCCAGGAAGCCGATTTTTGATTTTCGAAAAAATATATTTTTTAGGATTTTTCAAATATTTCAAAGTCCCGTTGCTCGGCAACGGTGGTGTCCATAGCAACGCTGCTCAAAAGCACAGAACAAGATCCTGGTAAGAACCAACCTGTCAAGTTTCATCAAAATCGATCGACTCCTCTGACCTCCAGAGCTGTCCATTACATACAAACATGCAAACATACACACAGACAGACGGAAAAAGTGAAAATAAGGGTACCCCAGCGACCACCCAACATACAAACATACAAACATACATACAGACAGACGGAAAAAAGTGAAAATAAGGGTACTCTAGCGACCACCCAACAAGCCCGTAGGCGACATGGGTGGTCGCGACATAATTGCATACTAATCATAGTTTTTGACGGATTGGGCTGAAATTTTTTGACAAAGAGGTTGATTATAGTTCGCATAAAAGCCTGGAAGCCGATTTTTGATTTTCAAAAAATAAATTTGTATTTTTCAAAAATTTCAGTCCCGTTGCTTGGCAACGGTGGTGTCCATAGTAACGGTGCTCAAAAGCAAACAACTCGATCCTGGTCTGAAACTACCTGTCAAGTTTCATCATAATCGGTTGACTCCTCTGGCCTCCAGAGCTGTCCATTACATACAAATAAACATACAAACATACATACAGACAGACGGAAAAAGTAAAAATAAGGGTACGCTAGCAACCACCCAACATACAAACAGACAAACAAACAAACAAACATACATACAAACATACAGACAGACGGAAAAAGTGCAAATAAGGGTACTCCAGCGACCACCCAACAAGCCGGGAGGCGACATGGGTGGTCATGACATAATTGCATACTAGTCATTCAGTTTTTGACCGATCGGGCTGAAAATTTTTGACAAAGAGGTTGTTTATAGTTCACATAAAAACCTGGAAGGCGATTTTTGATTTTCGAAAAAATATATTTTTTAGGAATTTTCAAATATTTGAAAGTCCCGTTGCTCGGCAAAGGTGGTGTCCATAGCAACGCTGCTCAAAAGCATATACAGTCAAAGCTCGTTACTATGCCACCTCGCTTCTATGCCACTCTCGCTATTATACCACTTTTGCTCGGTCCCGACAAAATTCAATCCAAAATAAATTTACTATGCCACCCCCTACTCTCGCTACCATGCCACTACTGTGTGACTGTTAAAAGGCACGAGTCGTGAAAAAGTCTGTATTGCGCAGTGCTCGATTAACACACTCACGTCCAAAGGCGAAGCGACGAACTACAGTCCAGCTGCGCACAACATAACTCAATACGTACGCGCATAGTCAGACTGTGTCAAAACATGCGATTCTTCTCCCCAATGCCAGCCACAACAAGCCAATCACAACACGCACAACGAGACACAAAAAAGCGCGAGCACACACACAGACACGCAGGCACACGTACAACAGTGACATCATTTTTTTTCAAATTCAGCCCATAATGTCAGCTCAGAAACGCAAGCGAACCGACTTTACGCTGAAGGAGAAGAAGGAGATCATCGATGCCGCGAAGAAGGAGCCGAATCAGTCCAAGTTGGCCAGGGAGATTAGCAAGAAATGGGGTGTCGAAGTTAAGAGAACCACCGTGAAGGGCATTCTCAGCAAGAACGATGCAATCGAGGCTGCAATCAAAGCTGGATTTCCATCGAAGCGCATGAAGTTGATGCAGGCTCACGACCCGAAGCTTGATGAGGGAGTGCTCATGTGGCTGAAGCAATCAAGAGGACAGAATGTGCCTGTCAGCGGCGATCTGATCAAGGAGAAGGCGATGAAACTGGCCGAGCTGATGCACATCCCAGACTTCATGGCGAGCGACGGTTGGTTGGGCAATTTCAAGAAGCGCCACGGCATCACGTTCAAGACAGTGCAGGGCGAAGCTGGAGCGGTGGATTCGCAATCCCTTCTTGAGTGGCAACAACAGGTTCTCCGGCCCTTACTCTGGCAGTTCTCCGCAGACGACGTCTTCAACCTGGACGAGACTGGACTCTTCTGGCAGCTGCTTCCGAACAAGACCATGGCTTTCAGGGGAGAGCGGTGTACTGGAGGAAAGAAAAGCAAGCAAAGGATCACTCTTCTGGTTGGGGCAAACATGAGTGGCAGCGAGAAGTTCCCTCTTCTGGTGATTGGCAATTCCAAGAAACCCCGTGCCTTCAAGAACAAAGAGATCCCGGTCAACTACAAGGCGAACTCGAAGGCGTGGATGACGGCGGAGCTTTTCGAGATGTTGCGTGCGTGGGATGGACGACTCCCCCAGCAGGGACGCAGAGTGCTGGTCTGTCTCGATAACTTCTCTGGCCACCCTCCCGAGCTCGAGCTGAACAACATCCAACTGGTCTTCTTCCCACCCAACACGACAGCTAATTCGCAACCAATGGATCAGGGAATCATAGAGAACCTCAATCGCCACTACAAGAAGCTCCTGCTATGCCGCCAGCTTGAGGCCATAGACGAGGGAAAGGAGTTCAAGCTCATGTTGCTCGACGCTCTACACGTCGCCCGGCGTGCTTGGGAGCAGGTCGGCAAGTCGACGATCAGGAACTGTTTCGCGAAGGCCAAGTTCATCGAAGAGGAGATCCAAACTGAGCCACAGGTTGCGGAGCTGCCCGACATCTGGGAAGCTCTGCCTGCTGAGGAAAAGATGCACGAGAACGAGGAGATCGAGCTGTCTGACTTTCTCGAAGCCGACGAGCACCTCGCGACTGGCGGGTATTTCACGCTGGAGGAGATTGCGGAGGAGATTCTGTGCAGTGAGGAGCCGGTGGAAAGCGAAGATGATGAGGTAACTGTCGAGGAGGAAATCGTTCCGTTCGAGGAAGCCCAGCGCTCTTGTAGCACCGTCCGGAAGTTCATGCAGCAGAGAAGCGGGAAGCCCGGTGTGATGCAAGCGTGCGATCGGCTAGACAACGAGATGCACGAGATCCGCCGAAAGAAGATGCGCCAGCCGACGATTCTTGAAAGCTTTGTGTGTCGTGAATTTCTCGCCATGCCATATGTTAGTGTGTGAACTCTGTTAGTCTGTGTATGTTCTCCGTTCGCTTTGCTTATACAACAGTCGTGCCTTTTACTTGCTGGAATAAATTTTGTCTAAAGATTAACTACAGATGGGTAACTTGAGAAAATAAGGCCGTTTTTACAAAATCTCGTTACTATGCCACTCTCGCTACTATGCCACTTTTGCTCGGTCCCGACGGGTGGCATAGTAACGAGCTTTGACTGTAACTAGATCCTGGTATGAACCAACCTGTCAAGTTTCGTCAAAATCGGTTGACTCCTCTGACCACCAGAGCTCTCCATTACATACAAGCATGCAAACATACATACAGACAGATGGAAAAAAGTTAAAATAAGGGTACTCCAGCGACCACCCAACAAGCCGGGAGGCGACATGGGTGGTCGCTACATAATTGCATACTAGTCATAGTTTTTGACGGATCGGGCTGAAATTTTTGGACAAAGAGGTTGTTTATAGTGCGAATAAAAGCCAGGAAGCCGATTTTTGATTTTCGAAAAAAAATATTTTTTAGGATTTTTCAAATATTTCAAAGTCCCGTTGCTCGGCAACGGTGGTGTCCATGGCAATGCTGCTCAAAAGCATAGAACTAGATCCTGGTAAGAACCAACCTGTCAAGTTTCGTCAAAATCGGTTGACTCCTCTGACCTCTAGAGCTGTCCATTACATACAAACATGCAAACATACATATGGACAGACGAAAAAAGTGAAAATAAGGGTACTCCAGCGACCACCCAACATACAAACATACAAACATACATACAGACAGACGGAAAAAGTGAAAATAAGGGTACTCTAGCGACCACCCAACATACAAACATACATACAGACAGACGGAAAAAGTGAAAATAAGGGTACTCTAGCGACCACCCAACAAGCCCATAGGCGACATGGGTGGTCGCGACATAATTGCATACTAATCATAGTTTTTGACGGATTGGGCTGAAATTTTTGGACAAAGAGGTTGATTATAGTTCGCATAAAAGCCTGGAAGCCGATTTTTGATTTTCAAAAAATAAATTTGTCAGTATTTTTCAAAAATTTCAGTCCCGTTGCTAAGCAACGGTGGTGTCCATAGTAACGGTGCTGAAAAGCAAACAACTCGATCCTGGTCTGAAACTACCTGTCAAGTTTCATCATAATCGGTTGACTCCTCTGGCCTCCAGAGCTGTCCATTACATACAAACAAACATACAAACATACATACAGACAGACGGAAAAAGTGAAAATATGGGTACGCTAGCGACCACCCAACATACAAACATACAAACAAACAAACATACATACAAACATACAGACAGACGGAAAAAGTGCAAATAAGGGTACTCCAGCGACCACCCAACAAGCCGGGAGGCGACATGGGTGGTCGTGACATAATTGCATACTAGTCATTCAGTTTTTGACCGATCGGGCTGAAAATGTTCTGACAAAGAGGTTGTTTATAGTACGCATAAAAGCCTGGAAGGCGATTTTTGATTTTCGAAAAAACAATTTTTTTATGATTTTTTAAAAAATTGAATGTCCCATGTCTTGGCAACGGTGGTGTCCATAGCAACGGTGCTCAAACTCGTAGAAATAGATCCTGGTATTAACCGACCTGTCAAGTTTCATCAAAATCGGTTGACTTCTCTGGCCTCCAGAGCTGTCCATTACATACAAACAAACATACAAGCCGGTAGGCGACATGGGTGGTCGCTACATAATTGCATTCTAGTCATACAGTTTTTGACAGATTGGGCTGAATATTTTTGACAAAGAGGTTGATTATAGTGCACATAAAAGCCTGGAAGCCGATTTTTCATTTTCGAAAAAATATATATTTTTTAGGATTTTTCAAATATTTCAGTCCCGTTGCTAGGCAACGGTGGTGTCCATAGTAACGGTGCTCAAAAGCAAACAACTCGATCCTGGTCTGAAACTACCTGTCAAGTTTCATCATAATCGGTTGACTCCACTGGCCTCCAGAGCTGTCCATTACATACAAACAAACATACATACATACAGACAGACGGAAAAAGTGAAAATATGGGTACGCTAGCGACCACCCAACATACAAACATAAAAACAAACAAACATACATACAAACATACAGACAGACGGAAAAAGTGCAAATAAGGGTACTCCAGCGACCACCCAACAAGGCGGTAGGCGACATGGGTGGTCGTGACATAATTGCATACTAGTTAATCAGTTTTTGACGGATCGGGCTGAAAATTTTTTGACAAAGAGGTTGTTTGTAGTACGCATAAAAGCCTGGAAGGTGATTTTTGATTTTCGAAAAAATAATTTTTTTATGATTTTTTTAAAAATTCAAAGTCCCATTTCTTGGCAACGGTGGTGTCCATAGCAACAGTGCTCAAACTCGTAGAAATAGATCCTGGTATGAACCGACCTGTCAAGTTTCATCAAAATCGGTTGACTTCTCTGGCCTCCAGAGCTGTCCATTATATACAAACAAACATACAAGCCGGTAGGCGACATGGGTGGTCGCTACATAATTGCATTCTAGTCATACAGTTTTTGACAGATTGGGCTGAATATTTTTGACAAAGAGGTTGATTATAGTGCGCATAAAAGCCTGGAAGCCGATTTTTCATTTTCGAAAAAATATATATTTTTTAGGATTTTTCAAAAATTTCAAAGTCCCGTTGCTAGGCAACGGTGGTGTCCATAGCAACGTTGCTCAAAAGCTTAGAACTCGATCCTGCTCTGAACATACCAGTCAAATTTCATCAAAATTGGTTGACTCCTCTGGCCTCCAGAGCTGTCCATTACATATAAACATGAAAACAAGCCGGTCGGCGGACATGGGTAGTTGACTACCCAATAGAACTTGACATGATGGGCCCCTTCGATGGGAAATGACCTGAGGATTAAGCACAAGAAAATTCATGATTCTAGCTTCAAGGGTTAATGCTGCAGGTTGTTTTTTTCGTTAAAATACCCCCACATTTAGAGGTTTTCTGGCCGTTGCTAGGCAATGGAGGGGTCCATAGCGACGGTTCTTTCTCACACATAACTTGGCCATACCCTGAACCTACGATACCAGTTTCATGTATATCTGACTCACAGTCTCTGAGATATAACGAACTTCGTTTTTTTATTGTTTTCGACCAGGGTTCATTCAAAGTCTATCTTCTCCGACAGTTTTCATAGGATCCAGCTGGAAATATTTTACAATATGGCTGATTGTACTGCCCACAGTCGCTCGTGGCCCGATTTTTGCTTTTCGAAAATTTTTTTTTATGATTTTTCAAAAATTTCAAAGTCCCGTTGCTAGGCAACGGTGGTGTCCATAGCAACGGTTCTCATTTGCACACAACTCGGTCATGGTATGAATCTACCAACCAAGTTTCATCAAAATCGCCATTGTATTGACGGAGCACTAGACCGAACAGAGGGACAGACAGACAGACAAACATAGTGACGGAAATACTGATAAAAAAAATACACCGGTGCGGGAGTGACGGTCATCTCTGAAAAATATGTAGCCTCCTGAAGGTAGGGCAGTTTTTGCAAACTTTGAAGTCACGTGACGCGAAAACGAAAGCGAAATTCGAAAATCCGTCCCGACCAAATTTAGATATTGTCCCATAGATTCATATGCTACAATCAAATTCAAGATCGCTTGAGAAATGGCGGAGGAGATAGATTTTGGAAATCGTCATTTTCGCATTTTTTGCCAACTTTGAAGTCACGTGACACAAAAACGAAAGCAAATATCGAAAATTCGGCCTGAACAAATTTAGATATTGTCCCATAGATTCATAGGCTACAATCAAATTCAAGATCGCTTGAGAAATGGCGGAGGAGATAGAATTTGAAAATCGTCATTTTCGCAACTTCAAAGGCCTCGTGACCTTGACCTTCGGTGACCTTGAAAGTCATACCATCGTGGATGTCTCATCGACCTCTATTAGGAACACTAATGACCAGATCTCCCACTTCAACTTCATTGTGAACGGACGGACGGACGGATCGAAGGACATCGACACCCATATTATTAGGTCATGCTCGAAGAGATGACCTAAAAATGACGGTAAATAGACACCCTATTTTTGAAGGACTACCATTTGAAAAATAAAACTGCAATCAAAAATCGGCTCGAGTAAAATTTTCTAAATATCTCGAAGTGTTTAATTCCCCGAAGTCTCTTTACTCCACATTCAAAACTGTAGGACAAGTATTGAAAATAGTGAGTTACCGTTTGGGTTCTTAAAACGCGGTTTTTCGGCCGCTGCATAGCAATGGGTGGTTGCTTAGCAATGAAACTCAAACGCGCACACTCCCAGCCAATATGGCACCTGTTCGCCAAGTTTCATCGAAATCGGTTTGTTGGTTTGTGCTGTGGAGCCTCGCGTTGCACACACACACACACACACACACACACACACACACACACACACACACACACACACACACACGCACGCACACACACACACACGCACACACACACACACACACACACACACACACACACACACACACACGCACACACACACGGAAAACCCAACAATAAGGGTAGATCAAAAAAAAAATTTTTTTTCGATGAGATCGACTACCCAACATACATACAGACAGATGGAAAAAGTGAAAATAAGGGTACTCTAGCGACCACCCAACAAGCCGGTAGGCGACATGGGTGGTCGCGACATAATTGCATACTAGTCATACAGTTTTTGACGGATCGGGCTGAAAATTTTTGACAAAGATGGTGATTATAGTGCGCATAAAAGCGTCGAAGCCGATTTTTGATTTTCGAAAATTTTTTTTTTTTAGGTTTTTTCAAAAAATTCAAAGTCCCGCTGCTAGGCAACGGTGGTGTCCATAGCAACGGTGCTCAAAAGCATAGAACTAGATCCTGGTATGAACCTACCTGTCAAGTTTCATCGAAATCACTTGACTCATCTGGCCTCCAGAGCTGTCCATTACAAACAAACAAACATACAAGCCGGTAGGCGACGAGGGATCCGATAGGATCGAAGCGCTGGATACGATGCTTTTCATTCTGACCGATCCACCGACGAAGATTCATTGCCAAGACGTATTGGTTCACATACAATTGTTCCTCTGCCTGGCAAGAATTTTTTCTGATTGTGTATTTTGCCAACTGGCACTCCTCAGAGTGGAGATGGAGGAAAGTGTAAATGACAAAAAATGCTCTAGCAACCATGTTCTATCACCATGCCAAAACGCAATTGTCTACATCCAACCGTTTCGCCTTGGTGATTTTTCATTTGGCATATTCTCGCAACTGGCACCCCTCTAGAGTGGAGATGGAGGAAAGTGTAAATGACAAAAAAATGCTCGAGCAACCATGATCTATCACCATGCCAAAACACAATTGTCTACATCCAACCGTTTCGCCCTTGGCAATTTTTCACTTGGCATATTCTCGCAACTGGCACCCTTCGGAGTGGAGATGTAGGAAAGTTTATATGACAAAAAATGTTCTATCAACCATGCTCTATCACCATGTCAAGACGTATTCGTTTACACTTATCCATTTCGCCTTGGCGATTTTGCCCTTTGTATATGTTTGCCAACTTCCGGCTATGGCTCGAAAACCGGAAGTCGGAGGTCAATCACGTATGAAAACTTTTTGTAGTTCTTGAATAGCTCTATCATATGGTGCAGTAAAATCGCTATCGAATCCTACCACTGCAGCGCAAGGGACGAATTAAGTCAAAAATAAAATGTGTCATTATTTTCGTTGACACACACAGACACACACACACACACACACAGAGAGAGAGAGAGAGAGAGAGAGAGAGAGAGAGAGAGAGAGAGAGAGAGAGAGAGAGAGAGAGAGAGAGAGAGAGAGAGAGAGAGAGAGAGAGAGAGAGAGAGAGAGAGAGAGAAAATAACCATAAACAGAACAACAGATGTTCAGGGAAATACGAACCAGACCGTGGGTAGCGTGAGAAGACTTCCTGGTCGGTTGTTTTTGATGAACCTGGTGGTGTAGCGGACGATAACATAACGAGGGGTGTAGAAATTTTTAAAAAAAGATGTTTTTCAAATTCCCATCACTTGATTTATACCATATTATTAGAAATCCACAAAGACAGAAATGCCGGTGATTCCATTTATTTTGAATCCTTTTCACTTTGGTCAATAACGTTTGGATCGAGGAGAGATCGAAGGTGGAATGACGGTGTAGTTCCTTACAAACACTCTATACACACCTTAAATGACGGTAAATAGGCACCCTATTTTTGAAGGACGACCATTTGAAAAATAAAACCGAAATCAAAGATCGGCTCGAGTCAAATTTTCTCAATATCTCGAAGTGTTTAATTCCAAGGTCTCTTTCTCCACATTCAAAACTGTAGGACAAGTATTGAAAATAGTGAACGTGCAGTTTTTCGGCCGCTGCATAGCAACGGGTGGTTGCTTAGCAACGAAACTCAAATGCGCACACTCCCAGCGCATATGGCACCTGTTCACCAAGTTTCATCGAAATCGGTTTGCTGGTTTGTGCTTTGGAGCCTCGCGTTGCACACAAACACACACACACACACACACACACACACACACACACACACACACACACACACACACACACACACACACACACACACACACACACACACACACACAAAACCTGACAATAAGGGATATCTAGCGAATCCAACAAGCTGGTAGGCGACATGGGTGGTTGCGACATAATTGCATACCAGTCAAACCGTTTTTGACGGATCGGGCTGAAATTTATTGATAAAGAGGTTGATTGTATTGCGCATAAAAGCCTGGAAGGCTATTTTTGATTTTCGAAAAAATAAATTTTTTAGGATTTTTCTAAAATTTCAAAGTCCCGTTGCTAGGCAAGGGTGGTGTCCATAGCAACGGTGCTCAAGAGCATAGAACTAGATCCTGGAATGAAGCTACCTGTCAAGTTTCATCAAAATCGGTTGACTCCTCTGGCCTCCAGAGCTGTCCATTACATACAAACAAACAAAAACAAAAAAAAAATGACAGGAAATAGACACCCTATTTTTGAAGGACTACCATTTGAAAAATAAAACCTAAATCAAAAATGGGATCGAGTAAAATTTTCTAAATATCTCGAAGTGTTTAATACCGAAGTCTCGTTTCTCCACATTCAAAACTGGAGGACAAATATTGAAAATAGTGAACACGGTTTTTCGGCCGCTGCATAGCAACGAAACTCAAATGCACACACTCACAGCCAATATGGCACCTGTTCGCCAAGTTTCATTGAAATCGGTTTGCTGGTTTGTGCTGTGGAGCCTCGCGTTGTAGACACACACACACACACACACACACACACACACACACACACACACACACACACACACACACACACACACACACACACACACACACACACACACAGAAAACCCAACAATAAGGGATATCTAGTGAATCCAACACACGGAAAAAGTGAAAATAAGGGTACTCTAGCGACCACCAAATAAGCCAGTAGGCGACATGGGTGGTCGCTACATAATTGCACACTAGTCATACAGTTTTTGACGGATTGGGCTGAAATTTTTTGACAAAAAGGATAGTTATAGTGCGCATAAAAGCGTGGAAGCCGATTTTTGATTTTCGAAAAAATAATTTTTTTAGGATTTTTCAAAAATTTCAAAGTCCCGTTGCTAGGCAACAGTGGTATCCATAGCAATGGTGCTCAAAAGCATGGAACTAGATCCTGGTCTGAACCTACCTGTCAAGGTTCATCAAAATCGGTTGACTCCTCTGGCCTCCAGAGCTGTCCATTACATACAGACAGACAGATGGAAAAAAATACAGACGGAAAAAATGTGAAAATAAGGGTACTCTAGCGACCACCCATCAAGCCGGTAGGCGACATGGGTGGTCGCTCCATAATTGCATACCAGTCATACAGTTTTTGACGGATCGGGCCTGAAAATTTTCGACGAAGAGGATAATTATAGTGTACATAAAAGCCTGGAAGCTGATTTTGGATTTTCAAAAAAAATTTTTTTTTAGGATTTTTCAAAATTTCAAAGTCCTGTTGCTAGGCAACGGTGGTGTCCATAGCAACGGTGCTCAAAAGCAGAGAACTCGATCCTGGTCTGAACATACCTGTCAAGTTTCATCAAAATCGGTTGACTCCTCTGGCCTCCAGAACTGTCCATGACAAACAGAAAAACATAGAGACAGACGGAAAAAGTGAAAATAAGGGTACTCTATCGACCACCCAACAAACATACAAACATACATACAGACAGACGGAAAAAGTGAAAATAAGGGTACTCTAGCGACCACCCAACAAACATACATACAGACAGATGGAAAAAGTGAAACTAAGGGAACTCAAGCGACCACCCAACAGACGGAAAAACTGAGAATAAGGGTAGTCTCGCGACCACCCAACAAGCCAGTAGTCAACATTGGTGGTCGCTACATAATTGCATACTAGTCATACAGTTTTTGACGGATCGGGCTGAAATATTTTGACAAAGAGGTTGATTATAGTGCGCATAAAACCCTGGAAGCCGATTTTTGATTTCGGAATTTTTGTTTTTTTAGGATTTTTTCAAAAATTTCAAAGTCCCGTTACTAGGCAACGGTGGTGTCCATAGCAACGGTGCTCAAAAGCATACAACTGGATCCTGGTATGAACCTACCTGTCAAGTTTCATCAAAATCGGTTGACTCCTCTGGCCTCCAGAGCTGTCCATTACATAGAAACATACAAACAAACAAGCCGGTAGGCGGACATGGGTAGTCGATCAAGTCAAATTTAGTCGTTTTTCAGCTGTTACTAGCCAACAAAAGCGTACATAGCAATGGTTCTTTTTCACACATAACTAGGACTTACCATGAACCAACCATACCAGTTTCATGTATGTCTGACTCATAGTCTCTGAGATATAACGAACTTCGTTTTTTTTATTTTTTTCGACCAGGGTTCATTCAAAGTCCATCTTCTCCGACAGTTTTCATGGGAGCGGGCTGAATTTTTTTGTCAAGGAGCCTGAATGTGTTGCCCACAAACGATCATAGCCTGAATTTTGAATTTCGATATTTTTATTTTTTGAAAATTTCAAAGGTCCGTTGCTAGGCAACAGAGGGGTCCATAGCAACGGTTCTCAAACACGCACAACTAGGTCATGGCATGAATGTACCACCAGAGTTTCATCAAAATCAGACTACAATTAACGGAGTACTGGCCTGGACAGACAAACAGACAGACAGACAGACAGATATAACGATGGAAAAACCTGACAATAAGGGGAGATAGATCGACTAACCAACAAACATACATACAAACATTCAGACGGATGGAAAAAGTGAAAATAAGGGTACTCTAGCGACCACCCAAAAAGGGTACTCTCGTGACCACCCAACAAACATACATACAGACAGACGGAAAAGGTGAAAATAAGGGTACTCTTGCGACCACCCAATACACACAGACATATATATATATATGTATATATATATATATATGTATATATATATGTATATATATATATATATATATATATATATATATATATATATATATGTATATATATATATATATATATATATATATATGTATATATATATATGTATATATATGTATATATATATATATATATATATATATATATATATATATATATATATATATATATATA
>NC_140963.1:81060748-81068248 GCF_056783735.1 Eptatretus burgeri | reverse complement strand
TATATATATATATATATATATATATATATATATATATATATATATATATATATATATATATATATATACATACATATATATATATACATACATACATTTATATACATATATATATATATATATATATATATATATATATATATACACATATATACGTATATATACACATATATACGTATATATACACATATATACGTATATATACACATATATATATATATATATATATATATATATATATATACGTATATGTACATATATCTATATACGTATAGATATATACCTATATATATACACATATATATATATATATATATATATATATATATATATATATATATATATATATATAAATATATATATATGTACATATGTTGAGAGATTGCATCTCTCCCAAGCTGAGAATAGCCATTTGTTAGCAGAATTACTTTTTAACAATCAAAAGTAAAAGAAAGAGCCAAAGGCATTCATTATAGAGCACTCTTAACAGCTGCAGTTCTTGGCTGTGTTAAAAGCCAAAGCATGTAGTCTCTTTCTTTGTGACATGGCTGAGCAACTGGCTTTTATTACCCTTGTAAAAACCTTGAGCCAAGAGAAGCCCGATCGTAAATCAACCTTGAGCCAAGGAAGCTTGGTCATAAACACGCCTCGAGCCAAAGGAAACTCGATCGTAAATCAGTGCCATTTGACACAGCACAACAGCTGCTTCCACTTTCCAAGGAGTGGAATAAGGAAAGGAAGGTAAAGGCTCTTAAAAAGTAATCGTCTTCCTGACTCCCTGGCCGGATAATGACCAAACCAGATGGCTTTTAGAGCCCAAAGGGAGGAAATCAGCACCTGGCTTTTACCCCTTGGAGGAAATTGATCTTTGGGAAACAAAGTCTCAATAGAAAACAGTGATGGGAGCTGGGCCAATCTTGAAACCAGATGGTCCCACAAGGGGCAGGACAAATTGTATATAAGGCAAGCCAGAGTGCCAAGCTTGCAGAGTTAGATTGAGCTGGACTACTGTGGGTATTCTGTCTCTCTATATCTTTCCATGTATACATGTTTGGTGTGAATTAAAGCTCTTCTCTACCAAGACCATACGTGTGGACAGCACTCGATCTCAATCAGCGGTGCAACGTGGTCTCAACATTTGGCGTAGTCGGCAAGATAAGACAGACCAAGGAGGAAGGCGAGACTGCCCTGGTGAGACAAAGGAGGACAGACGCCGGCCGGCTTAAAGATAAGGTAAGAAGAACTGCCTCTTTTCTCGCACCAGGGCATACAAGTTCGCTGCTCTTTGTGATCTGTCCTTATCTTAAAAGAACAAGGGGGAGAAGGAGCTTTTTTACACATCAAAAGGGGGTACCCCTGGGAGCGTTAAGGGTCCATTGCGAGGTTGAGGGAAACCCAGGAAGGGGCAACCCAAGAACATCTCGGGACAGGGTCCAAACGGGAGATTCCGTTGAGAGATTGCGTGTGCGGGAGGTGTGCCAGGGAGTGTGAGGGTCCGTGGAAAGGTGAAAGACGCCCGACCCAGCCCGAGATCACCCCCAGGTGGGAAACACTGTCCCGACCCAATAAATACTCTAGGAAGGACCAAGAGAAAATGGGGAATAAGCTTGTGAAACCAAAGTCGGATAAAAATGCACCGCCCACGAATACCGTGGCAGGAATGATGTATGAAAAATATGGAGTTAAGTCATGTACTCAATTGGCAATGTGGTATAAGTGGACAAAACAGGACGCACACCCATTCCCGAGATGGGGTTCCTTAAGAGCAGAAATTATAGATAACTTGTCATGCCGATTAGAACAACGGACAAGTGATAAGTTAGAAGCAGAGCCAGACCTTGAAGCTTGCAAATTATGGGAGGAAGAGATCCTCCAAGTAAGTGAAGTGGCTAGAAATTTGGTAAAGCGGAAACTGTTGGAATTAGAAACACAGGTTAAATAATTTCCACAACAAGGGATTGAGATTACTCCCGCCCCTGTAACTGCCTCCGAAATGGTGGTACAAGGGCGGGAAGCTCAGGGAAGTAATGCAAGTAATCCATCTGCATATGTTAATAACACACCAAGTTTGTATCCGAACCTGGAAGATACGGGGTTGATGGCCACAGCCTCTGCCTTCCCGATTCAAGAGGTAACTCCGGAGGTGTCAGGATTACAGCGCCAGCCAGCTCAGTCAGTGTACCGACCATTTAAAGAAAGCGAATTAAGATCAATGAAGGAAAGAGTGTTAGATCAGGGAAGAAATGCAGGAGCAATAAAGGAATTAATATCGCAGTGGGTTGAGGCACACCGCTGCACGCATAACGACATTGGGGTGTTATGTCAAGCCGTGTTGTCTCCATATGTGTGGAAGAAAGCTTGGGAAGGTGCTGAGTGGACAGCGGACGAACCAGCAGAATGCACCAACGCAGATCGGCAAAGTAAGCGACGGCGCTTGTATGATGAGATTGAAACAGCGTTGCGACCGCCAGCACTAGATTGGGATAAGATTTATGAAACAAAGCAACATCAAGGGGAACGGGCATCCAAATTCATGGATAGATTAATACAGACACTCTTACAATATGGGGGTTTTCAAGTTGAGGGAGACATACCGCAGCAAACATTGACAAACTTCGTAATGGAAGGGCTCAGGCCTCAAATTAGGAAGCAATTAAAGTATGTACTGTTAGGTTGGCAGGGCAAAGAGGCAAGCCAGATTTGTATAGCGGCTGATCAATGTTTGGACCGAGCGGAAGAAAGGGAGAATGCAAAGGCAAAAATTAAAGACGAAGTGTTGCAGATGGTGTTGTTAGACAAAGCAGTAGAAAAAAGAAATGATAAGGATTGGAGAAAGTGGGAACTGGAGGAAGATGACACAGACTCGGAAGAGGAAGCGGCCAGACAATGGGGATGACTAAGGAGAGTTCTGCAAAGACCCCCACCAGCAGCACAGGACGAACGGCCCAAGAGAGGGAGTGGAAGAAACAAAAATTGGACACAAGCGCCACCACAGACCCGCTCAAGAACCGCAGCAGGCCAAGGGCAGGTACAACCAACAGCGCCGCAAGTATGTTTCCAGTGCGGACAACCAGGACATTGGAAAAGGGATTTCCCCCAAAGACGACGATCGGGGTTCCAGCAGGAAGGAGGATCAAACCAACCGCAGGATGATAGGTCATATTGACAGACCGCGGGTGGCCTCGTGGTGCAAGGAGCGATGCTGACATTAACACCAACAGAAGAGCCGACCTACATTCTGGATGTCTCAGGGAAGAAACTTTCCTTTTTAGTTGACACGGGAGCCACTCACTCTACTATTGCAGCCAAAGAGCTGCCAGGGGTTGAAAAATCCAAGGCTAATGTACAAGTAGTAGGGTTAGGGGGCAAGATACAGACATTAAGTGCAACGACATAATTACCAGTAAGATGTGGACCTTTGCAGGAAAAACACGCTTTCCTTCTCACAACCACTACACCGGTGAATCTGTTAGGCAGGGACTTGTTGTGTAAGTTGGGATGTACGATAGCATGCACAAACAAAGGGGTTTTGTCGATATTCCCCGGGATAAAACACATTCAGCAATGATTATTTTGATGACACCGCACCCAGTTGTCTATTAGTGGAGGCTGCCAAGACAGCCGATTAGTGATGTTTTGATATGTTTAAATGCAATCTTAGCCGAAAGTAAGGAAATGCAAATGTGGCTAGACAATGCACAAGTAATGACACACACCTACTATGATCCCCCACATTGTACAATCTATTATGATGCGAATGGAAATGATGTTGAATTTGCAGAGAAAATTGCTCCGCATCTGGAAACACACAATGATTTACTGATTTGCCGTTTGATGATTGGTATGGAAGGTGTTGCAATGGAGGATAAGCTCACGGAAACCCAAAGGCAATTGATAAAATACCCGCCGGGAGTGACCTCGCATGTGACAATAACTACAGCAAGGGGGTATCACCCGAAGGATTTGGGTTTTATGGTTCATCGCCTGCAGGGGGCAGTATTGACCTGCACAACAACAGTGTTGCATTGGCAAGTGTATAAGCTAGCAAATGATGAAGGGTGGATTTGTGATTTTCAGGAACAGATGTTACGAGGATTGGTGGAGGAGGTTAATCTACCACCTAAGCGCGAGATGATGATGAAAATGGCAAATGAAACAGGAAACAAAGAAAGTTTGATAGAAAATGTCCCGCAAGAACTGTGGACCCGACATGACAATGATGTGGGTCGTATCATTGGGGCAATGCCCCTAGTGATTAAACTCAAATCACCGAATGTGCGTCAATACCCTCTCCGAAAAGAGGCTGAGGCCGGGATAGCACCAGTAATTGAATCCTTGAAGGAACAAGGTATAATTGTAGAAGTTTCAAGTCCACGTAACACGCCTATACTGCCAGTGAAAAAGCCACAGAAGAATAAGTGGAGATTTGTCCAGGACTTACGGGAAGTAAATGAGGTGATTCAAGGTGTCCACCCTGTGGTACTGAGTGCAGAGGGGTTGATCACATCTATACCTGCAAGCTCCACCCATTTTACTGTCATTGATTTATGTTCTGCATTTTTCTCCGTACCCATTGATAAGGAATCACAGTTTTTGTTTGCCTTCACATACAAGGGCCGTCAATATACATGGATGGTGTTGCCACAAGATTTCGCTGATAGTCCCACTTTGTTTTCATGTGCTTTGCATAAAGATTTGGAAGATATTGTCCTCGAGGGTAAATCAGTGCTGCTACAATATGTGGATGACTTGCTAATTTGCTCCCCAAACAAAGCAGCATGTGAAACAGATACGCTGCAGCTGCTACAGGCATTGACAAGGAAAGGCCACAAGGTAAATAAGGACAAGCTGCAATTAGTGCAGGAAAAGGTTAAGTATCTGGGACACCACATTTCACATGGAAAGAGGGAATTGGACAAGGGAAGGATAACTTCAATTGCGGAAGTGCCCCGTCCTCGCACAAAGAAAGAGATGATGCGATTCCTAGGTATGGCAACCTACTGTAGACAGTGGGTCGTCGATTATGCAATCCTGACTAAGGAACTGCATGTTGTCATGGGCAAAAACCAGCCCAATGTAATCGAGTGGACTGAGAAGATGGGGGAATGTTTTACCCAACTAAAACAGCACTCTCGACGGCACCAGCCTTCGGCCTACCAGACTATGAGAAACCATTTTTTCTTTATTCTCACGAAACTAAAGGATTTGCGCAGGCTGTGCTGACACAATCCCACGGCGACCGCCAGTGACCAATTGCATATTTCAGCCGAAGGCTGGACCCAGTCGAACGCGGCCTACCCCTTTGTTTGCAAGCAGTGGTCGCAGCCAGCTACTCAGTTAAGCGCACGGCAGAGATCGTAATGGGCCAGCCTCTTACTGTAATGGTACCTCACTGCATTGCGGCTTTATTAACCCATAAGCAAACACAACATTTAACCAACACGTGCCTGATGCAGTATGAGTCGACTCTCCTACACCAGCCGAACCTGCAGGTTGAGAGATGGAATGTTCTTAATCCTGCTTCTTTGCTGCCAACGGAAGAAGACGGCGATCCTCACGATTGCACAGAGGCAATACAAGAAGTATCCACCGTGCGCCCGGATCTAAAGGATCAACCCTTAGAACACCCAGACCTCACCTTGTTTGTCGATGGTTCGGCTTATCGAGGCCAAGACGGCTCGGGGCATGCAGGATACGCCGTGTGCACAGACAGTGAAGTTATTGAAGCAATACGCCTGCCTTCACATTTTTCTGCCCAGCAGGCGGAGTTATGTGCCCTTATAAGAGCATGTGAATTATCTGCCGATATCTCGGTAAATATATACACTGACTCTAATTATGCTTTTGGTGTAGTACATGACAAAGGTGCGATATGGAAAATGTGAGGGTTTCTCACCTCTGCTGGAACACCCATAAAAAATGGTGAGTTAGTTTCTGAGCTGTTAAAAAGTATTTCGGCGCCAGCGGAAGTTGCGGTTATCAAATGCCGCGCACACCAGAAACTGACTACGGATATAGACAAAGGAAATGACAAGGCAGATAAAGCTGCAAAGGAGGGGGCTGGCCTGCCTATCCCATCGGTAATGCCAGCGCGACTACCAACGGAACAAATTAAGCTGCATCAGTATAGCTTGTCAGATATTATTGCAACTCAAACTGCAGCATCGCTAAATGATCGAAACAAATGGCAAGTTGCAGGAGGAACAGTGGAGGAAGACGGACTATGGTCAAACAAAGGGAAGGTCATAGCGCCTACTGAGATCCTACCATGGCTTGCACGCATGGCCCATCTGAATGGACATGTGTGCAAGAGGGGGACTGTGAGACAGGTACAAGAATCCTGGTATGCACCAGGAATTGGGAAAATAGCAGAAGGGGTTTGTAAAAGCTGCCAGGTATGTCAACAGCATAACCAACAGAAAGAGGGAAAAACACTGGAACTGGGAGCTCACCCAGCCCCTTCGGGGCCGTTCGTGCACCTACAAATAGATTTCATAAAAATGCTTCCATCATGCGGGTTCAGCAATGTTTTGGTAGTGGTAGACATGTTCACCAAGTGGGTAGAGGCATACCCATGTGCAAAGGCTGATGCCGCTACCGTGGTAAAGCACCTGCTAAAAAAACTTTTTCTGCCGATTTGGCATCCCTCATAAGGTGTCTCACGATCAGGGGGGACACTTCACGGGGGAAGTGACACAGGCAGCATGTAAAGCACTGGGAATTAAACAAGCATTTCATTGTGTTTACCACCCACAGTCAGCAGGTGCTGTAGAACAGCAGAACGGAATCTTAAAGAACAAATTCGCAAAATAATAACGGAAACGGGGTTAAAATGGCCAGATGCATTACCCTTGGCACTAATGAGCATGCGATCTACAGTAAACCGGAAAACAGGATTATCCCCTCATGAAATACTAATGTGAAGGCCGATGCGGCTGCCCGTGACTGCCCCCACAAACATGGATAAGCTGAATATTACAATGATGGACGAGAACTTGCTGACATTTTGTAAACAGCTCTGCAGGATCGCAAGGGCGATACACACAAGGGTAAAAGAGGCCCTACCCGAACCAGTGGACAAGCCGTACCACGCCTTCCAGCCAGGAGACTACGTACTGATAAAACACTTCACAAGGAAAACAGCCTTAGAACCTCAGTGGAAAGGACCATTTCAGGTACTGCTGACCACTCCGACTGCGGTAAAGTGTGAAGGTAAGACAGCTTGGATACACGCCACACATTGTAAGCTTGCAATACCAGCAGAGACAGGGACAACATGAACAACACCTATCTTACCACGACCACGATTCTTTGTTCACTAGTTTGCATATGGGTAATTCGCAATGCCGACTGTAAACGTGATGATGAAGGAATCACCAATAATGTGAGAATGACAATAATGGGAAAAGGGGGTAAGGGATTAGATCAGGGAGACTTAAGGGGTGGTAAAAGAAAGAGACGAGGAATAACCCTACATAAAGAATTGTCCGACCATCCACT
>NC_140963.1:80995748-81053248 GCF_056783735.1 Eptatretus burgeri | reverse complement strand
ATGACATCATTAGTACCTTCATGATGTCATTATTGGATGCGTCCGACACTATCCTATCAGTATGAACATTTTTGAGGATCATCAACGAATAAACTTGTCAAAAAATTGAATTGATAACATCATCGGTGACATGGTTTGGCAGCCATATTAACAAAAGAAAAAAAGAAAAAAAAACCTTACAAAAAAAATCTTCACTGAAATGACTGAGCAGATCGATGCAAAACTTCACAGGTATGATCGACTACCCATGTGGAACAAAGCTTGATAACTATGATGGCATCTAACGTGGTTTGGCAGTCATATTGAATTTTAGGGAAAGTCTTTAACAAAATAAACTTCTCTCAAACCGCCGAACTGATGATGTGAAACTTTAACTTTGTCATCGATTATGCTTGGGGGTATTTAAGTGATCGCGAAAATGCCATTGGTCACGTGGACTGGCAGCCATATTGGAAGGAAGAAAAATCTTTTTAAAGTTAGTTCTCTGAAACACATTAACTTATTGATGGGAAACTTTACAAATATGATCCAATACCATGCTGCAGTGTGAAAACGATGTCATATGTCACGTAGTCAGGCAGCTGTATTAGGTCGAAGCGAAAACCTTTAAAAATCACCTTCCATCAAACCGCTGGACCAATCGACCCATGGCGATAAAAGTTTGAAGTTTGATAAAAGTTTGATGAAAAAAATACACCGTTTAAGTGGTTTCAGAGAAAATTATTTTTTAAAGGTTTTCCTTCAATCAAATATGGTTGCCAAACCATGTGACCTATGACTTAATTGTGATCACAACTTTCTCCATATGGGTGGTGGTGATATATTTCAAGTTTCACATCAAACGGTGAAGTGGTTCCAGAAGAAAACATTTTTAAATGTTTTATGTTGATCCAATATGGCTGCCAAGCCATGTGAAGTATGACATCAGACTCATCAAACTTTATTCCTTGTGGCTTGCAGTTTTGTAAGTGCCCACATAGAAATCATGGCTCAGTTATAATTGGCAGTTCTTGGGATGGATTAGCCATGAGAAATATAGTTGGATAAAAATGAAAAAAATAGAATGGCATCATCATCACAAAGGGCGGCGTGGTACAGCATCGTCATTATAAAACCACAGCCTGCTCTCGTCTTGGGTCCCATCCTCTTAGATGGATGAACTGGCTGTCGCGACAGATTCTCATTAAATTGATCTCTACACAAATAACCAAAGTAAAATCCTGTTCAACTATCTTGCTGGATGGTGTATGGTCTCAAAGGACAATCCATCACAAAGTAAGTGACTTTCAAAATGAAAAATGAATGCTAACGAATGAGGCCTTTTGCACATGCGTGTGTTTACAGTGACTTGGTTTTCCTTGCTGGGTACTTTTAACCTGCAATTGCGAGTGCAAAATCTCTAATCCAAATAGTCTTTTCAACATAATTTTCAGCATTTACATAAAGGAATAGCAATTTCAAAATGGTGAACCACAACAATTGTTGTGTTCCTGGATGCAAATCAGATTCATGGAAATATAGGAAATACAATAAATATCCATACATGATTGGTGTTGAGTTCCTAACTTTCCTATTAATAGAATTATCAAGCAGCAGCAGTGGATATCACAAACATACACACACATATATGTGCAGCCACTTCTCCTTTTACCAAAAGATGTAAAAAATGTGGTATAATTTATCTTGTAGCCCCAGAACAAAACAAAAATATATATTTATAACGGCCTCACAGCCCATACACCTCCCACATCCTCCATCTCACAAACATGATGAATAACAAATATCATTTATTTAAACTTACCCTGTGCATTGACAAGCCACAGATATGACCTTCCCATCATTGTTAAGAAGCAACCAAAGCAGATACAGTGTCTCTCTCTGGGAAGTCTGCCTGAATGTTGGTAATGACGGCATTGTCTCTCCAATTGCAGATGTCCATAAAAAAAAATCACCAAGCCTGTCATGTTCACACGAGGTAATCTCGCAAGATTCAAAGTTCACTCATTGGCAGCAATGGTGGAAGGTTTGGGTAGAACGTGCCCATCTACAATACTCCGGGCCTTGCACCGGTCCACGTCCTCAGGAGTTTGCAGTACAGGAAGCTGAAAGCTATCAACTTTTTTGGCGAGTTCAAAAAGTCTCCAATTCTTTATTTGTGCAGAGGCATACCCCTTTCTCACAGGTATGTTTCCAAGTATTTTCGGCTTCTTCTATGAGCCATTTATGTAACAATCCTTATCTGGCACACACATTATACATTGGGATGCCCCAATGAACCATTAGGATAGGGGTTTCTGTGCATGCGTGCCAAGCATTCTGGGGCGGATTATGTCATTTAAAAAGTCGCATAGTGGAGATCGTATCGGTGGTGCTTTTGACCATTCGTCGACCCAGTGGTCCACTGTTACATTGTTTTGTCAGGATTGGATTCAGGAAACTGGTCTGAATCCAGTGACTGCTCCAATGTTAATAATTATGAAAATACAGCCAAATATAAAAATGTTAACAAAAGTGGACATGCTTTGAGTAGCTAGAGCACATCAGAGGCAGGAAACTTACGATGATATTGTGATCTTGGTGTCAGTGTCCTGCTCTATCTTCTTTAGGTTGTGGCCTTCCTTTCCAATAAGCCGACCCACAAAATTATTGTGAGCCAGAATCTTGAGTGGGACTTCATCAGCACTGCCAAGCAAGGAGATAACAAGGGCATGAGGAGGACATTACATAACATGAGTCGATTGTTCAAAATGAGAAACGTCGGACAGCTGTGTACATCTGTATTTGGACTGACTGTGCATGCAAAGGTTAATCACCATGATGTTGAAATTAATGTTATACAGTGCCTTCAGAAAGTATGCACACCCCTCGACATTTGTCACATTTTGTTGTGTTACAGCTTGAACATGTTTTTAGAAAATGTTCCAAATTAAAAATGAAAAGCTGAAATGTCTTGAGTCAATAAGTATTCAACCCCTTTGCTATGATGCTTAAAATTGAGTTCAAATCACTCCAATTTCCTTTGATCATCATTGAGATGTCTCCACAACTTGATTGGAGTCCACCTGTGGTCAAGTCAATTGAATGAACATGATTTAAAAAGAAACACACCTTTCTATGCAAGGTCCCACAGTTGACGGTGCATGTCAAAGCAGAAACTCTACCATGAAGTCCAAGGAACTGTTCGTAGAACTCTGAGATAGAATTGTGAGGAGGCAAAGATCTGGGGAAGGGCATAAAACAATTTCTAGAGTGTTGAAAGTTCTCAAGAGCACAGTGAGCTCCATCATTAGGAAATGGAAATAATATGGAACTACCCAGATTCTTCATCGAGTTGGCCGTCCGAGCAAACTGAGCAACCGGGCAAGAAGGATCTTAGTCAGGACGTGACCAATAACCCTATGACCACACCGACAGAACTACAGAGTTCCTTGGCTGAGATAGCAGAACCTGCCAGAAGGACAACAGTCTCTGCAGCACTTCACAAATCTCGGCTTTATGGAAGAGTGCCCAGACGGAAGCCACTCCAGAGCAAAAGGCACATGATAGAATGCCTGGAGTTTACAATAAGGCATGTGAAAGAATCCGAGAGCATGAGGCAAAAGATGATGTGGTCTGATGAGATGAAAATTTAAATCTTTTGCCTGAACGCAAAGCACTACCTCCGGCAGAAACCGAGCACAACTCATCACCCATCTAACACCATCCCTACCGTGAAACATGGTGGTGGCAGAATCATGCTATGGGGATGCTTTTCAGCTACAGGGACTGGGAGGCTTCTAAGTATAGAAGGAAAAATGAATGGAGCTAAATACAGGCATATACTTCAGGAGAACCTGCTTCAAAGTATAAAAGACCTCAGACTGTGGCGAAGATTTACCTTCCAACAGGACAATGACCCCAAGTATACAGCCAAAGCAAAACTGGAATGGCTTCAGAACAAGAACATGAAAGTCCTTGAGTGGCCCAGTCAAAGCCTAGAGTTGAATCCCATTGAGAATCTGTGGAAAGACTTGAAGATTGCTGTTCACTGACGTTCCCCATCCGACTTGACGGAGCTTAAGCAAATCTGCAAGGAAAAATGGGAGAAAATCCCCAAATCCAGATGTACAAAGCTGATACAGACATACCCAAGAAGACTCAAAGCTGTAATCGCTGCCAAAGGCACTTCTACAAAGTATTGATTCAGGGGGTTGAATACTTATTGACACAAGATATTTCAGCTTTTCATTTTTAATTAATTTGTAAAAATTTCTAAAACACGTTTTCACTTTGTCTTTGTGGTGTATTTTGTGTAGATTGGTGACAAATTTAAATTTAATCCATTTTAATTTCAGGCTGTAACACAACAAAATGTGACAAAAGTCAAGGGGTGCGAATACTTTCTGAAGGCACTGTACAACTACGACATCCACTGTGCTCAAACAATAATCTCCTTTTTGCTTCCCATATTTTGAGGATCAAAGATCAAAGTTGGGTGTGTATTTCTGCAACAGAAACAACTCTAATCATGGCAGTGCAGTGTGACTGGCATAACTGAGTTGTACACCATTACGTTTTTGTGTCCTGTGCCTCCTTCTGCATTATCTCCAAGATTAGTTTACAGGCCGTAGAGCAACCTTCAGGCATGGAATGGATCGTGATCGGTTTTTCTGCAGAACCAACGTTCTCTTTCCGGTGAATATCCACTCTGCATGACACGTGCGGATCAGGGACTACGTTTGAGAACATTTTTTGAGATTGACTCTGGTAGCTATCACTTTAAGATACAAGAAGATATAACAAAAAAAAAGATCCTGCCAGTGCAAATATGTCACACCCGTTGCTAAACAACTCACTTAGATTGTGTTTGCTGAGTGATATTTTTGATGGTGGCACCCTCTTTTCCAATGATCGCTCCCACATACTGGCTGGGCACCAGGATGCGAAGCGGAACTTCCCTGTGCTGTCGACCTTGAAACCCACCATTCATGCTCTGTCCTGAGGCCGGAGCTCCTCTGCTACCAGCATAGCGGCTTCCATCACGGTTATACCGCCCAGCCCCTGACAGAGGATGCTCTGTGGTTTCATCCGGAATATAGGCCACACGAAGCACATAGTTGTCTAGTTGGTGACGGTTGAGTTTCTCAACCGCCCTGCAGATGAAGGGCACATCATAATGTGGGTTGGGGGGGGGGGGCTGGATTAAATCATTGTAAAAACAAAGAGTTAACACAACAAATCAAAGCAAATTAAAACAACCAACATCGCTAAATAATCATCTGTGTGAATTACTGGCCAGTACCAGCTTTTAAGCATTAATCCTCTCATCTGACACCATTTTCCCCCTGCCCCTCCCTCCCAATGACTCACTTTAACAGGAACCTTTCATTAGTTTCTGATATACTAATGGAAGGCTAATGCAGCCAAACATTTGGGTGCAAAAGCCAGGGCACATAACAGCAAAAGGACCAATTACCAATAACAGTCTGGGAGCACAGAGCAATGGTAACAACAGACAATATTGAATACCTCGATGCATTTTGACTAATGTGAGTGGAGTCTATAAACATTTTGGAACAAGGGATCATCTATATATTAAAGTAGTGGCCGTTTTATGTCTGTCTGTCTGTCTGTCACACTACATCATTAGGTCTGCGACATCATTAAGGCGTGCATAGGAAGGCTGACTCCAACATCCGCCATTTATATTTTCATGCAGTTTAGGCCAAACACATCGTCAAACCTGTCATATTCACAATCGCCATGCCTGACCTTTGCATTTAACATTCAGTGTGAAACACAAACAAAGCGATTGTTAAAATGATCATCAAATATCGAAAGGATAGGTGTTACGGGCCTTCCAACAACACAGTATGCATAGGCCTTTGGCTTCATTTCTTTGGCCTCGCCTTCATGCCGCTTCTGGTTATATTATTTTCTGGAGTGATCAATGCAGACTTCCTGCTTGGTTTCTACCTGGGAGAGTTTAAAGCTTTTTCCCATGGGAGGAAATAAGCTTCATGTTGGCTTAACGGCTAAGGTGGCTGGTTTAAGATCTTAGGGTCTTTTGAGTTCAAGCCTGTCGTGCCATAAAATAACACCAAGTTGTTTGACTCAGCCTGCATCCTTCCGAGGTTGGTAAAATGAGTACGAGCTTGCTGGAAACAAGAGGCACTGCATCAGCGGCATAGCTGCACTCCCAGCAATGATGCAATCAGCAGCCACATGCTGCAGACAAAACAATAAGTAAAAAAGACATAAAAGGTCATAGCCCCTGTTGTTTTAGTAATTCCACTGTATGGCGTTTAAGTTAAGGGCTAGCCCATATTTATGTACAAATAAAATGGTTGCCAGTCTAACAGTCAGCCATCTTTGATCAGATCACAAAATAAAGTGAGGTGCATGTGTATGCCATCATGAACTGTGATTGTGCCAAGTTTGAACAAAATAAGACAGTGCATTTCTGAGAAATGGTTGGGGACACATTTAAGTAACAAAATGGCTGCCAGTCGGCTATCTTGTATCTGATCTCGAAGAAAAATGACATGTATATGTAAGCCATCATTATTATCTGTGTGCTAAGTTTGAACAATATTGGTAAATGCATGTCTGAGAAATGCTTGAGGACGTGTTCAACATCGGGGTTTTTTTTACAACTAAAATGGCTGCCAGTTGCCATCTTGGATCTCATCTCGAAAAAAAAATGGTGTGCATATGTAAGTCATAATTCATTATCTGTGTGCCAAGTTTGAACAAGACTGGTAAATGCATGTTTGAGAAATGGCTGAGGACGCGTTTGATGGTGTTTTTTTTAACCACTAAAATGGCCACCAGTCTACTGGTCGACCATCTTTGATCAGATCGCAAAATAAAGTGAGGTGCATGTGTATGCTGTCATGTACTGTGCTTTTGCCATGCTTATACAAAATTGGACTATGCATGTTTGAGAAATGGTTGGGGACACATTTAAGTAACAAAATGGCCGCCAGTCAGCAATGTTGGAACTGATCTCAAAAGCAATGACGTGCTTATGTAAGCCATCATTCGTTATCTGTGTGCCAAGTTTGAATAAGATCGGTAAATACATTTCTGAGAAATGGTTGAGGACGAGTTTGACACCGGTTTTTTTTTACAACTAATATGTACGTCAGTTGGCCATCTTTGATCACATCGCGAAACAAAATGATGTACATATGCATACCATTATGTGTTGCCTTTGTGCCAAGTACGAATAAAATCGGTGCATACATGTCTGAGAGATGGTTGCTGAAGCAAGCACGCACGCAGGCATGGACACAAAAATTGAGACCAAACCATAAGCCTCCACTTCAGACTAAGTCTAATGGGGGCTAATAACACTGAAATCCCTTTGTCGAAACTGCAAAGTTACTGGATTCAAGCGGTGTATTATTGACTCAATGAGAAGCGGTGCACTAATCATCATATTCATCCAGTGGTCCGACGAAGGAGTCGACCAAACATCGTCAATGCCTGCATGAAAAACTCTCCATTGTAGCAACATTACACGATGCTAACTTTAAAAACAAATATGTGCATGCTCAATCGACTTGATGGTGCAGATGAAGGAAATCAAAAACGACTCGAGCATTATGCCGATTGGTTGTTGCAGCTGGATAAGGGGCGCTTGCCTTCTGTGGAGGGTAACCTTTACAATGACTTAATTGCTTTACCACCTGTTCTTTGTGTGAACTCGGAATATGTCATCATCAACCATGTGTATTAGGGTGCATCATAATAGGGGGTAAAAAAATAAAAGTATGAATATTCATGCTCCCTGGGTGTGCCTTTGTTCCATTTGACAGTAGAAACATACACTCCAAATCTGAAGCAGATTGGAGGATGTTTAGGGGTTCCTCAAGTTGGCACAATATTGTTGAAATTTGCCAAACTGTAACTGACAACTTGCCGTCGAATATGCACAACGCAGTACACTTCACAATTAATATGGTTGTTTGATATTTTCAAAAACCACAGCAGTCATATAGGATGAAAGAATAGTTTTTCCAAGGAGACCTAGATGAGCTTTTTGACATTGCAGTGCAAAATGCCCTCTCCATAATGGACATAATTGTGCCAAATTGAGGAACGCCTAAATATCATGGAATTTTGTTCATTATTGACCTATAAGTTCTTATGTGGTATTGGAACAAAGGCAAAATCAGGGAGCAGCAAAAATCAAACTTTCATTTTTTTGGAACACCCTAATGTGTATTGCCGGAATTGAAGAACCGCCCAATCATACAAATTCTGAGTGTGGCTTCACAAGCGATTTTTAACCATAACAAATAACATGGTTGATCTTCTCAACAGTAAGATCATTGACCGCCTACGGGGTGACACTTTCATCGTCAAAAGAGTCGAATCTTTGGCAGATCAAAACCTATCTGCCCTTTATCCACCTGAGTTTCTTAACTCCATCAATGTTTTAGGTTGTGACACCACACGAGATTCGTCACGGAAGGTTAACACTCCCAATATGCTGTTATGAAACCTCAATCCTCACGATGGCCACTGTAACAGAACACTTTACATCTTAACCAAGTCACTGATAGTCTTCTTGAGGTGGTGGTGAGCATTCCAGGTCTATTCGCCTAATTCATAGAATTATTCTTCCTCCATCTGACACGGATCTTCCTTTCCAACTCTGCTGACGACAGTTTCTGGTCAGGCCAGTCTTTGCGATGATAATCAACACAAGCCAGGGTCAGAGCCTGCAGCAGTGTGGAGTCCTGCTTCCCACAAGTGTTTTCACACATGGACAACTGTACATTGTAGCGAGTAGAGTTGGAGACCCATTTGATCGGCATGTCTTTGCCGACCAGAATAAACTCTGGAGAAGGAGAGGGACTGAGCATGCTGCAGGCCGACGAACCCACAATGTTTTTATAGTGAGATCATATGAACTCAGGGGCAGATCCAGAGTGAGAGTCAATAGCTCCCGAGAAAATGTTGTTTTATATCAACTTAATATGGACCAATTCAGCTCAGTAAACAAAACCTTTTTAATATAGTTCATTACAACAAATGTAGGCCATTGGCTATACGTAACTAGAAGGGCACTCATTGATGTCACAATGTCGCCAGATATGCCTCTTCCCACAATATTATATCACTAGTATGTGCCCGTACGTGCTTGCCAGTGCGTGCGTGGCCATACGTGCAAAAAAAAAAAAAACTTTCAAACAGCATGCCAGAAACAACCACACAGGCCATTCCTTCATTCTCGCGTACCCGTACGTGCGTGGCCGTACATGCGTGCCCATACATGTGTGGCCGTACGTGCGTAGCCGTACGTGCAAACCAAAAAAAAATAATAATAATAAACTTTCAAACAACCACACAGGCCGTTCCTTTGCTCTCAGAAACGACGACTGGATTAGGGCATTGTGTTTATCTATAAATGCGCATAAGAAATCGAGAATTTATTAGAATACAGTAAGTCATCACTATCCGGAAGTGGTGCGTGCCCGTACGGAATGTTCACATGCATTCCACGAATTATCGCTTGCATTGAAGTAACAACTGCTGTGATACTTACACACACAGAGTTAATTAAAATCCAAATTAAAATCAAGTTTACCTCCCTGTCTTTGCTTGCCATGACATTCGCTGCCATTGACCATTGCCACTCCTACGCCACGGTAACTAAATGGCGCCCTTTCCCCATCGGCCAAGCCTACGCAGCAACGTGTCTTGTCATTGGTTTGGTAAATAAATAGCCATAACTTTGGAAGCACTTGTCCGATTAATATCAAACCTTGAAAAGGCACATACTCAGGTCCCCAGCAATATACCTGGCAGGTTTCAATTAGATCGGACTAGTGGTTGTCGAAAAACAGTGGTCACAGACACACACACACACACACACACACACACACACACACACACACACACACACACACACACACACACACACACACACACACACACACACACACACACACACACACACACACACACACACACACACATACATTGCTGGAATTATAGATAGAAGATACATACTTGTACAGTACCAAGTTTGATTTAAATCCCTGAACCCAAATTCAAAACATTAAATAATTCTTGCTGCCAGATAATGCGCATAATCAGATTAAAATTTAAAACAAATATTCCCCATGACTATCCAATATGGCTGCCAGACCATGTAACCTCTTAATTATTCGTGAACACCCTGGTATTCCCAAGGCTTGGGGAGCATGTGGGTGAAGTTTCCTCTCGATCTGTCAAGCTGTTCTAGAGAATATTTTTTACCTCCACCAGTGAAGGTGAATGAGGGTATGTTTTCACCCCTCTCTGCCTGTTTGTTTGTAACTTGTGAAAATTTAAGATTTTTCAAGTATATTGGTTGGTTGCGTGCATTATTCTGTCTGTTTGTCTGTTTGTCTCTTTTTATGTTTATTGCCTAGAGGTCACAATTTTAAACCGATCTTCACGAAACCACCAGATGGGGGAGTTTGTCATAAGGAAGAAGCCTATTGTTTTTGAGGTCAAAAGGTCAACATGGGCCAAAAGGTCAACATTGGCCCAAGATCAACAACTAAGGTGGAATTTCTAAAATCCTCAATTTTCATCCGATTGACGAGAAATTTAATCAGGATTTGCATATCAGGTCACTGAATTCAACCACCAATTATTTTCGAGGTCATCTTAGGCCAAAAGGTCTTCACGAATCAAGAATAAGCCAATTTTCTAAAATTGTTAATTTTCATCAGATTGACTTGTAATTTGAGGAGTTGCATATTTGATCAATGAATTCAACCACCTATGATTTTGAGTTCAAAATAGGCCAAAAGGTCAACATAGGCCAAAGGTCAACAACTCAAGTGAGGTTTCTAAAATTCTCAATTTTCATCCAATTGATGTGACATTTCAAGAGGATTTATATTTTAGGTCACTGAATTCAACCAGTCAATTATTTTTGAGGTCATCATAGGTGAAGAGGTCAAAAGAGGCCAAAGGTAAACAAATTAGGTGGAATTTATAAAATTGTCAATTTTCATCCCATTGACTTGAAATTTGAAGAGGATTTGTGTATTTTGTTATTGAATTGAACCATCAATGATTTTTTAAGGTCAAATTTGTTTTATGGATTTCACAAGTATTGTGCTATGCATGAAATCTTTCTTGTTACTTGAGAAAATCAAAGATTTTTCAAGTATATTGTTTAATTGCGTACATTATTCTGTCTATCTGTTTGTTTGTATGTTTATTGCCTACAGGTCACAATTTAAACCCATCTTCACAAAATTTCACCACATGGTAGAGTTCACCATAAGCAAGAAACCTATTGGTTTTCAGGTCAAGAAGTCAAAAGGTCAATATAGGCCAAAGGTCAAAATTTGTCAAATTTGTAAAATCCTCAATTTTCATCCAATTGACTAGAAATTTGAACAGGATTTGCAAATCAGGTCAGTGAATTCCACCACCAATTATTTTTGAAGACATCATCGGCCAATACGTCAACATAGACAAAATTTCTAAAATTGTCAATTTTCATCTGATTGACTTAAAATTTGAAGAGAAGTTGCATATTTGGTCATTTAATTCAACCACCTATTGTTTTTGAGGTCAACCAAAAAGTCAATATCGGCTAAAGATCAACAACTTAGGTGAGATTTCTAAAATCCTTAATTTTCATCCAATTAACTTGAAGGAAGAGGATTTATATTGGAGATGATTGAATTCAACCACCCAATTATTTTGGAGGTCAACATAGATAAAAAGGTCAACATAGGCTAAAGGTCAACAATGAAACAGAAGACCAAGAAGGAACCGAAGAAGTAAAGAGCAAAGATGGAGTCACCAGGGGTAACCTGGATAGGATTCAGGTTTCAGCCACTACTCCACAACCCTCAAACCCATCCAGGCACAGTCAAGTGAGCCTTACAGTCAAGAGTCAAGAGAAAAGAGCCTTACAAAGAACAAGATGTCGGGAATAACCCAGACAGACGGATTTCAGCAGTTACTCACCAGGCTCAAACGCAGCAACATGTACAAGCTTCCAAAGTTCCAGCAACAATTTTTCGTTTTTCGAAAATTTTGGTGGAATTTCTAAAATCCTCAATTTTCATCCCATTGACTTAAAATTTGAAGAGAAGTTGCATATTTGCTCATTGAATTTAACCACCAATTATTTTTGAGGTCAACATTGGCCAAAAGGTCAACATCTTAGGTGAGATTACTAAAATCCTCAATTTTCATCTGATTGACTTGAAATTTGAAGAGGATTTGTATATTTTGTCATTGAATTCAACCACAATTATTTAAAGGTCAAATTTGTTTTTTTCATTTCCCAGGTATCGTGCTATGCATGGCATCATTCTTGTTTGTTTGTATGTTTATCGCCTATAGGACACAATTTTTAACCGATCCTCACGAAACTTCATCACATGGTATAGTTCATCAAAAGAAAGAAGCCTATTGTTTTTGAGGTCAAAAGGAGAAAAGGTCATCGCAGGCCAAAGATCAAAAAATTATCAATTTTCATCCAATTGACTTGGAATTTGAAGAGGCATTGCATATTTGGTCATTGAATTCAACCACGAATTATTTTTGAGGTCAAAATAGGCCAAAAGGTAAACTTGGGTGGGATTTGTAAAGTCCTCAATTTTCATCCGATTAACTTGAAATTTGAAGGTAATTTGTATTTTAGGTCACTGAATTCAACCAGCCAATTATTTTTCAAGTCAACATGGACCAAAAGTTCAACATAGGCCAAAAAGTTTATATAAGCCGAATTTCTAAAATGGGCAATTGTTACCCGATTGACTTGAAATTTAAAGTAGATTTGTGTATTTCGTCATTGAATTCAACCACCAATTATTTTTTGAGATCAAATTTGTTTTATGAATTTCTTAAGTATTGTGTTATACATGACATCTTTCTTGTTTGTTTGTGTGCAGGATATCTCACAAAAAGTTGTGGATAGATTAAAATGAAATTTGGTAGGTGATTTGGGTGATGACAAGGACGATTTTGGTGAATATCCGGATCCGAATACCTGGAATTTTTTATGTGATTCTTTACCATTGAGCGATAGGGCCAAAAACTATACATAGCACAATATCTCAAAAAGTTGTGCATGGATTCGAACAATATTTGATGGACACATTGGGTATATGATGAAGGAGAACTGATTCTATTTTGGTGAAGATCCAAATCCAGATCGGATAATTTTATAAGTGACTGGACGATCAGTGAAACCATTGTGACAGACGTTAATGAAAAAAATCATTTCAAGAAAAAAAAAGATAGCTCCAGCAAGCAATACCGCTGAGGTTGTTTGCATTAATAAAATACTCCCGAAGAGTACTTGACTGAATCGGGAATTGATTTTTTAATAATTTTTTTCGTTGCCAGATTTTAACGAAACTTGACACTGCACACCGCAGGAGAATGGTAAGTAAGGTGGCTCCAAAAATTTTTGTGCTATCGTATACCATTTTGGCTGTATTTCAGGAACATACATACATACAAGATGAGAGTTTTAGTAACATATAGATGAACACGGAAGTATTAGATCAAAATGGCAGTTTATTTTATGCTTAAAAATCACTTGTTCTTTGTCTATACTAAATGTTTGAGATTTTTAAATAAATCATTTCAAGAAAAAAAAAGATAGCTCCAGCGAACTATACCGCTGAGTTTGTTTGCATTGATCAAATTCTCCCGATGAGTACTTGACTGAATCGGGGATTGATTTTTTAAATTTTTTTTTTTCGTTGCTCGATTTGAATGAAACTTAATACTGCACACCACAGCCGAATGGTGAGTAAGGTGGGCTGAAAATTGTTGTGCTATCGTGTACCAATTTGGCTGTATTTCGGGAACATACATACATATGTACAAGATGAGAGGTTTAGAAATATACTAGACACCCGTGAATCCGTTGGGTTCCCGTTGTGCCAGCGGTTGATAAAAAATAATCATTTCAAAAAAAGAGAAAAGATAGCTCCAGCAAACTATACCGCTGAGGTTGTTTGCATTGATCAAATTCTCCCAAAGAGTACTTGACTGAATTGGGAATTGATTTTTTAATAATTTTTTCGTTGCCCGATTTTAACGAAACTTTATACTGCACACCGCAGGAGAATGGTGAGAAAGAAAGGTGGGAAGAAATTTTTTGCGCTATCCTGTACCATTTTGGCTGTATTTTGGGAAAATACAAACATACATACAAGATGAGAGTTTTAGTAATATATAGATATATAGATAGATAGATTCTTTACCATTGAGCGATTGGGCCAAACCTGATATATAGCAGGATATCTCACAAAGTTGTGGACAGATTCAGATGAATCTTGGTGGACAGGTTAGGTGTGTGACAAGGACAAATTTATTTGATTTTGGTGAAGATCCGAATCCAGATCCGGATACGAGAATTTTTAAATATATAAAGTGATTCGTTACCATCAAGAGATTTGGCCAAAAATGATATATACAGTGCCGATAGAAAGATTACACACCCTTTCAAAATTTTCTCCTTTTGTTGCCTTATAGCCTGGAATTAAATTACATTACATGCGACTTTTTTTCCACCTTGATTTACACATCATAACCCACAACTTACAAATGAAAAACAACTTCTACAAATTTCAGAAAATTGATTGAAAACACAAAACTAGAATATCTTGGTTGGATAAGTGTCCACCTCCCTGAGTTATTACTTGGTGGAAGCACCTTTGACAACAATTACAGCTGTGAGTCTGTTGGGATTGGTCTCTACCTGCTTTGCACACCTTGATTGGGCAATATTTGCCCATTCTTCTGTACAAAACTGTTCAATCTCAGTCAAGTTGTGTGGGGAGCATTGATGGGTAGCAATCTTTAAGTCATGCCACAGATTTTTGATTGGATTTAGGTCTGGGCTCTGACTGGGCCACTCAAGGACATTTATCTTTTTGTTCCTTAGCCACTTCAGTGTAGCTTTGGTTGTGTGCTTTGGGTCATTGTTGTAATGCTGAAAGGTGAACTTCTGTACCAATTTTCGGCCTGCCATATTTACTTCATTTTTATGGCCTCAACTGGGGAAATATCAGTCAAGCGTGTCTTGGTTTAGTTAATGTCCGCAACAACAATTTGCAGCATAGAAACCCATTCATGGTTATCTGTGTTGGTTGTGAGTTCCTTCTGATACTGCTCTCTGAATAGTCTCTGTGGAAGGTCTCCACAAATGCCACAAAGCTTCTTCACAAGTGCTCGGTGGACAACAACCACATGCTTTTTCAGGGTGACTGTAGTCTCCCCCTTGAACTCACCCCTGTCATCGACCATGAGAGTCTTGAGCCAGGCCAATGGGCTTCTTTATAGATGTCTACCAATTTACGGGCCACAGCAGCTGCAGTTATATTTTTTTAGTGGTCTGGCTGCCTTTAAATGACTAGCAATGTCAACTACACTGAGAGCATCCCAATAGCCCTGGTCATTTGGAAGAAAGGGCAAGTCAGCTTGGTGAATTTTGATGGGGGTTGTTTCTGGGAAATGGGCATATATAGTTTGGGTGGGGTGGGGGGGGAGGGGTTGGCCTCATTGTAAAGCCCGACATCCTGTGCTGTTACCCATTTTCGGATTCTCTCCTTTGAGGCAGCCCCCTTGGGCAGCTTGCTGTGAAATCCAATAACACCCTGGAATCTACTCTCAGCATAGTATATTGGGCACAGAGTTGCATATAGCACTGGATTTGCCATTCCCTTCAAACTCATCTGTTGCTGTTGCGGTCCCCACGGTCATCCCAACTACATATGTATTCAAGCAGTGGTTCCAGCCCTCCAAGTGGTCGAAAATATGCTCTTAATGTGTGTAAATCCTCTCCAAAGAAGCAACCTACTTACTGTGCAGGTTACAACTGTGCAGGTTACAACCACACAGCAACTTACTGTGTGGTTGCTGAGTTTGTCGGCAATGAGAATTGTGGTGCCCATTCCGAAGATGATAAACATGATCTCGTGGTCTTTTTGGCCATCTGACGGTACATAGAAGTCAGCAAGAGTAGGCTCTGGCACACCAAAAGCTTCGCCCCATTGGGGGAAACGATCTCAAGAGCCTCCAACTGGATTAGGATCACATTGGTGGTAACCTGGGTCTTGGCCAGTTCATTAGTCATGGCCTGTTTAAGGTCATCAAATATGAATTTGAGTTCATTCACAACATTGGTAGCAATAGCCTGCATAAGTAATGTCTGTTGGTCAGGCATACTGGACATATCTACCAGTGTGTACACAAGGTACATAGTATACAGAGATAAGCCTGGTAAGATCTTTCTCTAAATGCATGTTTTTCAACGAGCCAATTGCAACAACGTTGCAGGAGCGGAAACAACTAGTGCCCTTGCGAGGACAGAATGCGACAAAATGGGGACTCCCTATTACAACGATATAGGATGGCGAAAGCCTCAACAATCGAGTTCTAGTGCTGGGGGAAATGATGCGGTGAATGGCAGGTGCCAATGGACGAGGATTAATGGCCATCGTTCCCCCCCTCCCCACACTTTTTCAATCAGCCTAGATTTTGGAAGCCTAACCAGGTGGGGGTTAGTGGAAGAATGTGTGCATCCTGGAGTAGAAAGCGAAGGTCAGAGGACAGAGAGCAGAGCGAGCAATATCATTAACAAATAAGGTAGAAAAAAAAATAGACCTGCCTGCGATGTGAAAGCAACAGATCCTGAGTTTCAGCCTCATCACGGGAGGTTCCAATAATTTTTTTTAAAGTTTAGATTCCACAGAATCCAGGAGAGGCAGATGTGATGCTGTGGTGCCAGCTCAGATCACAGAGCAGTACTCCACTGGGTTATGGACAAAGATCTTGCAGTCATTCTGACTGCAAGCGACTGTGAGTCGTTCCGATTTTATAAGAAAAGACTTGGATTGACAGAGGATGCCCGGTCTGCAGCTGGGTTTGGAGGACAAGATCAACAGAGGTTTGGGAGGTAACTAACTCACACTCCCAAGTCTACATATTGTCCAGAATAAAGAACTGATCTTGCTGGTCGAGGCTAGTGTCAATCTACATCAGCAGACCATTAGAACAATGGAAGAAATCAACACAACATTAATTGAGGTATGATAAAGCCTGGTGTAGGCTTTGTGGTTAGGGTGTTGGGCTTGGGATTTTGCTTTGTGGTTAGGGTGGTGGACTTAGGATCTTTGGGTCCTGAGTTCAGCCCTGTTGGGAACTAAATTAACACCAGGTGGGGTTGATTCAGCCTGTCATCCTTCTCAGGTCAGTGAAATGAGTACCAGTTTACTGGTATAGGGGAACAGCATCAGTGACATAATTGCACCACCACAAAATGTTGCACCACCACAAAATGTTGCACCACCACCTGGCAGCCAAGCTGCCATATGCAAGAAGAAAAAGAGGTATGATAATTGTTGTGAGAAGGTGAGGTTTCAGACATTATTCCTTTGTTGAACAAAACAAAGCAAGAGAGCTCTGCTTTTTATGCCTCTGCTGACGAAGTCACCAGTGGCATTATGTTTTCAGGTTGTCCATCTGTCTTTTGTCTAGTACGTCCATACTAATTATCCCGCCCCCCGCAGGGAGGGAGCGGGATATTGTAATCGTCCAGTTTGTTTGTTGGGATTCGCTAGATATCCCTTATTGTCGGTTTTTCCGTGTGTGTGTGTGTGTGTGTGTGTGTGTGTGTGTGTGTGTGTGTGTGTGTGTGTGTGTGTGTGTGTGTGTGTGTGTGTGTCTGCAACGCGAGGCTCCACAGCACAAACCAGCAAACCGATTTCGATGAAACTTGGCGAACAGGTGCCATATTGGCTGGGAGTGTGTGCGTTTGAGTTTTGTTGCTAAGCAACCACCTGTTGCTATGCAGCGGCCGAAAAACCGCGTTCACTATTTTCAATACTTGTCCTCCAGTTTTGAATGTGGAGAAACGAGACTTCGGAATTAAACACTTCGAGATATTTAGAAAATTTTACTCGAGCCCATTTTTGATTTAGGTTTTATTTTTCAAATGGTAGTCCTTCAAAAATAGGGTGTTTATTTACCGTCATTGTTTTTTTGTTTTGTTTGTATGTAATGGACAGCTCTGGAGGCCAGACGATTCAACCAATTTTGATGAAACTTGACAGGTAGGTTCATACCAGGATCTAGTTCTATGCTTTTGAGCACCGTTGCTATGGACACCACCGTTGCCGAGCAACGGGACTTTGAAATTTTAGAAAAATCCTAAAAAATTTATTTTTTCAAAAATCAAAAATGGGCTTCCAGGCATGCACACTATAATCAACCTCTTTTTCAAAAAATTTCAGCCCGGTCCGTCAAAAACTGTATGATATATGCAATTATGTCGCGACCACCCATGTCGCCTACCGGCTTGTCTGTTTGTTTGTCTGTCTGTCTGTCTGTCTGTCTGTTAGCAACTTTATGGCAAAACGGCTTTAGCAAACACTATCAAATTTAATCCACAGGTGGGCAATGAACCTTGGACGACCCCATTAACTTTTGGGTCCAATTGGATCAAAGGTAAAGGTCAAGATCACAAAAAGATCAAAATCGTTTTTGGCTCATAACTTCGTCAAAAATGATCTGATTTACTTCAAACTAATCTTATAGTGAACCGTTTTCTATTGTCACTTATAATCCTACCCATTCCTATAGTGAAAAATGCATATTTGTGAAGACCGGTTGGGTCTGAAGTTTTGTGGGTCATGGTCATCGGTCAAAATTACAAATTTTCCATTATAAATCAAAAAAGGTTAGGAATATGCGTGTTTACTATGGAAGACATATATCAAGTCCTTTATTGGCTTTCATTTGACACCATGACCTTTGACCTTACATTGCCTTGAAAGGTCAAAATCATTTTACGGTCATAACTTCGTCAAAAATGGTTTATTTGACTTCAAACTAAGACTAAAATATTCCTTATAATCAACATTCAGGTTAAGCATGTATCAAATTTAAATTTGATCCCCAAAATAACTTTATGCCTTAAATGGGTGGGATTTGTTGTGCCTGGCACCACTTGTTTTCTTTGCTTTCTCTGCAACCGCTTTACCGATTGACAGGAAATTTTCACCATATGTGTGACTACTCATGTAAAATGTTGCTATGATAATTATGATGTCATAGGTCATGTGGTGTGGCAGCAATGTTGGAAAAAATGAAAAACTTTGGACCTCTGTATCTTCAAAACTGCTCCATGGAAAAAAAAAATGAAACTTGGCACATGTGAAGTACTCTCCATGGGAAACAAGTGTGATTTTTTTTGATGCTGTCATAGGTGGCTTCGTGATGACGTCATAATTGCATATGTCGAACGCTTTATCCGATCAGTATGAAAATTTTTAAAGGTCATCTTGAGCCAAATTGAAATTGGGGGAAAAAATTGATGATGTCTTCGGTCACGTGGTTCGGCAGCCATTTTGTTTTTACATAAAAACCTTCAAAAATCTTCTTCTCAGAAATGGCTGAACAGATCGAGGTGAACATTTACAGGAAGGATCGCCTATCCATGAGGAACAAAAAGTTTTCCAACTATGATGTTATAGGACACATGGTTTGGCAGCCATATTGGATTTACCCTCAAACTTTTAAAAATCATCTTCTCCAGAATGGCTTGACAGATCGAGGGGAAACTTCATCCACATGTTCCCCAGGCCTTGGGGATACCAGCGTGTTCACAAATAATTAATAGGTCACAAGGCCTGGCAACTTCATTGGTTTGAACGAAAATCTTTTAAAAAAATTATTTCTCTTGAACCGTTTCATAAATAAACAAGAAATGTCCCAATTATGGTCTCATAGTCTTTTTTTTTGTATACCTTGTCGAGGCTCGTATGAGAGCTAACACACAACGCACAGCAAGGGGGGCATGAGACAAGAAGGGGAAGGACAAAGCAGTTGAGGAATATGTGTTTTAAATATCAACCTGATCGGACACATGGTCTGGCAGGAAGGATTATTTAATATTTTGAATCTGGGTTCAGGGATTTAAATCAAACTTGGTACAAGTATACATAATGATGTAATAATGTGGGCGGAGGCATATCTGGTGACGTCATGTCATCAAAGAGCACCCTTCTAGTTGCTCTGATGTTCTGCATGCACCACATTTCCCAGAAGCACTCAACAGTCAAATAGCGAAATGACCAATGACCATGAGCAGAAAAATTGAGTCTATAGGGCTTTTAAAACAAAAGGTATATATTTTGAGGTTGCTCTTGTTGATGTCAGTCATTGCACTCACTCAGCCCTCTCCATCCCAGATGGGCAGATTCTAAAAATGAACTCTCATCGACCCTATGCATCATCGGTCACGCTATTGTGCCTTAGCCTTAATGCAGGACACTTGGAACAATATTACGCAATTTCACATTGATAAGATGTGTCAGCACAAAATAAAGATTTAATGCTCCATATTAAAGCAAAATTATGACAAACAAAATACTTGGGTGCTGTGCAACCTCTTTTTGTTCTGAAAAGGGCTAACACTTGACAGGTACAATACAACTTGTTTCTCAACTTATTTACCCTTTACTGTAACAATAATACAGCTACAAACTACTTACAATCATTTGCTTGTGACCTGTAAAACTGCATCACATTTGTGCTTCCATAACTATACATGTGGAAAAGAGTTAAGCATGGGATGCCTTTATCAGGATCATAGCAATTACCGAGAAAATTATTCTGAAATCGTAATATTTATCAAAAATAAAACCATATACCTCTATGCTTGTTCGGTAAAGTATGCTTGTTTGACAAATGACTTGAGACAAATTCAGTTTTGTTGATTTTTGTATGTTAATCGCAACATGAGGATGTCGGGAATGGCACGATTTTGCAACAAAAAGACAAAAACAGGATGACTTTTGAAGGGGCTGCTGGAAACACATCGTGTGATATCGCACTTAAGACCAGTCATTAATGACATCCAATGATGTCAGAATTGAATGAATGTATCAAAAGTTCAATAGTGTGCATAAGCACCATTACGAGTGACCGTTGCGATCCACATTCTCAGCCACTGAAGAAGCTGCCAGAAAGAACCCAAAGGGAGTTTCTGCCAACCTCAAACTGTGCCAGAGAGAGCCCACAGGGCTGCTGCAATGCAGCCTCAAAATGTGCGGGTCTGCACAGGAGGTTCCATTTTCTTAAATCTCAACTCAACAATGTCACAAACATGCTCTATTGGATTTAAATCAGTAGTCTTTGCTGGCCAGGACAATTTTGTGATGGCATAGTTTCTCAACCACTGAACCTCAACTACTGAAGAAGCTGCTGGAGAGAACCCAAAGGGAGTTGCTGCCATTCTTGCCGCAAACCAGCCTCAAACTGTGCCAGTCTGCACAGGAGGGTATATTTTCTGAAATCTATCCTCAACAATGTTGCAAAAATACTCTATTGGATTTAAATCAGAAGTTCTTGCTGGCCAGAGAAATGTTGCAATGGCAGAGTTTCATAACAATGGTGTGGTCTAGCATTGTAATCCATCAATTCCAGTTTTCTGAGAAGTGAGTGGTTGTCAAAATGTAGGACAACATGATCCAAAATGCCCCAACACTACCTTTCACCTGTCAGGTGCCCCTGTACAGTGACAATGTCAAGCTTACAATCGTAACAGGCAGCCCCATATCACAAGGGATCTGCTACTAAATGGGATGGACTCTTGATGGTAGAGACTGTGTTGCAACCAAATCTGAGTTCTAAGTACTGTACTAACAAATAACCCATCTTTACAGACAGGTTAATTCCACCACCTCTATGATGTCTAAGGCATATTTTATTACGACTTGTAATTCCAGGTGGCTATCTACAATACACATTTACAGAGAAAATTGGCGTCCTTCCACCCACCCTGAACCCTCAACCCTCTCACATCACAGGCTGGTCTATCTGTTTTCTACCTTCTATTTTCCGATATTGCTCCCTCTGCTCTCTGTCCTCCATCTTTTGAAAGCCGCATATGGAGATAACAACCAATGACACACATACATAGTCCAGTCGTTCTATACCATTTTAAGGCCAAACCCACCACAAATTGCAATAGTAACCATTCATGGATTTTTTCACTCCAAATATAGTGGATAATGACACACAAAGTCTTGCAAAATCAAAGAATCGGAACATTTCGATTTTGACCCGAGCTGGAGGTAAAGTTGACAAAAAAAAATCTCAATCAAAATTTAGGGGTAGAGGCCAGAAATATGGCCAGGTCTTGATCAATTCTCAAGCAATCCATAATATTAAGGTATCAGTGGACTTGTATCGAAAATACCTTTCCAAAAATTCCAAAAGTAATAGTAGAAAGCTAAAATTTACGTTTTGAAGAATGATAATGTCTTGTGACTGCCACTAAAAAATACAAAATTTAGGGATGTTAATTGTATTTTGATATTTACAGTGCTTGTCATTACCAAATGAGGACAACAATCAATTTGTGTACATGTTTCCATGTGGTCAGAAATAGCAGTTCAAAATGTGGCTGAAACAACATGATAAATGGACATATTACATATCCTCAGTGTCACTTTCTGGATCAGGCAGAGTCATATTGGAGCAAAGTAGGCCTTTGCATTCCACACATGCCAGAGAACATTCGAGACCATATTTTCTGGAGCTGCATCACCGTGTACCACAGCCGGTCTTGCAGTAGCAGTTGATGGCTTCCAGGAGATACTTCAATTGGTATTCAAGGAGATACTTCAAGGGAGTTGGCTTCAAGTATGGGTGCACGGGGAACATCCTCCCATCTATAATCTCCAATCCCCAATCCTCAGCACACATATCGACCAGACTCCATCGTTGGACCTGATAATAAACGCATCGGCTATGACACTGAGCTGATGTTGATGTGGGGGCAAGATGTGAGGATGTACACAAGTCGTGCTGGATGCAACCTCCTGGTAGAAGCATTGTTGAAGGGTCTTCAACCCCTCACCAGGTTGACCATTGTACAGACACACTATGGCATTTTCTCCAGCTGTCACAATGTCATCCTGCATGGCTTGTGGGCTTTTGAAGACTGCAGCCTGCTGCCGAATAAATGCACTCAAATTGAGCTTCTTCAGAGCTACTGGTTTTTCAATGCCCAACACTCTGGATGTGGTGTTGCCTTGCATTATGACATGAGCAAAGAGAAGGTTATTACAGACATACTTCCCAAGTACTTCTTGAACCAGTTGAATGTTCCAGAATCTTTCTGTTCTCTTTGATTTTAACTTTGATTCTGGTCTGAAAAGGATGTCATACCATGTCTATGATACCTGACTGCAGAGGAGGATGAGTAGGTCAGTGTTGTCCCCAACAAGAACAGTGTTATTTCTATCTGCTGACACAATACATCTGCTGACACAAACCGCAAAAGCCTCCGCATGCAATACTTCATAACCATGCTATTCAAACTTGTTGCTCAGCAGATTGATAAATCGCTGTTTGTTGATCTGGCGAGAAAATCATCCTTCCTTATTGAATAGACCAAGTTCCTGGTGGAATGCACAGTGACACTGATGCCTGATCTGACCTGTTTACCATGTGTGACATCTTTGATGGATGGCCCACTTTCGTAAGCATTAAACACTATGATGGCAGGGTCGTGTTTGTCTGCACCATGTCGGATGCAATGGCTACAGATTGAATTATAGGTCTCTCCACTCTTCCACGGAATTAAGTGCAGAAGGCACCGTTATCTATGACATACTGCATGTCATTCGGTGGGCTAGACATGCCAGAAGGACCAGAAGGAAGTTGGTTCCACATGACATCTGCTAGTGTTGGTTTGTTTGTTTATTAGTCATTTCAAAAAGTGCTGGTGGGTAACTGCAAAGTTCATGTGCAAAAACTACATGCTGATCCCCATAATCAGACATTGGAACAGCATTAGCAGATCGATGAACAGTCGCAGTGCCGGTATGTACAGATGACTTTGCCTCCATGATCACAGCCAGTTCTCCCTTCTTGAATACAAAATCCAACACTTTGTGGCCGACCATTCCATCCAAGATCTGCCCAACAATGATGACATTGTCAACATTGACTGAGTAACACGCAGTTGATTCCAGTGTTAATGCTGTGTATGCTCAAATCATTATTGAATGGGCTTTTTGATGTGAGGAATGTCATGAGTTTGAGTGTCATTCGTGCCCATATCTTGGCATGCTAGAGTTAGGTCTTCATGTTGGTCACTGGTGTAATGGTGTGCTGGCAGGTACTCTTGCAAGGAAACGTTCACCTCTGGGAAATGGGGGCTTGACAGTAGCCAAGTGAGTCACTGTGATTCCTCTATTCCCCTCCCTCTCGTCAAGCCTGCCAGGGTTTTAAGGCTCCTCATGAGGGTCTGTTCAATCATCAGGTCTGTTCACAACCCAGCCCAGTAACGGTCTGAATGTCGCACTACATGGAGGCCATTCCTGAAATGCCATTGTATTTTGGGATGTTGTGCTGGTAACGGAGTGAGCCACTGGAGATAAACATGGATAGATTTTGTGTATAAATTGTGACCAGCAGCTGTTAGATAAGGTAGCACACCACACAACACCTACAGAAGCAAATTGCAGTCCCCAGTACATTTTGTTTTGATAAATTTCAACATAATATTGACCATGTCCATGCACTGCGGCCAAAGTTGTGCTGTTCAGAGATCTTTCATGGAGTCCCTTTCTTACTTCGTTTTGGAGTCTATCCACTACAAGACATCCGTTGATAAGGCACTCTCCACAGCTACTTCATCTTGCATAAAGGAATCATACAGGTTCTCTAGTTCATGGAGGTCAACCATTGTGTTATCCATATCCACTCCAAAAAGAATATTCCAATGCTTCAGTATTGGGGATTATTTGAAAAGTATTTTCAATACAAATCTCTTGAATTGTAAATAATTGAGGATCTGTGGAGAATTGATCAAGACATGGCCATATTTGTCTGGTGTTGGCTTAATGGTTAGAGTGATGGGCTTGGGATCCTATGGTCCTGAGTTCAAATCCTGCTTGGCTGTTGAATTAATACCAGGTAGGGTTGACTCTGCCTGTCATCATTCTGAGGTCGGCAAAATGAGTGCTAGCTTGCTGGTATCCTGTGTCGGAGTGGTGACCTGTCCAGGATTGTGCCCAATGCCCAAGGAGATTGATTAGGCAGCACTGACACTCTGCACAGAGTGTGGTCCCATTGGATGGATGGGTTGACTCAGCCTGTCATCCTTATGAGCTTGGCAAAATGAGTACCAGCTTGCTGGGATGATTGCTGCATTTTAGTATCCTGTGTCAGAGTGGCAAACCATCCAGGATTGTGCCCATTAGCCCAGGAGACTGCTTCAGCAGCAATGACACTCTGTGCAGAGAGTATGGTCCTGATGGTTGGATGGACATATTTCTAGCCCCTAACCCTAAATTTTCATTGAAGCATTTGTTTTCAACTTTACATCAAACTCGGGCCAAAATAGAAATGTTCCATTGCTTGGATTTTCTGAGAATTTTAGTTTGGCATTCTACACTATATTTGGAGTGGAAAAGTACTTGAATGATTACTATTGCAACTTTTGGTCAGTATATCACTAAATTGACTGGACGAACACAGTATGATATGTAGTATTATATATCCCAACTTCTTTTGTGTCTATGGTTTTCATGCAGAGAATTGGTGTATTTTATTATGACTTGTGATACCTCCACATACTGGGAACTACGCTGTATGATACACATTTGCATTTTGAATTTGCGTCCCATGATTTAGGAATGCATAAAAGTCAAAACAAGCAGACAGACAGACAGACACTTCTCGAATATGTAAGATTGTGTTGCCGCCAAACCCAAGTTCTACCATCAGTCACGTGCAGGAGAAATCGAGTCTCATCATAGCAATGGATCTTCCTCCAAGACGTGAGATTCCAGTGTTGATGTGCCTGGCAAAGCAGGCTGCTTTGTGTTCTGGGGTGAGAAGAGGGCGTTTTATCGGCCTCCTGACTTTATAACCTGCAGCACGAAGCCAGTTCTGTACAGTTCTTGTGGATAAACTCTGAGGGAGACTCCATTTATGCTGCAACATGATTGTAGCAAAAGGAAAACATTTGACAAGCATGATCGGAGCTGCATTTTCTCTGTTAGAGGTCGCCCTGGGCCGTCCAGATCAGGGCCCATCTTTAACATCATTGGTTTGTTGATGTTTGCAGACCAATGTGCTGACAACAGTCCAATGGAAACCAAGCTGATGTCCAATTTCACTGTCGGAAATCCCAACATTGTTGTCCCAATAATTTGCCATCTTTGGACTTCACTGAGTCTTCTACAGTCCATAGTACCAGTTTGCCAATGGAATTACAACGGGTGTGCAAAATTGCCTTTGTCTAGGCATGAATGGAAAATGCAGCTTATGAATGGAGGGTTCTTTCATTGATGTTTGAAAGAAAATTTGAATTTGATTCAATATTTTTCGCAAACAGTCCTATTTTGTAAGCATACATAACTTTTTTCCATGTGTATATATAATAAATGTGCAACACCTTGCACATACAATTAGATATCCTAGGATTTTATTTACCGTTAAATTTGATTATATAAGTTCACTCTTATGCATTTTCAATCTGCACAGACAATTAGATTGTTGCCAGGAGTATAAAGATAATGATTTTACAGGGAAATCAGAAAGGCTTTGCATATTCCTAGTTGAAGTAGAGAAATGAGGCAGTGGGGAGTATGTTGGTGCCAATAAACCTTCTCTCTGGTCTGGATTATAACCAGGAACGACAATAAAAGATCCACAATCACAACTCACTGGCGAGCATGTTCCTTGCTGCTGTATGTCACATTCACCACAGCAGTCTCTCTGTCTGTGTTCACTAAGAGAAAGGGATACACAGTTTGGACTGATTATATAAAGTAGAAGAAATTAAAAGTGGCCAAAGACTAAGAAAACAAAACAAAACAAAAAACAAACAAACCTTGATCACACGAATCAACAGCTCCATACTGAGCAAGAAGAGAATCCAGAACCTATAGGAAAGTAAAATTGGCAATCAAAAGTGGAAAGAGGATAGAAAAATAACATAAAAGCAAAATAACGGAATAACAGAAGAATTGTGTGTATGGTGCAGAGGCTCCCATTCCTTCCTTTTGTTTCTCTCACGTTCCTTCTCTTTATCTGAGTGCTACCACACTCCAGTCAAATTCTCTGGCACTCACTGTATCGGGTCCTCTCCCAGGTACAAATCAGGTCCTTGCAACTTTTACAAATTCTGGCTCACAATTGGGCCAAACCCTTTTTCCTTAACAACACATTTGCACCCAAGTATTAATTACTGTACTGAATGCACACACTCTCACCATCCAATTCTCAACCGAAAAAGAAAAGGGAAGAAGAAATAAGCCCTAAATCTATGTCAGCCAATTCAACCAAGTTCATAAAATATAAATGGTGACATGCCAATTCCAGTCGACATAATTTACTTGTCAATTTAACCCTACATCCTCTCATACTCTCGACTCTCTCATCCATCCTGCTGACCTAAGTCCAAAACTTCTTTCTTTGGGGCCTCATGTGTTGAGGACCCAAGTGGTCCCCTAAACACCCTGATGCTCTGAATGACTGAGTGCAGCACCTCTTTTTCTCGGTATGGGCTCAGACGATCAGCGTGAACAAACCAGGAAGGGAACGTGGTCCCATTTTTATTTTGAAGTCACAAATTTGTGCCAGGACAACACTGAGACCCAACCAAGATGATGCGAGTTTTGGGCACGGGCCTTCCTTATCTAGGAGTTAAGAACCAAATCTGGTCCCCCAGAGTATAATCACTTGGCTTGGTAGGGTCTGGGTGTCGTCCTGGAGCAGATCTGCAATGTGGTCTATGTGAAGACTCTTTCTTTGGAGCCAGTATGAAGAGTCAAAGATGATTTTCGAATACACAGTTTATTCAGAAAGAGCACTCGCATGCGGAGGTGGTGTAGCAGCTCAACCAACACAGAGTTGAGCTGCCCAACCACACTGAAAATCCACATTCCAAAACCCTCTTATTTATAATCTAGTTGGTGTGATAAGAGCACCAGGTGTGGAATCAAAAATGTGCCAATGGGCTCCTTTTCCCAGAGAAAGTTGAAACGGTCAAAACCGCTTATCTTAGTGCTCTGCAACTTCTCCTAGGTAATCCCTACCCCCCCACCCCCTACACTAGGCTTTGAATTATCGCTGGCATATGTTGAGAGAGAAAGCAAAGCCCTTTTCCAAGAAGGGGAAATGTGTGGGTTGGCCATAAACAAAAATGCAATCTCCTCCCAAAGGCATGCGTGCGGCTAGTTTGTGGGGACAGCACAAATGATAAAGGAACTATAAAGGCGTTAAAATACAATTCAAAGTATACAAGAAAATTGGTTCGAATCCCGACATCTAACTGCTAAGTGCGTATTGACTATGGATCAAATGTGACCATTAATAACACTCTTCACAGTCTATGTGTAAGTTTAACAGTCAGGGGTATTCAAAGACCATTGCACCACAGGCAAATAATGGTCAAAAATGCCCCTGCATCTTCCATTGTGTGAATCAGCAATGAAAAACAAACAACCATGGCAAATTTGTCTAAGTGAGCCATAAAGCTATTTGTTTTAACAGTGCTTTAGCATGATCCCCAGATTGCCCATCTAACCAATTCCCTTTGCACAAAGGAGCTTGCAGCCAATGATCACACAGATGTTCTCATTGACAAGGCAGGGTTTATTGCAAGGGAGAAGAGCACGGCCATGAAGCGGCAATCAGGACAGCAACAAATTTATTACAAACACCTCAGGATGCCCTTGTGACCTCGATGGAGTTAACAAACAACTTGATGCATGTGCTCAGGGGTGATGAGACAGAGAGAATGAAAATGAAAGAGAGAGACAGAGACAGAGACAGAGACAGAGACAGAGACAGAGACAGAGACAGAGACAGAGACAGAGACAGAGACAGAGACAGAGACAGAGAGAGAGAGAGAGAGAGAGAGAGAGAGAGAGAGAGAGAGAGAGAGAGAGAGAGAGAGAGAGAGAGAGAGAGAGAGAGACCTTTCTCAAAGTGTGATTTCCTTCCTTTTTCACACCTTTCTCAAAGTGCTATTTCCACTGATATATTCTCATATAATATCACCAACTTTAAATCTTGGTTTTCTTGGATTAATCTCCCATCCATATTGTAATTTTGTAAATGTTTCTGTTGGTTTTTCTTTTGTTGAGTAATGAACTGCATTATTGTAATTATCTACAATGTCCTGAATTAAAGATACCCATTGTTGAGAACCAAGTTCAGTACATTTTTTGTACAATCTCTCTTTCAAAGTGCGATTGAAGCACTCGATGACGAAGGCTTTTCCTTCATTAAAGGTGTTACACAATGTGATATCATTCTCTTTAAGGAAATTATTGAATGTTCTGTTATATAACTCTGTTCCCTCATAATTCCATAATTTTTTTTGGCTTTCGTTTGCTTTTATTAAATATCTGTTGGAATGCTATCACAAGAGTGGTGCCTCTTTTATTTTTCAAAGTAACTACCCATGCATATCTTGGCCTTAAATCAATAATGGTTAATGCATACCTGTATCTGCTGTCATTTTTCAGTTAAATTAAATTGCCAGACCATATGCAATCAACTGCTTTGGAATACACCTTTGGTCTTTTAAACTTTGTGATTATCGGTTTATGTAATTCATAAGATAAAAGCTTCTCATCTGAAGGTTTGTAAGCTTGCTCCTCAGTTTTGATGACATCAGAGCTTAATAGTTTTTTGCATTACCAAGCCTCATTTTTAGCTCGCCTGTTCGAAGAACAGAGAGCTATAGCGATACCCCTGGCGTGAGCGTCAGCGTCAGCATGAGCATGAAAATGTTAAAGTTTTTGGTGCAAGTTATTTCCTTTCTACTGTTTTTATCTACCACACTATTTTTTACTGATTACAATATACAAATACATATATTGCTTTAAAATTATTTGGATCAGCCCAGTGCAATGCTTTATAAAAAATATTATTAGACTAGTCTTTTAAAAACGAAAAACGATAAATGTATAAAACAGGCGATCATTGGGTGGCTTTGACACCACTCTGGTTAGTTTAGCTCCTATCAACTGCCTCACTATGAACCTATCCGTTTTTTTTCTCTCAACGTTGGATTTCGAATCAAAAACAAATTATTCAACATTTTTCTGCCAGCTTCATGTTTTTCTTTCAATGTCATGCTATTTCCATTATCAATATCGTGTTTCATACAAACTTCATCAACCCTGTTTTTAGGTTTGCTCCACGACTTAGGATTGTCAGTTTCATCTCATCTCTTGTCCAAGTTTGTTCCTACACCACAGAAAATATCCTGGTAGATGCTATTCCCCTTGTAAATTTACTCCCCAATAAAAGCTTTTGTTTATCTCCCCCAGTTTTATGGTTATCAATGCTTATATTTACTGCTTTTGACAAATTCACACTTTTTGCTTCCACACACCGAACATATTCCCCTTCATATAAATCAATTGCTTTTACTTTTAATATATAAGATTTTTTAGTGTCAGGTTGCATTTTACATTTAAGACAATAACCATTGTATTTATTTATTTATGTATTAGAAAAGTTAAACTTTATACATTAACATTCCTGCAGAGCGAAACAGCCTTATTGACTTTCATCATCATCATCATCATCATCATCATCATCATCATCATCATCATCATCGTTTTATGGCCGTCTCCATGCTTGCATGTGAAAGCCATGTGTAAGCCATTCATGTGTAAGCCATGGCTGCTTTTCAGGCTGCGTGATCCTTGCTAGCCCTCCTGTCAGTCCTTTAACTCTAAGATCGCCTCTCAACAACACATCACATGTTTTCCTCGGACGGCCTCCAGCTCTCCATCCATTCACATACATATTTCTACACACAACTACCAACCAACATCCTTTCCACATGTCCAAAACATCTCAACCTACCCCTACGCATAACCTCACTAATGCTTTCTACACGTAAGCTATCTCTTAGTTCTACATTTGGTTTCCTATCCTTCAGTGTCACATCACACATCCACTCACCATTCTCATTTTGTTTCATTGACATCTCCGTTCATCCTCCTTTTTGATCACCCATGTTTCGCTGCCATACAACATCACGCTTCTAATGCAAGTTGCATAAAGTTTTCCCTCTAAAAAACGCTCGTTTTAGGCAAATAACACCGTTTTTGCATGATTGAGGTTTCTTGTGTAAAATGTGTTGTTTTGCATCGAAAAAGCTAAAATACACACAATTTTATGAAAAATACATGTTTCTGCATTAAGATGGTGATATAAAACAAAAAACGGAGTCAAAACAAGCTTGTGTGTTATTAAAAATGCTTGAAATAGGCAAATTGCACCGCTTTTGCAATGACTTAGGTTTCTTGTGTAAAATGTGTTGTTTTGCTCAGAAAAAGCTAAAATGCACACTATTTTATGAAAAACATGTGTTTCTTCATTAACATAGTAATATAGAACAAAAGGGGTCAGAACAAGCAAGTATGTCATCAAAAACACTTGTTTTTGGCAAATAAGACCGTTTTTTGCATGAATTAGGTTTCGTCTGTGAATGATTTTGTTTTGCTTATAAGAAGCTAAAATATGCAGAATTTAATTAAAAACACGTGTTTCTGAATTACAATTATGAATTCGAACAAAAATTGGGGTCAGAACAAGCTCATGTGTTATTAAAAACTCTTGAACTCGGCATATTCGACCGTTTTGCCATGATTTCTGTTTCTTGTGTAAAATGTGTTGTTTTGCATCGTACAAGCTTAAGTGCACACTATTTGATGAAAAGCACACATTTCTGCATGAAGATTGTGATATACAACAAAAAAAAATGTGGTGAAAACAAACTTGTGTGTTGTAATAAAAACTTAAATGCTTGTATTTGGCAAATTCACCCATTTTGGCATTAATTAGGGTTCTTCTGTGAAAGAATTTGTTTTCCTTGGAACAATCAAAAATACACACTTTTTCATGAAAAACATGTCTTTCTTCATGAACATAGTAATACAGAACAACAAGGGGCCAGAACATGCTAGTGTGTTGTCAAAAATGCGAGTTTTAGTCTCGTAAGAAAATTTTTGCATGAATTAGGTTTTTTCTGTGAAAGATTTTTTTGCTTAGAACAAGCTAAAATACGCAGTATTTGATGAAAAACATGTGTTTCTGCATCAGAATCATGATTTATAACAAAAACCGGGGACACAAGAAGCTAGTATGTTATGAAAATTGCTACCATGAGGCAAATTCGACCGTTTTTGCATTCATTTGGTTTCTTCCGTGAAAGATTTTACTTTGCAAGGAACAAGCTAAAATACACAATATTTTATGAAAAACACATGTTTCTGCATTACAATAGTGATACAGAACAAAAATTGGGGACACAACAAGCTGGCATGTTGTTAAAAATGCTTGTTTTGGCAAATTGGACCGTTTTTGCATGACCTAGGTTTCTTGTGTAAAATGTGTTGTTTTGCATCGTACAAGCTTAAATACACACTATTTGATGAACAACACACGTTTCTGCATTAGAATAGTGATTTCAAACAAAAATCAGGGTCAGAACAAGCTAGTGTGTTCTGAAAAATGCTTGTTTTAGGCAAATTCGACCGTTTTTGCATCAATTTGGTTTCTTCTGTGAAAGATTCTGCTTTGCTTCGAACAAGCAAAAATACATGCTGTCATGCTGAAACAGGAAAGGGCCCTTCCCAAAACTGTTGCTACAAAGTTGGAAGCACAGAATCATCCAGAATGTCATTATATGCTGTAGCGTTAAGATTTCCCTTCACTGGAACTAACAGGCCTAGCCCGAACAATGAAAAACAGCCCGAGACCATTATTCCTCCTCGACCAAACTTTACAGTTGAAACTATGAATTTGGGCAGGTGGCGTTCTCCTGGCATCTGCCAAACCCAGATTAGTCAGTCAGACTTCCGGATGGTAAAGTGTGATTCATCATTCCAGAGAACGCATTTCCACTGCTCCAGAGTCCAATGGCTGTGAGCTTTGCACCACTCCAGGTGACGCTTGGCATTGCGCATGGTGATCTTCGGCTTGTGTGGGGCTGCTCGGCCATGGAAACCCATTTAATGAAGCTCTCGGCGAATAGTGTTCGTGCTGACGTGGCTTCCAGAGGCAGTTTGAAACTTGGTAATGAGTGTTGTAACCGACTGACGATTTTTCTGCGCTACGTGCCTCCTCACTCGGCAGTCCCATTCTGTGAGCTTGTGTGGCCTACCACTTCGCGGCTGAGCTGCTGTTGCTCCTAGACGTTTTCACTTCACAATAACAGTACTTGCAGTTGACCAGAGCAGCTATAGCAGGGCATAAATTTGACAAACTGACTTGTTGGAAAGGTGGGATCCTCTGATGGTGCCACGTTGAAAGTCACTGAGCTCTTCAGTATGGCCCATTCTACTGCCAATGTTTGTCTATGGACATGGCATGGCTGTGTGCTTGATTTTATACACCTGTCAGCAATAGGAGTCCGCATTCTTTTGGCCATGTAATGTATATAGATCGATGGATATGTATAAGAAAATGATTTGTAATACTGCCAACCACCAGGTGGTGCTATATGATATGCATTTACAGAGAGAGAATTGGGGTCTTCCCCACATCCCACCCACCTGAACACCCTATCCTGCAGGTATGAAAATGTTTTCTTGCATTGCCATTTGCTAAGAGGATTCCATCGGTATGCAATCACATGGGGTTACCACTGGTGTGGCCAATTCTATTGATATACACACATATGTATGTATGTATATGTACATACATACATACATACATATATATATATATATATATATATATATATATATATATATATATATAATATCGTATCAAAGAAGATGATTTGTAATACTGCCCACCACTAGGTGGTGCTATAAAATACGCATATACATTGAGAGAATTTGGGTCTGACCCCAACACTGAACACCCTACTCTGGAGGTTTGAAAATGTTTTCTTGCATCTCCATTTTCCAAGAGGATTCCAATGGTATGCAATATGTTACCGGTGTGCTACCAGTGGAGCCGATTCTATTGATGGACAGACAGACATAGACAGAAAAATACAACTTTGTTTGTATAAAAATAATATATATATATATATATATATATATATATATATATATATATATATATATATATATATATATATTGCATGAGAGGTCTGGGAATTGCGCAGTTGGCATAAATCGTGTGAAATACAAACTTATTACATTTTTTAAAGATGCGATGAACTCTGATAACGTGCTCCCAAATGCATTTTGCGTCCATTAAAGCAAGCACGGCAAAACTTGATCATGCACACTGCAAGCCAACATTTTGCTGTGTAACTTTCATAGGGGTAGCTGTCGTGGCAGTTTCATTGAGTTCACCAGTGCTTTGTTACACCTTGCAATACCTTGCATTAGCTATTCGATCATCAGCATGGTAAATAACATTTAATTGAACATACAAAAAAAAAAATTATAAAAACCTAAAACGACAACTGGACCGGTGTGCCCAGAGAGCGCTGGTGAGCATTCACACCTCCCATTGCAGGTGGGGTGGAATATTCCTCACTTGAATCTTGCGACATCTGGTGGTGAAAGAGAGAAATGGCAGAGTTAGTGCTGCATTGAAAGTGGCACAACTCAACAATTCAAGATTAAACTATTGAGAGATTATTTTAGAGATATCAAGGCTCATTGAAGAACTGGATGGCTCATGGAATTTATATGGAAAAATTACAAAAGAGAAAACATGTCTCCACATTATATATATATATATATATATATATATATATATATATATATATATATATATATATATATATATATATATATATATATATATATATATATTTCAATAAATAAATAAATATATGTGTGTATATATATATATATATATATATATATATATATATATATATATACATACACACACACACACACACATACATACAGTACATACAGTACCAGTCAAAAGTTTGCACACCGACTCATTCAAAGGTTTTTAATTTTTTTTTTTTTTAATATTTTTACATTGTAGAAAAATAGTAAAGACATCAAAAGTATGAAATAACACATATGGAATTATGTAGTAACCAAAAAAGTGTTAAACAAATCAAAGTATATTTTATACGAGCAAATACGACCCGTCGCTTCGTTGACGGGGAAGGGGGGGGGGGGGGGTATTACGGAGGGGGGTTGAGAGTGGGAGGGAAGGGAGAGAGAGGAAGAGGGGGAGGGGAGAGAGGATGCAGGATGGAGGGGAAGCTTGGAAGGAGGGAAGAGCGAGGAAGGGGGGAGGGGTGGGGAGAGCTATGCCTCATCAAACATTGCTATACCATGGATGCGAGGAGGAATGTGTGTGGAGAGAGAGAGGAGTATGAAAAAAAAGAAGAGAGAAAGGTGAAGGGGAGAGGTGGGGTCAGTAAAGTGAATGATATTTTATGCTAAATAACCAAACACACACACACACAAACAAACTAATGTCAGAACAGCTGTACACACAATGACACAACAGAGTTTATAATGTAATCCACTGGCACATCTGCAAAAACTTCGATTCCCAGTTCCAGAAAATTTGTGGAACATGAACCAAAAGTAATCACTGAAAACATGGAAGTACCTACCGCTCATGTACAAACTAATGATCCCATTGAGAGTGAACATCGAAAACAAAGCATTGCGACCAGATATCATACTTCGGTGAAAAAACAAAAAAAGAAGGCATTGCTGGTTTAGGTGGTATTAGCAGTGATTTTGGACGAAACAATGCAGAAATCCAGAAAATGACCAAATACCAAGACCATGAATTGAGAAGATCCTGGAAGCTGAAGAATGCCAAAGCTGTACCAGTGATAGCTGGACCTTCAGGAATTATGACAAAAAAACTCAAAGAGAAATTAAACATAGGGGCAGTAATTACCCCTGGGTGTTCACCTGGTAATGGCTGGATAAGATAACCAGGCAATCACTGGTAGGCATGGTTGAACAACAAAATATATAATGGAGAAGAAAGTAAATACCTATGGATTTTTTAAAGCCATGAACAAACCTCGGCACATTACGGGCACATTATGTATTCCAGTTAATTTTTCTCATCAATTCACTTATTATAACATTCATCATGTCCCTTTTATGCAATCATAATTCAAAATTAACTGTTATTCAAAACAAAGTTTTTTCTGCCATGTGAATTATATTAACTAGCAGAGTACCCGCCCTCCTGGTGATCTTGTTCCAGGCATGCAACACATTCTTCTGATGCATAGTTTTATTTGGGCAGTGTATAGGCAACTGACAGCTCTGTATAGGCAAAAAAACCCCGGGTTACATGCATTAATAAAAACATACCTCTTGCTTATAATTCAAAACACCTTATTGCACTGGAAAATGTGGGGACAGGAATACTGTACTGTAAATGGTGGAGACTGTAATATCAGAAAAAACCTGGAGGCGGTGATACACGATACACATTTACGTGGAGAATTTGCATCCTCCAAACCCCTTCTCCCATCCAAAACCAGCAGCACAGACAAAAACACCTCTATACAATAACTGGGGTCATGCTGATCCTATGTAGCAAGTCTGGATGTAATCAGTCCAGAATTGTAGGAGTAGCGCAACAAACACACACACAAACACCAGCCCATGAATTTTAGTAAGGATTTACACGGCATTTGTACCCATTGCTTCGCTGATGGATTTTCTCCCTAATATTTGTCTAAAGACAATAGTTTGCTTACACTTTATGAAGAACCGGGTTCCGGGTTTCGGGTTGAAAACCGGGTTCCGGGTTTGGAGCGTCGACAGGTCTCCTTCAGGGCTCTCTGCTGACGATCTCAAAGTTAAGTTTCTGGTCGTTAGCTGTCCCGTTTTAACTGTTTATTCTCTCACTTACATGTTCCTGTGTGTTCCTAGTTCGGTTTTGTTTCAAAAAATCATGCTATTTTGTGAGATTTTGGCGACCTTGTCTTACCGGACGCTTGAGGCCTACCCTTGAGGCTTGATGCCTACCGGTTCTCCTCGGTGTATGATCGTGTTTTGTTTTTTCTCCCCATTACCTTCAATTTCTATCTTCCCCACTTTCCTAACGTCCCCCATCCCTACCAACTAATCACTCTATTTCTTATCTTAAATAAAAATAAAAAAACAAACAAAAAACGCTACCTTTCTCCTTCCTCACTCACGACTGTCGATTCTTCTTCTTCTTTTTCTTCTTCTTCTTCATCTCCTCTTCTTCTTCTTCTCCTCTTCTTCTTCTTCTTCTTCTCCTCTTCTTCTTCTTACTCGATTTTTTCTACACCACTTCCATGACCTACTCTGTTGAAAACTCTCTCAAACATGAATAATAATAATAAAAAACTATCTCTTATAATGCTTCATCTTCCTCTTTCACACGTGTGGTACTCTTTAATACATCATAATGCACTCCTCTTCTACTATTTAAACAGACTGCTCTCAATTCGACCTTTCCTTCATACCTTGCCTAAAAAATCCAACTGTTACAACGTTTCTTCTCTCCATTCTCTGGATTCGCCTTTATTGCATCCATCAAGAATTGTGTTAAATCACATCTCTGACCTAAAACTTTAAAAAAAACCCAGTTTGCTATGAATGTTCACTTTCCATCAACCATTCTTTTTTTCCAACTTCAGTGCCAACTCACCCCTCTCACCCCTCACTCTCAAAGCAACCATCCCAATCTTCTCCCTCCAAGCCTCCTTCTCACCACTCTCAAAAACTCCCCCTCACCTTTCTCCCACCATTCATCCCCCTCACTCATCCTTCTCAAAGTTGCCCCCCTCGCATCCACAAGGCTGCCTCCTTCCACCGCCCTCTCACCCCCATCTCTTCACTCCACTTCCTCAAACGGTCAATTGCCTTCTGGCCCCTCTCTTGTCGCGCCTCTCCCCCAGTACCACAGAGCCTTTTCTCATCCTCATCTGGCCCCCTCCCCTTGCTATTCTGCAATCCCCCACACACTTTCAACAACTCCACTTACCTCCCCTCCTCGTCCCTTATCATACCCTCCCCCTCCCCCCCTGCACCCAAAGCCTCCTCCCTTCCCTCTTCATTAAAAGTGTGGATCTCAAATATCTGGGGCCTTCACTTAAACCTTTCAGATCTTTCCATACAGGTTGCCACTGACAAACCAGATATAATCTGCCCAACAGAAACTTTCCTCCCCCAAGACGTGTCTGACTCCCAAGTATCTCTCCCTGGTTACTCCCTCCTCCAGTATGACAGACCTGAGCCTCGTCCTGGTGGAGGAGTTGCTCTCTTCATCAAAGACTCTATTCCTCACTCTCCATGCACTGCCCTCACTCCACCACACCCCCAGGTATTCCTCTGGCTACGGCTTCCCCTCCACTCCAACCACATGTTTATATGTGTACTGTACCGTCCATCTAACAGTGATGACTCCATCTGCACTTCACTATCCGAAAACATGGACCAACTTCTATCTTCTCATCCAAACTCTCTCTTCCTCATATGTGGTGACTTCAATTGTCATCATGCCAGTTGGCTAGATGTGGATACCTCTCTCACCTGTCATGGCAACTCAGCAAAAGCTTTCTGCGACTCATTGGGACTGACTCAATCGGTCAACTTCCCTACCCGGATCTCAACCAATGGTACTCCATCTCTTCAGGATCTGATTTTGACAAATTTCCCCGACAATACCTGCTGCTCTTCTTCCGCTCCAATCGGTTCTTCTGACCACGTCCTTGTCAAAGTGGACATCTCTCTGGCTATTATCAGAGAACCACCTCACCGCCGTCGAGTCTGGCATTCCACTCAAGCGGACTGGCAGGGTCTCCAAAGCAGCCATCAAACTTATAGACTGGTCTCCTATCGCTACTTTCTCCAACATCAACTCATCCTGGGAATTCTTTCAAAGAAACTTGCTCTCCCTCATTCACAGATTTATCCCCTCTCGTCTTCAGTTGTCCTACCCTTCCTCCCGCCCTTGGTTTACTGAAGCTTGTGGTGAGGCAATTGTCCTGAAACAACTTGCCTTTGCCTCATGGAAAGCAAACCCAACTGAGGGCAATCTCAGTTCCTTCCATAAAGCTCGGAACAAGTGTGTATCTACCCTCAGGAGAGCCAGAAAACAACATCTTTCTCATCTCAAGTCTGAACTCTCAAACCTCTCTCCCACCTCAAAATCCTGGTGGCATCTAATCAAATCTGTTTCTGGTGTATGTTCCCCCTCCATCCCCTCCCTTACGTCAAATGGCCGCACTGCTGAGACCGCACGTGAAAAAGCTGAATGCCTAAACTCAGTGTTTGCAGCTAAATCTTGTGTCCAAAATCCATCACTTTATCTACGCACCTTACCCAGTCGCACCCAACTGTCCCTGGACTCTGTGTCCTTTTCTCCTGACAAGGTGGAGAGCTTGCTGTCAAACCTCGACTCAGATTCTACAACCGGTCCAGATGGCATCAGCCCACGTGTCCTCAAAGCCTGCTCTTCTGCTCTTGCTTACCTTCTCTCTTCTATTCACCCTCTCATTTGCTCAAGGTCATCTGCCATCTGCTTGGAAATCAACAAACATCACTGCCCTGCACAAAAAGGTGCAAAAACAGATCCCTGCAACTACAGACCAATCACCCAATCATCAGCAAGGTTATGGAATCCATCATCGCTTCAGACATCAAATCCTTCCTCTTCTCCAATGGCTTGATTTCTGATCATCAACTTGGTTTCAGACCAGGTCACTCTACCCTGGATATGCTGCTTCTGCTCTTGCAACAATGGATGGAAGTCCTCAATGCCAGACAGGAAATCCGAGCCGTATCCCTGGACATATCACATGCTTTTGACACAGTCTGGCACCCTGCCCTGCTCAGCAAACTCTCTTCCTATGGTATCCAAGGCCATCTCCACTCATGGCTTGCAGACTTCCTCTCCTGTCACAGTCACCGTGTGGCCCTAAATGAAGTTCTTTCATCCCTTCTTCCTGTCCAGGCTGGAGTTCCTCAAGGTAGCGTTCTGGGCCCTGTTCTTTTTCTGGTTTTCATCAATGATCTCTCCGCCTCTGGAAAATCCTCTATATCTCTTTACTGATGACTCCACCCTCTGCCGTACTATCGGTCATCCCTCATACCGGCAAGCAGCAGCTTCTTCGCTCATTGCAGATCTGGATAAAATCACAAACTGGTCCAACACGTGAAACATGTCTTTCAATCCGGACAAATCTCACACTCTCACTATGTCTCTTCGAAAGGACCGTTTAGAAAACCCCCCCATCCACTTTCTCAACAATCCTCTGGAAGAAGTCCTTTCTTTCAAGCTTCTGGGTCTCACTATCTGCCATGACCTTTCCTGGGAAAGCCACATTTCAAACCTTGCCTCCAAAGCCAGTCACCGACTGGGAATCCTCCATCGTGCAAAGTCCTTCCTCGGCCCACCTGAGCTCCTGACCACTGACAAAGCTTTTTTCCGCAGCCTGATGGAGTACTGCTCTCCCCTCTGGGCTGGTGCTCCTGCCTCCCACCTTTCTCAGCGTCACGCTGTAGAAACCAAGGCATTTCAGATCATTGGAATCTCCCGCAATGAGGCTGAGTCTTTGGGCCTCTCACTCAATCACCGCAGGTTGGTCGGTGGTCTTTCTGTCTTCTACCGTCTCCTCTCCAGCCTCGCCCCCCCCCCTGCTCTCTCTGCGATTTGTCCCCACCAGATTTCCGCAGGGTGCTCAAGGTCCGCCAACAACCCCCTTCTGGTAAAACTACCAAAATCACGAATCACTGCTCACCTTCACTCTTTCGTTCCTCTTTTTCCCTGCCTTTGGAATAAACTCCCTCACTCTATTCATTCCCATTCTTCCCTCCAGGCCTTCAAAACAGCTTTTCACCACCACCTCTTATCATCCCCCATTCAAATCCTCGATCTTTTCTACCCCCGATAAGCCACCCAAGCCCACCTCCTTCAAATTCCCTGCTTTCCTTCCTGAAAGTCCCTGTAATGTCCATCTTCTATTCCCCATGTTCCCCGTCCCATCCCTCTCCCTTCCACAGATCTCCTAATGTCTCTGTTCCCCACTGCTTTGTCCTTCCCACTCCCTCCCCTCTTGTCTCATGCCCCCCTTAACGTGTGTTGTGTGTTGTGTGTTAACTCTCACACGAGCCTCGACAAGGTATACAAAAAAAAAGAAAAAAAAGGACACCGTGGGTCTTTAACGTCCACCAACTAACGCCAGCAGATGTGACGTCCAGTTTAACATCCATATGAAGGACGGCGCACACATTGATTGATGAATCACCCTGCCTGTGAAACATCAGGATGACAGTTCATAGCTGGGTCGAGATTCAAACCCAGGCTAGTGTGGAAGAAAAATAATTATATTCACTTGTTGAATTGTTGCTGGTTCTTCATAACTTTAATTTTTGTACTATAGTCAAACTGGCTGTCAGTCATGTTTCCCTTTTCCCGAAAGTATTTTGACCTTCATATTGATGAAAGGAATATATTACGATGAATAAAAAATATATCCCTGCATGGAAACAGGGTGACCGGGTTGATAACACTGCAACATTTGCCTTGATTGTGTCATTCTCTCCCTCCCACCTAAAGTGGCCACATATTGCAGCTCTGAGTTATTTTGCCCAGTGCTTATCAGCTTATCCTGGAGTTGAATTGCCAAATTTCCCACCCTCCCATTTTTTTGGAGTGTCAAATTGTGTACAAGAGGGATTACTTTGGGCTTCTGTTTCAGTGAAGTCCATTCGAATGTTTCAGTAAATCATTGAATGTTCTTCCTCCATACATAAAAAATTAAAGATTCTCGTTTGGTATGCTGATTGATCGATTGTGTGGAAATTGAGTTCTTTTCCACCACAATTTTATCACCCGAACAGGGACCACAAACCCTGGCAGTGCTGGGAACAGTATCGTCTGGCATAACAACAAGCAAGTGGCCACGAACTAGGATGTTTTCTCTTACGAAGATCGGATGCTGCATCTCTCAACCAAATCGGTAGCATGGTACTCCATTGATAGGAGAGGTATACAAAGGAGAACCTTCAGTGACAGGCTTAAAAATTATGCGGATGGAGGCCACCTAAGATTACAGGATTTATCCTGGACATTCAAATGTTTTAAACAGGGGTTGGAAACCTCTAACAGAGAGTTGAAGGCTCTGCTGTGCTAACAGGGGTTGGAGGCCTCTCAATGGGGGATAAGCCACCCCCCCCCCAGACAGGAGAGGGTTGGAGGCCCTGCTCCCCAAGAGAGGGTTGTAGGCCCTGCTCGTTAAGAAGTTCAAGTCCCCAAGGGGGAGAATGAATAAGTGTTACGAATGTTTGTCGAGTTACCTCTTTGGATTTCTGTTGGTTCATTGTGCTCGCTGGAAGTTTGCTTGCTGTGAAACTATTGCATTGTTATTGTGTGGAGGTGTTATGGGCTAGTAAATCCTATAGTTTTGTGTTAAGGAGTTACCTCTTTGGACAGATTTGTGAATCCTATGTGATTGGGAATGTTACGTTTTGTGTTAAGGACATAAGTTGGGTGTTCCAACCTGGAGGGATAAATTGAGCTGAAGAGCTAAAGCGTGACATGTATTGTCTTTTAAGCACAAGTTCAAATAACTGCATTTGTTTTCATGATAAGTTGAAAAAATAGAACTCTTGTATGTTTGTATTTATATCTGATTTGTATGCACACTGATTTGCATTGATCTGCATGTAGTACTAAGTAAGTGTTGAAATGTAGCGTGTGTGAGTCCAGTAGATTTCACTGGAATAAAACGTGCTCTGTTGTGTATTGTGAACTGTGAATCCTATAGGAATCAATGAGCACGGAAAGTGGAGATAAGGATTGGTCGTCACCGTACACTGTGAAGACTCTGAATGAGGCAAAGTGCACACGCCAATTGTAGAGGAAAAACGCTGACGACAGATTCCTCACATGCTGTTGCATCTTTGGTGTGTAAACAAATAACTGGTATATGTCAGCTTGAATTGAAAGACAGAGCCCTGGCATTGTGGTGAGGTCTCTTTGGAGTGCAGGGCGGATGTCGTTGAGAGCGTTTTAAGACCAAATAGAGAGGTAGTGTGTGTGAATTTGATCTTGGTGAACATCTGAATTAGAAGCGATGATATTTTTGTGGGCTCTAGGGAACTGATGAATCACATTAATCCTTGAGAACGGCTAGATGATGCGCGAATGGAATATTGTGTATGCTACGTGTGAGAATTGTATGTGCACTTTGGAATATTGTGAATGCACTTTGGCTTGGTGCTAATAATGCAAAGGCCGTGGATTCTTTCCCTGCACAGGCCAACACCAAACTGGAATCTCTGTTTTGTAGGCAGGAATGGATATAAATGTGATTTGGATCGATGCTGAAGCAAGAGTCAAAGCTTTATTTAAGAGCCATAGGGGTATTGGAAACACCAGAGAGCCTTGGTTTGAGAATAGAAATGCTGATAAATTGTGAAATGACAATTCTGAACGAGGGTCCATTGAGTAAACTGGCTATTGCCAGCATTATGAGATAAAATTATATTAAATAGTGCTTTGTTCAGGACTTAAAATGATGAAAAGTGGGAAATTGCCTCCAATTGCTCAGCCCAGCAAGCTGAGGTCTTAATTTGTATAAACACAAGCCTCCTTGCAATCTATGTTTAAGAATTGCTCCTCCTCTTGACAATGTTCTTGCTTCACATGCAGCTGCTAGTACTGCTAGAAGAGATTTATTAGTACCGAACCCCCCCCCCCATTCAATTAATATGCGGATCCAAAGGGAGGGTGGGGGCTTCTGTGTTGAAATGTGCTTGCCAAGCTCAGTGACGTAAGAGAAACGTTTCCAAAATTTTGATTTTATTTGTAACTATTGTGCTTAAAATGTGATCGAAATGTAGAAATGTGATTTGGAATGATTTTAAAATGATTTGTGAAGTAGTTGTGTATGATTTTGGTACCTAGGGATGAAAGAGGATTTATAACCTTCCACCAGCACTCTGGTAGAGAGTGATCAGTTAATCACTAACTTGTTATAGACAATCCTTTTGCCTTCTCAAATTGTAGTTATCAAGTGATGACCACACATGATTCTCAGATAATTGATCTGTGAACCGAACACATCAAGTAGTGAAGAAAATTGGGTTAAATACAGGACAAAGACATGTTGCAAGCTACACACTTAGCAAAATATAAATGCTTTTGACAGGTGGGGATGGTGCTTCTCGGACCCACAGCCTCCGCATGTTTATCATAACAACATTCTAAAGGCTTGAAGCCAAGCCTTTTGATCTGTAAACTTGCAGCCAAGCCAAGGTCAGCTTACTCGCGCAGAAAGCAAAAACATCTCTGGTGTATTTATATGGGCCTCTATTTGTCAGGTTATTCATGAATCAACTTTAATTGGATTGTCACACTGATAGACCAGAAAGCTGTTTAAGTGAAATTGGATAAATAATGCACTCCAAAGGTGGAGTTTGAACCTAACGGTCATCTGGAGTAGCCAATCAGGGAAAGAGGGACCAGCTGGGTGCTAACAGCAGGTTCAAATCCTGCCATGCTTCCCCCATAGCAAGGTTAAACATTATTTGGGGAAAGGATGGTGGAGGTTCTACCTAGAGAGCTACATGCATGGACGGGGTGTGCTTTTAGCTGCAATTTGGAGTGCCATTCGCCTGGTGACTCAACTTTGACAAATGACTTGACAATTTTTGTACACCTGTTTTAAAAAAAAGAGTTTTAAACTGTATTTATTTGTTTTCATAAAGGAATGGATTTGTATTCAAATGGTCAGAGTAAGTGATTAGATGGCTCGAGTAATTGTGATGGGATATTGCAGCATTTTGCTGTATAAGTGAGAGGGAAGTGGATAAAAGAAATGGACAATGTCAGAAATTTAAAATGTTGATGGAATTCCGAATAGTGATGAGAAAGATTGGTAACAGATTATTTTTCGAGATTTTTCAGCTCCATTGACCAGAAAAGAAATGGACGCTCATCAGATAGATTAAACAACGTTAGCATTTGGTAGTGTTTAAACTGTTTGGAAAAAAAATTGTATCTCTTAAACATGTTGTCAAGTTTTGTTCCCAAATGCTCCCAAATGGATGCTCTGCAGCCAAAGTGTGGTCCGCAGCTCGGCAACTGGCACTGCTGTAATATGTCAAGGCTGAGCGGTGTGGACCCACCTCTCACTATGGGGGAGTTCGCAGAGCTGAGAGCCCGAGAAAGACTCCTAAAGGATCGCCCTGTGACTACAATGATAGCCATGCTACCTGTTTAATTACTCCTATTAATTAATGTAATTTTTACAACCTTGCTTTGAATTACCAGTGTGCTTTGACCTGTATGGTAATGATGGGGATACTCTCATGGTCAATAGGACTAACAAGTGATGCTCGTGATAATGTTTGCATGCACCGGGTTTGTTGTCACATACATAAACATGGGGAACAATTGAACTCATTGAGAACACTGGAGGCACAAGATTTTTGTGTTCATTGTGTCTTTTCTCCGTTACAATTCATAATGGTATTCGAACCATCATGTTCCTTTGGTTAAAATTAAAGGGTTGATCATAGACTAGCTTCCTTTGGTATTTGAGTTGTACTGGGAGGGCTTCTCTTTTTGGTGATTTTGTTTTGCTTGTCTAGTCAACAGATTAAGTTTGTTTTGAAATTGTTTGAATTTAAATTCGTGATCAGTTGATGGTTTACAAATTGAGAAGCCTTTATCATGTAAGTCTCGTAGTGTCCGCACTTTTGGAACAGCAGTATAATTTAAAACCAGTAACTTGGGACACATATAAGTGATCGGTTTTATCACAGTAAGGTACACCATTATTCATTGATAACTTGTATTGATTGATATATTATCAATCACTGAAGCTACGGACCTTGTTGATCTCTTAATTAAGGGTAGACAAAAGTGACTGAGAATTGAATTGAGATAATGTACTAATTTGAGGCACTTACATAATTTTGAAGGAGGGTCTATGTTATTAAATTGATTGCCAGATTGGTCAATATTATATATTAGGAATCACAAGTTAACTGAAAGGGAAAATCAATATACGAGGGAAATCGGCATGGTATTAACAAAAGCATAATGCAGAATGGCTGGAAGAATGGCTAGACCAGTGGTCCCCAACCTTTTGATCCCATGGGCCGCATTCACTACTCCCAAGGATGTTGGGAGCTAGAAAAAATTGATTCATTTTATTGAGTTTTATTGATGCATTTTATTGATGCAAATTGATTTGATTCCTCCCGGCGGTAAGCGGCAGTGGCCGGCAGCGGCATTGTGTAAGGCTTTTCAGGTCACGATGCCGGCCGGCAGTGGCCGGCAGTGGCATTGTGTAAACCCCTTTAAAATTGCTACATGGAAATGTGTTTTCATTGGAAAGTCCTTGCAGGCCACACTATAGGGCTCTGCAGGCCGCAGGTTGGGGACCAATGGGCTAGACCAACAGCAATTATGAAATCAATTCACAGAATTAGGAATTGTACCATGTGTTTTAATTTTATTGCTCTCAGTGATTAGTTGCTGGTACTGGCCTAACTGTAATTGAAGTAAAATGCCTCCATATTTTGTGGAAAGAAAAACAAAAACAAAAGGATAAACAAGAATCATGCCTAGTACAGAAGGCATTAGCATGTGAAATGAATGTGAAATTGGTCAGTGTAAGAATTATATGATTGAAAATAGTGCAATGACACCACAAGCCAATTAAAACATTACCTATTTTATTTGTTTTCTGATTGATTGGACAGGTGCGTGATTTTTGATTAAGTGGTAATTCTTGTACGTTTACTGAAGTAAGTCGAGGTATTTCTAACACTAACTTGACCATCATTCCTCAGTACGGAAGTGCTAAGTTAGCTGGAAATAAAGAAATAAATAATGACAGTTGCTCTGGAACTGCCTGTGAATGCAACTGGATTGTTTAGCAAATATGAATGTTAAAATGATTGCAAATGTTAAAATGGTAACTGTGCAAAATCGAATCGCTTTGGATTTGGTACTTGCTCCAAAAAGGGGGAGCCTGTCCTATTGTTGGGTTTGAGTGTTGTACTTACAGCTCAGACAAATTAAAATACATTCAAGAAGAAAAAGAAGCTAAGTTTCACAATTAGTAAACAGATGATGAAATACTTTTCTTGACCAGAAGGGATCATTGGAGGATGGTGGAGAAAATTGTTGATTTTGTTGAACATGTTATTTGTTATCATAGTACTTTTCAATTGTGCTGCTACAACATTGCCCTGACAAAAGGCACCTTTACTGATTTACTCATGTTTGAAGAGGGGGTAATTTTCCTCTCAAAGCATTCCTATTTAATGGTACAAACTGAAGAGACCTTGATATAATTGTGCAAATTGGAACCCTGATAAATACTGCCACCCTTTCTACATGCAAATATCAAATGGGATGATTGTTTTTGAGTATACGTACAACTGAGATTTCTATATAGTGTTATGGATTTCAGAATCTGGTCTGATGAATGCATCTACGCATCCACGTCCTCAGACAGTTATTTCCTTAAATGCATGTTCAGATTAGCCCCATCCCCATGTCTAATGGGATCCTAAATGTGATGCATTGAGAAGGGTAAAGGATAGATCCCTTCTCTTATGGGAAGCTTTATTCTTGATGACAGACACGTTTACACACATTTCTTTCACGAGCTCTGAAGCCCGTCCCCATTCTTCCTCAGCAACAATCTTTTGCGAGCTCCGACGCCCGCCTTTTTTGAGAGCGCACGGGTCGTCATGGTAACCGTGCACAAGTGGGGCGGGGTGAGCTTTGAGCGAACTGCAACCACGGAGACGGCCCGGAGATATAAAACGAATGAGAGGTACATTCTGAGGAGAAAAGAGGGAGAGAGGAAAGTGAGAGGGAAAGCGGAGGTGAAAGAAAGCCAGGGAGGGAGAAGAGAATGAGAAGTAAGCTTGAGAAGCGAGCAAGAAGCGGGTGTCTGACCAGTGCCAACAACAAGTCAATTCATCCTTCCCAGTGCTTGGGCAAGCGAGCGTGTGGTGTGCGTGTGGGTGTGAGCAGTGCCGACGAGTGAGGCGCGGGTCAGTCACCGACGGACCGTGTGGGTCACTGGACGTCACCAGTTTCGTGAAGTGTGAGGAACTGCCCGTGTCGCAGCACCAGGGTCTAAACCCGCGACAGACAATCTCGGTGCCCTCGAGATGTCGACTGGCGTTCAAGGCTGTTCGCGAGAGGGTGCACGGCAAGGCTGGGTGATGGCGAGGGATGTGACACACACGCACGCATTTCAGGACGTTTTCACTTCACGGACAACTTTCTGGTGAGCGAGACGATTCTCCCCCCCCCCCCAAATGATCTGTTGGGTACCTATGTCTGTGTTTGCTGTAAGTAAGTCAACCCCCTATAATCATCTGCTCTTTGTCTCTTTTCTGGCATTTTGATTGATTTTGCTTTGAAATTTTTCTTCCATTTACCTCAGAAAAAAGCCATCACAGCTGCCTCCAACGTACATAGCTCACTTGGTGAATCAAACCTGATTGCACGAACTGCTGCTACGAGGCCCCAAACTCTGCTGGGGCTGTTTCTCTGGGTCACATCTCGAGTCCTCTTCGTCTCCAACCCAGTGTCATCTGCAACCCAGTGTCAGGCCCAAGCTTGCACCTGCTAAGATCTACCTTCTCTGCAGCTCAAGGAGCACCTGACTGTGTTTCCTGTTGGGCGCTGCTCTATCTACACCCTGACCCGCTTTTCCTCTGGGCTCGGGTAGCACGTCTTTTCGATTTGTGACACCTGCTGATGAATAGGCCATGAATTAAATGGAAACACACTAACCTGGCTGGGACACTATTGAAATGGCCATCATCCAGCATTCTTTTCCTTTGAGCACTCACTGCCATTGTTGATTGAACTTGTGTAAGGGATATATTTTCTTCTCTAGGAATGGGGTATGTTGATCATGTGTAATATAATTATTCAAATATCCCTGAAAGGGAAAAAATGGGGGGATGTGGAAGAAAAAGAATTATATTCACTTGTTGAATTGTTGCTGGTACTTTATAAATTGAATTTTTGTACTATAGTCTAATTGGCTGTCAGTAATATTTCCCTTTTCCCCAAGAGTCTTTTGACCTACATATTGATAAAAGGAATATCTTACCATGAAAAAGGTCTTGCTCACTGCATAGAAACAGGGTGACCTGGATGATAACACTGCAACTTTAGCCATGATTGTGTCATTCTCTCCCTCCCACCCAAAGTGGCCACGTATTGCAGTCCTGATTTATTTTGCCCAGTGCTTATCACCTCATCCACAGTTGAATTACCAAATGTTTCACCCTCCCATTTTTTTGGAATGTCATATTGTGTGTAAGAGGGATTACTTCGGGCTTCTGTTTCAGTGAAGTCCATTCGAATGTTTCAGTGAATAATTGAATGTTCTTCCTCCGTATATACGAAATTAAAGATTCTCCCTTGGTATGCTGATCGATCGATCGTGTGGAAATAGAGTTCTTTTCCACCACACAAGACAGCTTCGAGCAAGCATGCATACCTCGAGGCCACCCTGCCAACCCTATTTCACCATGCAAAGGTACCATTCTTTGGTAAATAGTTTATCTTAACATGGTCTGCTTCCTTTGGACTGATTTCAGCAGCCACTGTACCAGCTGGATGGGACAACCCTTGGTGCAGATCAATTGCTCAACGAAAATGTTCCTCTTTAAAATATAATCAGTAAGTTAATGTTCCGAGGCTTCGGTGGAGTAATGGTCAGAGCGTCTCCTCTGAATCTGGCAGGACGGTGTAACCACTGGCTGAGCCATACCAAAGACTTTAAAAAAAATGGTCCATGCTGCTTCTTGTTTGACACTCGGCATTTAAAATGGATGGAGCACACACATTGATGCCTCGCCCACATGTGAAACAATGAGATGACAGCATATAGCTTGGCTGAGATTCAAATCCAAGCTTGACAGCTTACAGGCAAGTGTGCGTACCTCGAGGACATCCTGCAACCCATTCATCAGCCAACCTCACTATATGTGGGTGTGTCTGTGTGTGTATATATATATATATATATATATATATATATATATATATATATATATGTATATATATATGTGTGTATGTATATATGTATATATATATATATATATGTGTATGTATTTATATACATATATATATATACATATATATACATATACATATATACATATTCATATATACATATACATATATATATATATATATATATATATATATATATATATATATATATATATATATATATATATATATATATATATATATATGAGTGTATGTATATATGTATATATATATATATATATATATATATATATATATATATATATATATATATATATATATATATATATATATATATATATATATAAAAGAGTGTATGTATATATATATATATATATATATATATATATATATATATATATATATATATATATATATATATATATATATATATATATATATATATATAGCGTTGTGGTTGAGGAAATTCGCAAACCACCATTCAGGTCCCGTAGGTGAGGTATCTCTGTAAGTACATGTGTAGTTAGCCCCAAACCTGTTGTTTAGAGGGAATAAATGTGATTCATTCAGGCTGCGACCCTTTAAGATAGCCGTTTTTCTGTTCTATCTTTATTTTGAACCAACCACGTCTCAACCGCCATCACACAACAACCACCAACCGCAACACCGCTTCACAACAACAACAACGCCAACACCCACGACCTTTACCTTCACAGCACACCATCTCGCAAACATCGCATCACCACCATTCCAAGCGTCACTGTGGCCAGGGACCGCCACTTTAGACCCTCCACCACCTTCGCCTCTCCTTCTGCGGCCATTCCCGCACCACTTGTGAACGCCGAGCGTCAGGCTGTCCTGGCCTCGTGCGGGACGCGCGCCGAGCCGCGGGTGCAAAAAGCGGCCTTTCCGAGAAGTCGGATCAGGAATGATACACGCCCACTTCCGATCCGTCGAAATCATTAAGCGCGGGGCGATTTGGCCCCGCCTCCAGGCGCGTCGGAGTAGAATCGATATATGCAAATTCGAGGATCAGGGGAGGTTCACGCCCACTTTTCCTCCATCCAATGGGCGAGCGTGGCTCCGCCCCCGAGCTAATCCTGATCCGGAAATTTGCATATGGGTTCTCCTGCCGTACTATAAAGCGCCGAGCGCGGGGCGAATTCAGTGAGTTTTGGGCTCGGGCGAGTTGGAGAGGTGTGGCAGCGGAAGAGTTTTTCGATAAAGAGAGTTTTTGGGCTCGGGTGAGTTGGAGAGGTGTGGCGGTGGCGGAGTGTGGCAGCAGCAGTCAAGACGGGTCTGGAGGAGAGTCGGTCTGTCGGGGTTCGGAGTCTGTCGGGGAGCTGCAGAGAGGGGAAGCCGGGAGCGCGGTCGAGGTCGCAGTGGAGTCGCTCATCGCGGGACCCATGCAAGCCAGCTATCCTCTTTCCCCAGAGCATCAACAATTCCCCCCTTCCCCCCCCCCCCGCGCTGAGATAGTGCAGAAAGGGGGCCCCGTTCCCACCCCATTCCAAGCAGTGCCAACGAAACCCGCGGAGGAGCGCGGAGTCGGGGCACCGCCGCGACATTTGCGGCTCATCACAAGACGGGTAGGCTCCACCCGGTCTCGCGCCCACAGCCCCGTCTGTCCCCTTGTCGTTGAGGGTGGCCCTTTTTCTTTTGCTTTTGAGTATATGTGTTGTCGGCGCCGTCTGTAAAGTAAAACTGTGTCAGTGTTGCCGTGCGCTCGCGTAGTCGGTAGTAGATCTGCATTGTTATGCTTCTTTTGTTGCAATTGCTTTTGGTGCATAATTGTTGTAATTGCATATGTGTGCTTTCCGTGTGCCGCGGAATAAATGTGAATTATGTTGAACTGTTTTTCCCGTTTCGCTTCGTCTTTTCTTTAATTGAATCTCCATCTCACTTCACGTAAAGGGTTGGTAGTGGGCTAAATACGCCCGATGATTAATCGGAACCGTCGAGGTTGACGATAACACCGCTCGGTTATCCCGATAGTACGGAACGGGTCGCTTAAGTGACCCGTGTCCGGGGTCGACCTGCGGCGAGGTGCGATCGCCCGGTCTACCCTCCGTGTGGGTACTTAGGTAGGTCGAATTTGGCGAACAACCCTATCCCACGCGGGGGGCCGATTGGCACGATCGTGGTGAGGCCGAAAGGCCCACCCATGACTAGTTCCCGGCGTTAGTCCGAGAGGGTCACGACGGAATTGTCCGTCCGGTGGGCGACGTGCCGCGATTCGAGTTACGTGGCCGCTCGCACGCCGGCGGGCGCGAATTCGCAACACTGGTGTCAGGTCGTGGGACACAAACTCATCCCCCTCCTCGCGACACTGGTGTCGGAGAGCGGGAAAACGGGCTCTCCTGTCTTCAGCTAAATTCACGGGAATCGGTCCAGGGGTGAGAGGAGCGACCCCCAATTCCCTCCAAATTACGAGCGATTCAAATTAACCCTTTACGAGAAATAAGATGGCGTCTCAAGGCGAGCGGGAGCCGGGGGTATTAGAAATGAATTTAGAATGTGTAGAATCCATGGTCCAGGATGAAAACCCCGAGCAGGAAATGTTGGTTGTGCAGGAACACGAACTCCCCCAACTGAACCCAGAGCCCGAAATAGGTGCGGCGGCGGCCGCGGTGTATGACACCTCCCCTCCCCCTATCCACCAAAACCCTCCCCCGATCCCTGCCGAAACGGCTCACCCAAGCGCACTCGAAATGGCCCAGCTATTCGCCATGCTGGCAAAAATGGATACAAATACGAACGAAATGAAAAACGAAATAAAAGGCATGAACAAGCAAATGAACGAAATGGAAACAAACATGAAGGAAGAAATGAAAGAACTGCGGGGTGAGACGCAGAACATGGGCCGAAGCCTGCAGGCGGGCATGAAGGCAGTAACCAGGGAACTCAAAATGGCGACTCCACGTGTGGGAGCGAACGAGCTGGGAGGGAGTGCAACGGCTGTCGGGCCCGCGGTGGAGGCGGGTAAGGAGAAAATAATTTGGGGGACGTATTGGGCGAGAAGCGTGACGGTGACCGAGAGGGAAAAACTAATTGGGGTGATGGAGACGTGCACGAGGGAGATAAGAGACGAGGTGAAAGGAATTGGGAGGGAGAGAAAAGAACAATTAAGACGGAAAGCAAGGATGAGGTACGCGGAGATCGTGAAAGAGCAAGGAGTGAAACAGAGGGAAGGACGGGAGCGACTTAAGGAGAAAGCAAGGTTGACCTACGTAAAGATAAGGGAAAGACGCCAGAAAGAAGCAGAGACTCATAGACACGAGGAGACAACAGAAACTAATAAATGTAAAGAGACACGGGAGATAGAGGATGAATTGGACGGGGTTAGAGACGCACACACACACACACAGAGGTAGTGGAGGATAGTGAGGGTGAGCTCGCGGAACGTGTAGGGACCCGGTGTGAGCAGCTGGATGGCCTCCTCCAGGAACGAGGGGATGGAGTATGCCCCCTTGAAGCGAGTCACGACCAGGTGGGTTCGGTCGTGTCGAGCGAGTTTGAGGGGAGGAGTGCTGCGAACGGGTGCACGCCGAGCTTAGGGGGGTATAGAGGCCCCGGACACTCTTGTGGGGACACGAATCTCCAGTGTGGTTGTCCCGGTGTGTGTGGTGTCGAGGTGTGTGTTCACGAGTGTGGCGAAATGCGTGCTGCAGCGCACGCATAGCGCGGGTGCAAGGGCGTGTGTGAGAGCGACCAGGTGGGTGACAAAGGCCCCGTGTGTGGATGAGACCCCAGGTGTGAGTGCGTCCCCGTGTGTGGAAGCCACCCCATGTGTGAGTGGTGTGGTGGCAAGTGTGCCGAAGGGTGTGCTCCCCAGCATGCCGTGTGTGGATGAGACACCGCGGGCGAGTGCCCCCGCGTGTGTGAGTGGTATGGTTTGTGTGAGGGAAATGGCACGAGGGAGTGAACGGCCGAGTGTGAGGGAGACAGCGTGTGATAGGTCGCTGTGGGTGAGGGAGATGTCGGTCGGCATGCGTGAGCATGCTGCCGCGTCTCCCGGTGTGAGTGTGAATGTGATGGAGTGGTGTGTGAGCGTCGTAACACGCAGGTGTGCGTGGGTTGAATGGCGACGACGGCGACAGAGGGACAAAAGCCGGGTAGCGGCTGTAGCTGTTTTGGGCACCATGCCGGGTTCACCCAGCAGCGAGCGCGAGGTCCGTGCTGTGCAACGCACGAGGCCCCCACGTGCTCGCTTGCGGGAGTGAAGTCCCGGTCCGGAAACGCACGCGGTGGATTTGCCGATCCCGCGGACGGACAAAGTTTAGGCAGGATTTCGGATTTGGACCGGACGGGTTCTCCACGCGAGCGGGTGTGTTAAGCTCCAACGGGCAAAGCACATGTGTTCGCGTGGGGAACCCCTCGAGACGTGAGGCTTGTGTTTTTTTATGCGCCGGGTGACGTCAAGGCTGCGTGTGTGGTTGGAATCCGGCAGGAGGGTGAATCCCTGCCGGATGGTACCGTCCAAGAGGGATGAGGGACGCGAACAGCTGCCATGACGTCACGCCACAGGTGCGCGGCTGTGAATTGCCGCGCAAGTTGCAGGTTGCCGCACTGGTACTGCGCATGTTAAAAAAAAAAAAAAAGCAAGCCTCGCTTTCGGGTGAACAGGATTTCCCCGGGCAAGGGGTGGAAGACCCCCTGGCCTGGGCACAGGATGAAACTAACTCGGGGGAAGGGTTAGCTTAGTCAGACCGGCTCCATGGGGCAGGGGTAAGTCCTCATGGGGCACGTGGAATGGATTAGGTAGAGGGATTGTAGCCAGATTTAGGTGGGGAATGGATTTTTGATGATTTAGAAGACAGTGACAGACTTTGGATGTGTCGCGGGGACGTAGCTTAGCTACGTAGTGTTATATGGAACATGCTTTAGTATAAGGGACGACGTGGGAGCACGAGTTAGTTAGGGGAGGTAGGTAGAAGGATGACAGGGTTCAGCGGTGAGTGTGTTGAAGAGTTGTGGGTTGTGAGGTGAGTGCTTTTTGAGCGAGTAAGGCCAGCGGGTCTGTGTGAGTGGAGCGAATGGGGAATGCATGGTGCGATGAGTGATTGGGGGGAGGAGTGACTCCCGCTCAAGGGACCCCGGGGTCAGTGTAGAGTGAGTTAGTGGGTTAGTCAAATTAACAAAAATGGAGGTCGTTCTGCTGTCGGTGGGAATGTAGGCTCGATACCCATTTGGAGGGGTGCAGGAGCCCTGTTGACAGGCTGGGAGCGTGGCTGCGAAAGGTGAGTATCGCTGAGTGGGTACCCCGGGCACAAGGCTAGTCGGCCGTAGTAGGCCAAGGGCCCATGGGGGGCCGGGATAGCGTAGTGGGCACGGGTGCGCTCGCTTGGTGCGGGGGCCCGGGGCGCCGTTAGCTGCGTGGGCAGTGTTGGGGGCACGGGTGACCCTCGGAAAGGGGCCCGGGAAGCCAGCCTGCCACGTGTGCGTTTCAGGGGAGGTGCCATGGGGGGCACTCCCCGGTGTTTAGGGAGCTGGTAGGCTCGGAGGCAGTGTAGTGCCCGGGGGTGCCATAGCTGGAGATTCGGCAGAGGGTCGTGCCTGCCAAGGGGAGCCACGCGTCCCAGCCATGAGACCGTGTGAGGGCACGGGAAGAAAATTGGGGGGGGGGCGAGGCCCGAAATTGTGAGGACACCAACACAGGCGACGGGAATCTGGGTTTTTAGAACCAATAGTTTAAGCGCAAGGCGCTTGCTGAAAGCCCCGGAGTAGTTTAACAGTAAAATGGTTAGGGTAGATTAGGAAGTGTACCCCTCCGCACCATCCATCCCCTTGCTCTCGTTGTGGGCTGCTGGACCCACTTTGTGTTATAGATCGCTGAACTCTGGGGAGGCCATCCTGAGGCTTCGTTGGGCCTCGACACAGGACGCTAGCTCTCCCTTATTCCCCTCCGGGAAGGGAACGTAGGGGTTGGGAGTAGGCTAGGTGACAGGATAGGTTAGCCAAACAAGGACAGTAAAGGGGGTTAGGGGACGAATTATAGTGGGGAAGTAAAAATAAAAACAACCAAAAAATAAGTTGGGGCTAAATTGCGTTTTACAAATTAAGGGAGTGGATATGGACAGTGACAGGCAAAGGCGATAGGTTGGGAGGGAGACCATAGGGCAGGTCCGAGCCCGCCTTCTGAGTGGCCAGCACCTCCCTCCACCAACCTCCAATGAACGGCAAAGGCTGGCCAGCTTCATCTGCTGGCTGTGTTGCTGCAAGGCCTGTGCCGGCCAACTTCATCGGCAGCTGTTGTTTTGCTGCAAGGCCTGTGCCGGCTGGATCATTAGCAGCTGTTTACTTCAAGGCCTGTGCCGGCCAGTTCATCTGCCGGCTGTGTTTGCCTGCAGCGGCCTTGTTCTGCAGGCTGTGTTTACCTGCTCACCTTTGCCATGTCAGGCCCACTGCCCCTGTTCACCAGCCCCGTTCAATTTTGCTTTGCCCCCCTGTTCATTTCCATGTGCGCCAGGATCAAAGCAACAGTTTGCAAGCTGCGAGAACTGCCCTGTTGGCAGCTACAACACGGGCCTGCATTGGCGGCCCGTGCACTGTGTTTGCGTCCATCCATCCATTCATCCATTCATCCATCCATCCGTTGTGTTCATTGCGTGTGCCACTTGAGCTGGTACGGAGACTGCGTTTGTGCAGCCCATGCACCGTTGTGGTTCACTGGGTTCATTTCGAAAGGGAAGGCCTTGGACTGCGTGTGAGCAGCCGGCCACATTCCCTGTCACCTGCATTGTTTGAGCCAGAGACTGCATGCGAGCAGCCTGGCTCCCTGCTAACTGCTTTCTTTTTGCAGAGTCCATTGATCCTGGGCCATGGTTTAGTGTAAAATTTGTAAGTTAAGGTTAAGATGTACTGTAAATATGAGTGCGCCCCTGGCATGTCTGTCTTAGCGCCGGCAATTTTATTTAAGTCGTCCGTGTGAGTGGGTTTGTTTAGTTAGTTACTCAGCCCTCAGGTTATTTATTTTGGGGACACGAATACCATGAATGTCGCACTCAGGGATCCGTAGGTAAAACGTACTAGGGGAGAACTACACATGATGGCACACGAAAATTTGACGACTCGGGACAAGTCTGTAAAAAGGGGAGGGGGTAGTGTTGTGGTTGAGGAAATTCGCAAACCACCATTCAGGTCCCGTAGGTGAGGTATCTCTGTAAGTACATGTGTAGTTAGCCCCAAACCTGTTGTTTAGAGGGAATAAATGTGATTCATTCGGGCTGCGACCCTTTAAGATAGCCGTTTTTCTGTTCTATCTTTATTTTGAACCAACCACGTCTCAACCGCCATCACAAAACAACCACCAACCACAATGCCGCTTCACAACAACAACGCCAACAGCCATGACCTTTACCTTCACAGCACACCATCTTGCAAACATCGCATCACCACCATTCCAAGCGTCACCATGGCCAGGGACCGCCACTTTAGACCCTCCACCACCTTCGCCTCTCCTTCTGCGGCCATTCCCGCACCACTTGTGAACGCTGAGCGTCAGGCTGTCCTGGCCTCGT
>NC_140963.1:80980748-80990748 GCF_056783735.1 Eptatretus burgeri | reverse complement strand
CTCCTTTTTTGGAGGTCTACTTTTTCTCTTTTTTTGAGGTCTACTTTTTCTCCAAATTTGGAGGTCTGCTTTTTCTCTTTTTTGGAGGTCTGATTTTTCTCTTTTATGGTGGTCTATTTTTCTCTTTGAGGGGGGGTCTCCCTTTTCTCTTTGAGGGGGTCTACCTTTTCTCTTTTTGGGGTCTCCCTTTTCTCTTTTGGGGGGGGGTCTCCTCTCTTTTTGGGGAAGTCTCCTCTCTTATTGGGGGGGTATCCTCTCTTTTGGGGCTGGGGTGTCCTCTTTTGTGGGGGTGTGCTCTTTTTTGGGGGAGTGTCCTCTTCTTTGTGGGAGGGTGTCTTCTCTTTTGGGGGGTTGGTGGGTCTCCTCTCTTTTTGGGGGTCTGCTCTCTTTAGGGGGGCTCCTCTCTTTTGGGGGGTCTCTTCTCTTTTGGGGGTGTCTCTTCTCTTTTAGGGGTGCCTCTCTTTTGGGGGGTTTGCTCTGTTTTTGGGGGTCTCCTCTGTTTTTTTGGGTGTTTCCTCTCTTTTTTTGGGGGGGGGGGTCTCCTCTCTTTTTCAGGGTCTCATTTTTCTCTTTTCATGGGGTCTTGTTTTTCTCTTTTCTTGGGGTCTGCTTTTTCTCTTTTTTGGGGGTCTGCTTCATCTCTTCTTGGGGTCTGCTTCTTTTCTTTGGGTTTGCTTCTTCTCTTTTCTTAGGGTCTGCTTTTTGTCTTTGTTGGGTGGTCTGCTTTTTATCTTTGTTGGGACGTCTCCTTTTTCTTTTTTGTGGGTCTGATTTTTCTCTTCTTTGGTGTTTGCTTTTTCTCTATTTTTGCGGTCTGCATTTTCTTTTTTGGGGGTCTGATTTTTACTCTTTCTTGGGGGTCTGATTTTTATTTGGGGGGTCTCATTTTCTTTTTTGGGGGTCTGCTTTTTGTCATTTTGGGGTTCTGCTTTTCTTGTTTTTTGGGGTCTGCATTTTCTTTCTTGGGGATCTGCTATTTCTCTTTTTTGGGGGTATCCTTTTTCTCTTTTTCTCCTGTTTTTTGGGGAAGGGGGTCTGCTTTTTCTCTTTTATAGTGTCTGCATTTTCTCTATTTTTGGGGTCTGCATTTTCTTTCTTGGGGGTCTGCTATTTCTCTATTTTTGCGGTCTGCATTTTCTTTTTTGGGGGTCTGATGTTTCTCTTTCTTGGGGGTCTGATTTTTATTTGGGGAGGTCTGCATTTTCTCTTTTGGGGGTCTGCTTTTTGTCATTTTTGGGGTTCTGCTTTTTCTCGTTTTTTGGGGTCTGCATTTTCTTTCTTGGGGATCTCCTATTTCTCTTTTTTGGAGGTCTCCTTTTTCTCAATTTTGGGAGCTCCTTTTTCTCTATTTTGGGCGCTCCTTTATCTATATTTTGGGCGCTCCTTTTTCTCTATTTTGGGCGCTCCTTTTTCTCTATTTTGGCCTCTCCTTTTTCTCTATTTTGGGCTCTCCTTTTTCTCTATGTTGGGCTCTCCTTTTTCTCTATGTTGGGCTCTCCTTTTTCTCTATGTTGGGCTCTCCTTTTTCTCTATGTTGGGCTCTCCTTTTTCTCTATGTTGGGCTCTCCTTTTTCTCTATGTTGGGCTCTCATTTTTCTCTATTTTGGGCTCTCCTTTTTCTCTATTTTGGGCTCTCCTTTTTCTCTATTTTGGGCTCTCCTTTTTCTCTATTTTGGGCTCTCCTTTTACTCTATTTTGGGCTCTCCTTTTACTCTATTTTGGGCTCTCCTTTTACTCTATTTTAGGCTCTCCTTTTACTCTATTTTGTGCTCTCCTTTCTCTCTATTATGGGCTCTCATTTTTCTCTATATTGGCCTCTCCTTTTTCTCTATTTCGGGCATCCTATTTCTCTATTTCAGGCTCTCCTTTTACTATAATTTGAGCTCTCCTTTCACTCTATTTTGGGCTCTCCTTTTACTCTATTTTTGGGCTCTCCTTTCTCTCTATTATGGGCTCTCCTTTCTCTCTATTATGGGCTCTCCTTTCTCTCTATTATGGGCTCTCATTTTTCTCTATTTTGGCCTCTCCTTTTTTCTCTATTTTGGGCTCTCCTATTTCTCTATTTCAGGCTCTCCATTTACTCTATTTTGGGCTCTCCTTTTACTCTATTTTGGGCTCTCCTTTTACTCTATTTTGGGCTCTCCCTTTACTCTGTTTTGGGCTCTCCATTTTCTCTCTTTCTTTTGGGGGGGGGCTGCTTTTTCTCCTTTTGGGAGTTTCTGCTATTTCTCTTTTTGGGGGACTGCTTTTTTTCTTTTTGGGGGTCTCCTTTTTCTCTTTTTGGGGGTCTTATTTTTCTCTTTTTGGAGGTCTGATTTTCTCGATTATGGTGGTCTGATTTTTCTCTTTGAGGGGATCTCCCTTTTCTGTTTTTTAGGGGGTTCTCACTTTTCTCTTTTGGGGGAGTCTCCCTTTTCTCTTTGGGGGGGGTGTCCCTTTTCTCTTTGGGGGAGGGTCTCCCTTTTCTCTTTGGGGGGGGGGTCTCCTCTCTTTTTCTGGTCTCCTCTCTTCTTGGGGGAGGGGTTATCCTCGCTTTTGGGAGTGGGGTGTCCTCTACTTAGGGGGATGTCCTCTTTTTGGGGGATGTCCTCGACATTGTAGGGTTGGGGGGTATTCTCTCTTTTGGGGGCTGCTCTCTTTTGGGGGCTCCTCTCTTTTGGGGGGTCTCTTCTCTTTTGGGGGTCTCTTCTCTTTTGGGGGGTCTCTCTTTTCGGTGGGGCTCTCTTTTCAGGGGGCTCTCTTTTAGGGGGGTCTCTTTTAGGGGGGTCTCCTCTGTTTTTGGGGTTTATCCTCTGTTTTTGAGGGGGCTGCTCTGTTTTGGGGGTCTCATCTCTTTTGGGGGGTCTTGACTATTTTGGGGGTCTCCTCTCTTTTGGGGGAGTCTCCTCTTTTGGGAGGGGGGGGGGGTTCGTCTCTTTTTCAGGGTCTCATTTTTCTCTTTCATGGGGTCTGCTTTTTCTCTTTTCTTGGGGTCTGCTTTTTCTCTTTTCTCGGGGTCTGCTTTTTCTCTTTTCTCGGGGTCTGCTTTTTCTCTTTTCTCGGGGTCTGCTTTCTCTCTTTTCTTGGGGTCTGCTTTTTCTCTTTCCTTGGGGTCTGCTTCTTCTCTTTTCTTGGGGTCTGCTTCTGTTCTTTTCTTGGGTTGTGCTTCTCTTTTCTTAGGGTCTGCTTTTTGTCTTTGTTGGGTGGTCTGCTTTTTGTCTTTGTTGGGACGTCTGCTTTTTCTTTTTTGTGGGTCTGTTTTTTCTCTTCTTTGGTGTTTGCTTTTTCTCTATTTAGGGGGTCTGCATTTTCTTCTTGGGGGGTCTGATTTTTCTCTTTTTTGGGGGTCTGATTTTTGTTTGGGGGGGAATGCTTTTTGTCATTTTTAGGGTTCTGCTTTTTCTCGTTTTTGGGAGTCTGCATTTTCTTTCTGGGGGATCTGCTATTTCTCTTTTTTGGGCGTCTCCTTTTTCTCTTTTTAGGGTGTCTCCCTTTTCTCCTGTTTTTTTTGGGAAGGGAGGTCTGCTTTTTTTCCTTTTTAGTGTCTGCATTTTCTCTATTTTTGGGGTCTGCATTTTCTTTCTTTGGGATCTGCTATTTCTCTTTTTTGGAGTTCTCCTTTTTCTCTATTTTGGGACCTCCTTTTTCTGTATTTTGGGCTCTCCTTTTTCTCTATTTTATGCTCTCCTTTTTCTCTATTTTATGCTCTCCTTTTTCTCTATTTTGGGCTCTCCTTTTTCTCCATTTTGGCCTCTCCTTTTTCTCTATTTTTGGCTCTCCTTTTTCTCTATTTTGGGCGCTCCTTTTTCTCTATTTTGGCCTCTCCTTTTTCTCTATTTTGGCCTCTCCTTTTTCTCTATTTTGGGCTCTCCTTTTTCTCTATTTTGGGCTCTCCTTTTTCTCTATTTTGGGCTCTCCTTTTTCTCTATTTTGGGCTCTCCTTTTTCTCTATTTTGGGCTCTCCTTTTTCTCTATTTTGGGTTCTCCCTTTTCTCTCTTTTTTGGGGGGGGTCTGCTTTTTCTCATGTTAGGGGGTTCTGGTATTTTTCTTTTTGGGGGCCTCATTGTTCTCTTTTGGGGGTCTTATTTTTATCATTTTTTTTGGGGGGAGGTCTGGTTTTTCTTTTTTGGTGGATCTGCTTTTTCTGTTTTTTTGGTGAGTCTCCTTTTTCAGTTTTTGGGTGAGGTCTGCTTTTTCTCTTTGTTGGGGGTCTGCATTTTCTTTTTAGGGGGGTCTCCCTTTTCTCTTGGGGGGGTGTCTCCTCTTTTTTTTAAGGAGGAGGGGGTCTCTCTTTTTGGGGGGAGGGGTCTTCTCTCTTTTTGGGGGGGTCTCCTCTCTTTTGGGGGGGGTCTCCTCTTTTTCAAGCACTCCTTTTTCTCTTTTTCAGGGTCTCATTTTAATCTATTTTGGGCTCTCCTTTTTCTTTTTTCATGGGGTCTGCTTTTTCTGTTTTCTTGGAGTCTTATTTTTCTCGCTTCTTGGGGTTTGCTTTTTCTCTCTTCTTGGGGTCTGCTTTTTCTCTTTTCTTGGAGTCTGCTTTTTCTCTTTTTGGGGGTTCTACTTTTTCTCTTTTTGGGGGTCTTATTTTTCTCTTTTTGGAGGTCTGATTTTTCTCTTTTTGGGGGAGGTCTGCTTTTTCTTTTTTGGTGGGTCTACTTTTTCTGTTTTTGGGGGTCTGCTTTTTCTCGTGTTTTTGGGGGAAGGGGGTCTGCTTTTTCTCTTTTTTAGTGTCTGCATTTTCTCTATTTTTGGGGTCTGCATTTTCTATTTTCTTGGGATCTGCTTTTTCTCTTTTCTTGGAGTCTGCTTTTTTTCATTTTGAGGGTCTTATTTTTCTCTTTTTGGAGGTGTGATTTTTCTCTTTTTGGAGGTCTGATTTTTCTCTTTTTGGGGGGGGAGGTATGCTTTTTCTTTTTTGGTGGGTCTGCTTTTTCTGTTTTTGGGGGTCTGCTTTTTCTCCTCTTTTTTGGGGAAGGGGGTCTGCTTTTTCTCTTTTTTAGTGTCTGCATTTTCTCTATTTTTGGGGTCTGCATTTTCTTTCTTGGGGATCTGCTATTTCTCTATTTTTGCGGTCTGAATTATCTTTTTTGGGGGTCCGATTTTTCTCTTTCTTGTGGTTTGATTTTTATTTGGGGGGGTCTGATTTTTCTCTTTTGCGGGTCTGCTTTTTGTCATTTTTGGGATTCTCCTTTTTCTCTTTTTGGGGTGTCTCCTTTTTCTCCTGTTTTTTTGGGAAGGGGGGTCTGCTTTTTCTGTTTTCTTGGAGTCTTATTTTTCTCGCTTCTTGGGGTCTGCTTTTTCTCTCTTCTTGGGGTCTGGTTTTTCTCTCTTCTTTGGGTCTGCTTTTTCTCTCTTCTTGGGGTCTGCTTTTTCTCTTTTCTTGGGGACTGCATTTTATCTTTTCTTGGAGTCTGCTTTTTCTCTTTTTCGGGGGTCTCCTTTTTCTCTTTTCGGGGGTCTTATTTTTCTCTTTTTGGAGGTCTGATTTTTCTCTTTTTGGGGGGGAGGTCTGCTTTTTCTTTTTTGGTGGGTCTGCTTTTTCTGTTTTTGGGGGTCTGCTTTTTCTCCTCTTTTTTGGGGAAGGGGGTCTGCTTTTTCTCTTTTTTAGTGTCTGCATTTTCTCTATTTTTGGGGTCTGCATTTTCTTTCTTGGGGATCTGCTATTTCTCTATTTTTGCGGTCTGAATTTTCTTTTTGGGGGTCTGATTTTTCTCTTTCTTGGGGGTCTGATTTTTATTTGGGGGGGGTCTGATTTTTCTCTTTTGCGAGTCTGCTTTTTGTCATTTTTGGGGTTCTCCTTTTTCTCTTTTTGGGGTGTCTCCTTTTTCTCCTGTTTTTTGGGGAAGGGGGGTCTGCTTTTTCTCCTTTTTAGTGTCTGCATTTTCTCCATTTTTGGGGTCTGCATTTTCTCTTTTCTTGGGGTCTTCTTTTTCTCTTTTCTTGAAGTCTGCTTTTTCTCATTTTGGGGTCTTATATTTCTCTTTTTGGAGGTCTGATTTTTCTCTTTTTGGAGGTCTGATTTTTCTCTTTTTTTGGGGGAGGTCTGCATTTTCTTTTTTGGTGGGTCTGCTTTTTCTGTTTTTGGGGGTCTGTTTTTTCTCCTCTTTTTTGGGGAAGGGGGTCTGCTTTTTCTCTTTTTTAGTGTATGCATTTTCTATATTTTTGGGCTCTGCATTTTCTTTCTTGGGGATCTGCTATTTCTCTTTTTGGAGGTCTCCTTTTTCTCTATTTTGTGACCTCCTTTTTCTCTATTTTGGGCTCTCATTTTTCTCTATTTTATGCTCTCCTTTTTCTCTATTTTTGGCTCTCCTTTTTCTGTATTATGGGCTCTCATTTTTCTCTATTCTGGCCTCTTCTTTTTCTCAATTTTGGGCTCTCCTTTTTCTCCATTTTGGGTTGTCCCTTTTCTCTCTTTTTTGGGGGGGGGTCTGCTTTTTCTCCTGTTGGAGGGTTCTGCAATTTCTCTTTTTGGTGGTGTCATTTTTTTCTTTTTGGGGGTGTTATTTTTATCATTTTTGGGGGGAGGTCTGCTTTTTCTTTTTTGGTGGGTCTGATTTTTCTCTTTTTTGGGTGGGTCTGCTTTTTCGGTTTTTGGGGGTCTGCATTTTCTTTTTTGGGGTCAGAATTTTCTTTTGGGGGGTCTCCCTTTTCTCTTGGGGGGGGGGTGTCTCCTCTTTTTTTGAAGGAGGAGGGGGTTCTCACTCTTTTTGAGGGGGAGGGTCTTCTCTCTTTTTTGGGGGGGTCTCCTCTCTTTTGGGGGGGTCGCCTCTCTTTTTCAGGCACTCCTTTTTCTCTTTTTCAGGGTCTCCTTTTAATCTATTTTGGCCTCTCCTTTTTCTTTTTTCATGGGGTCTGCTTTTTTCTGTTTTCTTGGAGTCGTATTTTTCTCGCTTCTTGGGGTCTGCTTTTTCTCTTTTCTTGGGGTCTGTTTTTTCTCTTTTCTTGGAGTCTGCTTTTTCTCATTTTGGGGGTCTTATTTTTCTCTTTTTGGATGTCTGATTTTTCTCTTTTTTGGGGGGGGAGGTCTGCTTTTTCTTTTCTGGTGGGTCTGCGTTTTCTCCTGTTTTTTGGGGAAGGGGATCTGCTTTTTCTCTTTTTTCGTGTCTGCATTTTCTCTATTTTTGGGGTCTGCATTTTCTTTCTTGGGGAACTGCTATTTCTCTATTTTTGCGGTCTGAATTTTCTTTTTTGGGGGTCTGATGTTTCTCTTTCTTGGGGGTCTGATTTTTATTTGGGGAGGTCTGCTTTTTTTCTTTTGGGGCCTGCATTTACTTTTTGGGGGGGGTGTCTCCCCTCTTTTGGGGTGGTCTCCTCTCTTTTTCAGGGTTTCCTTTTTCTCTTTTTCAGGGTCTCATTTTTCTCTTTTCATGGGACCCGCTTTTTCTCTTTTCTCGGGGTCTGCTTTTTCTCTTTTATTGGGGTGTGCTTTCTCTCTTTTCTTGGGGTCTGCTTTTTCTCTTTTCTTGGGGTCTGCTTCTTCTCGTTTCTTGGGGTCTGCTTCTTCTCGTTTCTTGGGTTGTGCTTCTTTTCTTTTCTTGGGTTGTGCTTCTCTTTTCTTGGGGTTGGCTTTTTGTCCTTGTTGGGACGTCTGCTTTTTCTTTTTTGTGGGTTGATTTTTCTCTTCTTTGGTCTTTGCTTTTTCTCTATTTTGGGGGTCTGCATTTTCTTTTTTGGGGGGTCTGATTTTTCTCTTTCTTGGGGGTATGATTTTTATTTGGGGGGTCTGATTTTTCTCTTTTGGGGTCTGCTTTTTGTCATTTTTGGGGTTCTGCTTTTTCTCGTTTTTGGGGGTCTGCGTTTTCTTTCTGGGGGATCTGCTATTTCTCTTTTTTGGGGGTCTCCTTTTTCTCTTTTTAGGGTGTCTACCTTTTCTCCTGTTTATTTTTGGGAAGGGGGGTCTGCTTTTTTTCCTTTTTAGTGTCTGCATTTTCTCAATTTTTGGGGTCTGCATTTTCTTTCTTGGGGATCTGCTATTTCTCTTTTTGGAGGTCTCCTATTTTGGGCGCTCCTTTTTCTCTATGTTGGGACCTCCTTTTTCTCTATTTTGGGCTCTCCTTTTTCTCTATTTTATGCTCTCCTTTTTCTCTATTTTAGCCTCTTCTTTTTCTCTATTTTGGGCGCTCCAATTTCTCTATTTTGGGCTCTCCTTTTTCTCTATTTTGGGCGCTCTAATTTCTCTATTTTGTCTCTCCTTTTTCTCTATTTTGGGCTCTCCTTTTTCTCCATTTTGGCCACTCCTTTTTCTCTATTTTGGGCTCTTCTTTTTCTCTATTTTGGGCTCTCCTTTTTCTGTATTTTGGGCTCACCTTTGTCTCTATTTTGGGTGCTCTTTTTTCTCTATTTTGGGCTCTCCTTTTTCACGATTTTGGGCGCTGCTATACCTCTATTTTGGGTGCTCCTTTTTCTCTATTTTGTGCTCTCCTTTTTCTCTATTTTGGGCTCTCCTTTTTCTCGATTTTGGCCTCTCCTTTTTCTGTATTATGGGCTCTCCTTTTTCTGTATTATGGGCTCTCATTTTTCTCTATTTTAGCCTCTCCTTTTTCTCTATTTTGGGTTTTCCCTTTTCTCTGTTTTTTTTTGGGGGGGGTCTGGTTTTTCTCCTGTTGGGGGTTCTGCTATTTCTCTTTTTGGGGGTGTCATTTTATTCTTTTTGGGGGTCTTATTTTTATCATTTTTAGGGGGGGAAGGTCTGCTTTTTCTTTTTTGGTGGATCTGCTTTTTCTCTTTTTTGGGGGTCTGCGTTTTCTTTCTGGGGGATCTGCTATTTCTCTTTTTTGGGGTCTGCATTTTCTTTCTTGGGGATCTGCTATTTCTCTTTTTGGAGGTCTCCTATTTTGGGCGCTCCTTTTTCTCTATGTTGGGACCTCCTTTTTCTCTATTTTGGGCTCTCCTTTTTCTCTATTTTATGCTCTCCTTTTTCTCTATTTTAGCCTCTTCTTTTTCTCTATTTTGGGCGCTCCAATTTCTCTATTTTGGGCTCTCCTTTTTCTCTATTTTGGGCGCTCTAATTTCTCTATTTTGTCTCTCCTTTTTCTCTATTTTGGGCGCTCCTTTTTCTCTATTTTGGGCACTCCAATTTCTCTATTTTGGGCTCTACTTTTTCTCTATTTTGGGCGCTCCTTTTTCTCTATTTTGGGCTCTCCTTTTTCTCCATTTTGGCCACTCCTTTTTCTCTATTTTGGGCTCTTCTTTTTCTCTATTTTGGGCTCTCCTTTTTCTGTATTTTGGGCTCACCTTTGTCTCTATTTTGGGTGCTCTTTTTTCTCTATTTTGGGCTCTCCTTTTTCACGATTTTGGGTGCTGCTATACCTCTATTTTGGGTGCTCCTTTTTCTCTATTTTGGGCTCTCCTTTTTCTCTATTTTGGGTGCTGCGATACCTCTATTTTGGGTGCTCCCTTTTCTCTATTTTGTGCTCTGCTTTTTCTCTATTTTGGGCTCTCCTTTTTCTCGATTTTGGCCTCTCCTTTTTCTGTATTATGGGCTCTCCTTTTTCTGTATTATGGGCTCTCATTTTTCTCTATTTTAGCCTCTCCTTTTTCTCTATTTTGGGTTTTCCCTTTTCTCTGTTTTTTTTTGGGGGGGGTCTGGTTTTTCTCCTGTTGGGGGTTCTGCTATTTCTCTTTTTGGGGGTGTCATTTTATTCTTTTTGGGGGTCTTATTTTTATCATTTTTAGGGGGAGGTCTGCTTTTTCTTTTTTGGTGGATCTGCTTTTTCTCTTTTTTGGGGTGGGTCTGCTTTTTCTCTTTTTGGGGTGGGTCTGCATTTTCTTTTTTGGGGTCTGCATTTTCTTTTTGGGGGGTCTCCCTTTTCTCTTGGGGGTGTCTCCTTTTTTGAAGGAGGAGGGGGTCTTACTCTTTTTTGGGGGGAGGGTCTTCTCTTTTGGGGGGGTCTCCTCTCTTTTTCAGGCACTCCGTTTTCTCTTTTTCAGGGCCTCCTTTTAATCTATTTTGGGCACTCCTTTTTCTTTTTCATGGGGTCTGCTTTTTCTGTTTTATTGGAGTCTTATTTTTCTCGCTTA
>NC_140963.1:80941237-80980248 GCF_056783735.1 Eptatretus burgeri | reverse complement strand
TGTGGTGAAACATTTGTTACCGGTGCTTCGCTGCTGAATGGTGGAGCCTTTCTTTAATCTCAATGTGAATCTGGGAAGTGTGCTGGGGTTCTTGTCACATGACAGGATGGAGATTGGAGCGGAAATCCACAGGTTTTTCTGGGTGTCAAAGATTTCTTCTGGTTTTTGCCTGCATCCCAATGTGTGGGACCACCCAAGGGTGCTACGCCTTAAAAATCCACTAATTCATATTTTGCGTCTATTATTTCGATATTCCTCTTTCCTTTTTCTTTTGTTCCAATTAAAATTCTCATCCCCCCCCCCCCACACCCTTCCCTCTCTTGTGATGAAGTCTCTGATTATTGTCAATAAAAGTTCTCTAACCTTTGAGGACTGCCTGTAGGTTTACACATTCTCACGAGTAGCTGGAGCTGTAGTTCTTAAAGTACTCGCTGCAATTGTAGGTCAATTCTGCTGTATGGGCCAAGAAAGCTGGTTGGTTGGCTTAGCATAGTTTGAATCTCAAAGCAAGTGCTGCCTTCCAAGTCCTGGTGTACTATGGTGGTGTTACTGTAGCAGTGTTTTGATTTATTTGGGCTTTTTCTTGGAATATACCTCGGGTTGAAGGCCATGAATTCGATGATATTTATCACGTTTTCTTGAAAAAGGCTTAGAAAAAAAAAACAGACCAGTGTTTTTCTTTTTTTGTGCCTATGACCAGATCCTGTGTACCCCAGCACATATGCAAAATTTGATGGAGATTGACCCAGTCGTGCTATTGCCTGTTCTTCCTGGATGTCAGGATGTTTTTATGGTTTCCTGAAGTAAATCGATTTCTGCAAAACCTTTTGCCTTCAGTCTGAAAGTTATTTGGTTCTCTTTATTTCTTCGGCTCATAATAGTCGTTATATGTTCAACTACTATCTTTGCAGGTTACAAGAAGATTTGTTTGTTTTCCTTTAATTATTATTATTTTTTAGAATGAAAAGGGAAATGAGATTTCACTAAAAATGTCGAATTTTAATGAGACAACCACTTATTTAATGGTCCAGATTATTCCCACCTTCTTGTGGGGTCAGCCAAGGAATGTTTTTGGCCCAAGTCTTTCGCAAACAGGCTGGCCAGGCCTAACCTTTGACCGAAGGTGGGAGGAATTTTAAATTCGTTCACGGTGCTGGTGATAACTCACTAACTCTTCTCGAAGGAAGCTGAGGGATCTTAAATGTCCACCAACGACCTCCAACCTTGTCTGTTCAAGCATAGGCATTGATGCCTTTCATTTAAAACACCAGTGACAGTTTATAGCTGGGTCGAGATTCAAACTCAGGCGATAGAACTCAAAGGCGGGTACGCATATCTCTCGGGTATCCTGCCAATCCATTAATAGCAAATCTGAAACAATTGTTGAATTGACTTTTTTCTTTTCTTTTCTTTTTTTTTCAGCAAATCAAAATTTCACATCTCTTACAAAATGAAGTTTTCAATCACAGATAATATAATGACATGTTTTAGTCATCGTTGGTTGAAATATTTCCAAAGTGCTTCCCATTAGCTCAGATAATTCATTATAATAAATCCAAAGCACGACGAATGATTTTGATCCGTTAAATAAGTAATCAAGATCATGCTTGTGTTGCGTACAACAGCAACCCCTCCCCATATCCACAAAGTATTTTCTTTTTTTCGTGTCTCCAAATAAAACTTGAACTTAAACCTATTGTTATTCATACTTCTGTGATCTCCATCTGTTGCATTCCTTCATCATCATCATTGTCATCACCGCTGCTTGTGCGCTCCTTCCATACATTAAGTCCTCGCTTCGTTAGGATGTTTCGTTTCGTTAGGATGTCATTGAACTATTAGAGAACATGCTCATTTAAAGTCGCGCAATGTTCCGTTATAATATCCGAGTACGACAGTAGATTTAACCCCCTGAGTCATTACCTTGTAAAAGTGCCTTTGGCAGCGATTACAGTTTTGAGTCTTCTTGGGTATGTCTGTATCAGCTTTGCACATCTGGATTTAGGGATTTTCTCCCATTCTTCCTTGCAGCTTTGTTCAAGCTCTGTCAAATTGGATGGAAAGCATCAGTGAACAGCAATCTCCAAGTCTTTCCACAGATTCTCAATGGGATTCAAGTCTGGGCTTTGGCTGGGCCATTCAAGGACTTTTCATGTTCTTGTTCTCAAGTCATTCCAGTGTTTCTTTGGCTGTATGATTGGGGTCATTGTCCTGTTGGAACGTAAATCTTCGCCACAGTTGAATATCTTTTGCACTCTGAAACAGGTTCTCCTCAAGGATTTTCCTGTATTTGGCTCCATTCATTGTTCCCTATATTCCCCCAAGTCTCCCAGTCCCTGCTACTGCAAAGCATCCCCATAGCATAATTCTACCATCACCATGCTTCACGGTAGGGATGGTGTTAGATGGGTGATGAGCTGTGCTTGGTTTCCGTCCAACGTCACATTTTGCATTCAGGCCAAAGAGTTCAATTTTCATCTCATCAGACCACATAATCTTTTGTGTCATGCTCTCGGAGTCTTTCACGTGCCTTTATGCAAATTCCAGGTGTGCTGTCATGTGCCTTTTTTCTCAGAAGTGGTTTCTGTCTGGCCACTCTCCCATAAAGCATATATTTGTGAAGTGCTGCAGAGATTGTTTTCCTTCCTGCAAGTTCTCCCATCTCAGCCAAGGAGCTCTATAGTTCTGTCACAGTGGTCCTAATGATGGAGCTCACTGTGCTTTTGGGAACCTTCAACACAAGAAATTGTTTTATACCCTTCCTCAAACCTACACATCCTCACAATTCTATCTTGAAGTTCTACAGACAGTTCCTTGGATATCATGGTCGAGTTTCTGCTCTGACATGCACTGTCAACTGTGGGGCCTCATATAGAAAGGTGTGTTTCTTTCTAAATCATGTCCAATCAATTGAATTGGCCACAGGTGAAATCCAATGAAGTTGTGGAGACATCTCACGGATAACACTGAACAACAAATTTCAAAAATTTTTTTTTACTGGAGATGTGTAAAGTGATTAACACTAATTTGGGTACGCTGATTTCAAAAATCATAACCGTTTTGCTGTATCACGTCAGGATTTTCAGGAACAGAAATATTCCCATTGCCTAGAAGTCAGGATTTCAATGAAATTTACATATGTCTTTAACATGTCTATTTCGTACAATTGTTGTTAACTTGTGTTATATTTCTTTCTTTCAGAGAAAGATGAGTAGGTGTTCCTGTACCAATCATCCTGACAACTTCTGTTATGTCTGTGGTCGGTATACCAAAAAAGATCAACAGCGAAGTATATCTACAGCAGTGAAAATGAAGGCCGCCTACTTTCACTACTTCGGGTGTAAGGTGGGGGACCAAGAACAGAGCTGGGCACCACACATCTGCTGCACAAGCTGTCACACAACCTTGACTCAGTGGTTGGTGGGCAAGCGCGCGAGCATGCCATTTGCGGTGCCCATGATATGGCGTGGGCCGCAGAATCATCATGATGATTGTTATTTCTGCTGCACAAGCATCGCCGGCTTCAACAAGAAGAATAAAGGTCACATCAAGTACGCTGACTGCGTCTCTGCTCGTAAACCTGTGCCTCATGATGACGAGAACCCCGTTCCAACACCTCCAGCTGATCAGAACATAGCTGTAAGCAGTGGTGAAGAGGATGGTGATGATGAACCTTTTGAACCCGACACTCAAGAATCACACCTTCTGAACCAGGGAGACTTAAATGATCTTGTAAGAGATCTCTCGCTGTCAAAGGCGAAGGCAGAGCTGCTTGGATCAAGGCTGCAGCAGTGGAATCTACTTGAACCTAACACCAAGATATCCTTGTTCAGAGCACGTCACAGACATGGCTGAGTTCTTTGAGATGGAAGACACGATGACATTCTGCAGTGACATCAACGGTCTGTTGAAAGAACTTGGGTGTGATCACGATCCTGCAGACTGGCGCCTCTTCATCGACTCGGTGAAGAACAGCTTGAAGGCTGTTTTGCTCCACAATGGCAACGAGAAACCATCAGTCCCACTGGCTCACGCGTTCGGCATGACAGAGACCTATGAGACTATGCGGCAGCTGCTTGATTCCATCAAGTACAATGACTTCAACTGGCACATCTGCGGAGACTTGAAAGTGGTGGCGCTGTTGTTAGGGCTGCAGTCAGGCTACACGAAATACATGTGCTTCCTTTGTCTCTGGGATAGCAGAGACGACAAGAATCACTGGGCGAAGAAAGATTGGGAAGAGCGAAAAGAGCATGTACCTGGTCGACACAACGTGAAGCATGTCGCCCTTGTCGACCCAGCCAAGGTTTTCCTTCCACCACTCCACATAAAGCTCGGCTTGATGAAAAGTTTTGTACGGGCAATGGATCTGAATGGGCGTGGGTTTTTATACCTCAAGGAAAAGTTTGGCAACACCTTGTCGGAGGCCAAGATCAAGGCTGGTGTCTTTGTTGGACCGCAAATCCGACAGATTATGAAGGACGAAACTTTTCCGACAACTCTAAACCCCAAAGAGCTGGCAGCGTGGAGGAGCTTCAAAGCTGTGACGGACAACTTCTTGGGGAACGAGCGCGTGGACAACTATGAAGAAATAGTGCAGCAGCTGCTGGAGTCCTTCAGGAAACTTGGCTCCAGGATGTCCCTGAAAATCCATTTCCTACACCAGCACCTGAACTTCTTCCCTGACAACTTGGGAGCAGTCTCGGACGAGCACGGCGAGCGATTCCACCAAGAGATTTCACTCATGGAGACGCGTTACCAAGGGCGGCACAACCCGAACATGATGGGCGATTTCTGCTGGTTCCTGCATCGTGAAACTGACACAGAGCAGCACAAACGCAAAGCCAAATGCCTAAAGCATTTTTAATTACATTCTAGTGGAGTTTTTCTGTAATTTCTATAATTTTGAAGCATTCATGATGAAATAAATGAATAAATGAATTTTTGTAAATTTCATTGAAATCCTGACTTCTAGGCAATGGGAATATTTCTGTTACTGAAAATCCTGACGTGATACAGCAAAACGGTTATGATTTTTGAAATCAGCGTACCCAAATTAGTCTAAATCACTTTACACATCTCCAGTAAAAAAATTTTGTTGTTCAGTGTAATCAAAGGAAATTGGATGCATCTGAGCTCAATTTGGAGTGTCAGAGCAAAGGGGTTGAGTACTTATTGACGCAAAACATTTCAGCTTTTCATTTTCAATTGATTTGCAGAATTTTTAAAAAACGTTTTCACTTTATCATTATGGGATATTTTGTGTCGATAGGTGACATTTAAATTTAATCCATTTTAAATTCAGTCTGGAACACAAATGTGACAAAAGTCAAGTGGCGTGAATACTTTCTGAAGACACTGCATGTATATAATGTCTTTTCCTATAATGTAATCATGTTTCCTTGGAATTTACCCCCCCCCCATTTGGAACCGATTACCCCCCCCCCTCCATTTACATAAATTGCTATGGAGAAATTGTATTTGCTTAGTCATTTAGGTTAGTTGCACTTTTCAAGAACATAAGAACCACGTTAAGTGAGGACTAGCTTTACTTTTATTATCCCCATGCTTTGAAAAAACAAAAAGAAAACAATGGGATATTGCGATCAGCTGTCTGATGGGCGGACAGACTCAATCTGTCCATCTATCCATCCTTCATTCTATCTCCTCAAACGGTTGTTCAGAAATTCACCAAACTCGGTAGTTATGATCACTCCATGGCAAGAAGGTACGTGAGCAGTATCATTTTGGCCCAGTCCCTTGGAGCCCTTGGGTGAGGTCAAAAAGCCATATAACAAAAATGCAATTATAGGCACATTTTAATATATTTTTTATTGAAACTGTATATGCAATTAACGTTGAGGGATACTTGAAATATGTAACTTTTTCGAATTGACCCATAGTTCATGCCCCAGGTGTGGGCATTTAAAGTCACTGGCGTCAAAACGGAAGATTTTTTTTTTTTTTTACCCAAACTTTGTTATCTTGAACCATTGCATTTTAGCTCAAGGTCTCGCTTCTCCCTCCATCTTGGAAACACGGGCTTTTAAAACATACCTTTATGATTAAAGCAACATGAATTCTTGTTCCAAATAAATCGATTATTAGCTTTCCAACCAAGTAAATTGACTATGAGCTTGTCAATGGCACCAGTGTATGCCTGGTGTTGGCTTAATGGCGAGAGTGGTGGGCTTGGGGTCCCAGGATCCTGAGTTCAAATCCCACTTGGCTGTTGAATTAATACCAGGTGGAGTTTACTCTGCCTGTCATCCTTCTGAGGTCAGCAAAATGAGTGCCAGCTTGTTGGTATCCTGTGTCAGAGTGGCAACCCATCCAGGATTGCGTCCAATAGCCAAGGAGACTGCTTCGGCAGCACCAACGCTCTGTACAGAGTATGGTCCTAATGGATGGATGGATGGATGGGACCAGTGTATTTTTTTAAAATTCTTACACGACAGCAGGAACCCTTTTGAATGAAGACACACACACACACACACACACACACACACACACACACACACACACACACACACACACACACACACACACACACACACACACACACACACACACACACACACACACACACACACACACACACACACACACACTTCTTTTCGGAATAGAAGAAGAGGGACCCCGTTGTCTCATGCCCCCCTTCCCCTCTTTCTGTGTGTTGTGTGTTAGCCCTCATACGAGTCAACAATGTATACAAAAAAAAACACAGATAGTGCAGCAGATAATCATAACAATTGTGCAAATTATGACTAAAGCATGAAATTTTTACCAGTGTTAGTACATACCATAAGCTTCATTTTCAGATCGGGAGGTAAGTCAGATTTGACCTCTGAGGATAGTGAGAGGTCAATGACCTCAATTATATTTAAATTGTCATTTTTTCACGATTCTGGTGCAGTTTGTCTGTTTTGGGAATCATTAAAAAGGTATATTGCCATGTGTTGGTCCCTATATCTTCTGGAGAGCCTTTATACATAATCACAGGCTACAACCATGACTGAACAAGTGCTTTAAATTAGGTCAGTGACCTCAGAAAACAAATTTATTGAAATACACATTTCGGTTATTGTGGTGTCCAGAGCAGCTTGCATGAAATCGTGTTGTAAGATCATCTGTGCAACCTTAATTTTCAATGTGCACTGAACATAGTCTATAAGCTTAAAGTACAGTGAGGTCAGTTACCTCAGACACATGTATAGTACATACCGGTACATGTAATACACACATTATCCATATAGACGCATAAATATAAAGGTGTCTGATTGCATCTAACAGTCTCCCAAACATGCACATAATGCAGTGCACTTGAGTGCAGCCTTGGTGCACTTGCAGCGGCCAGTGCATCTCTTCTAGCAGCCGCAGTGGATCAGTTTGTGGCAAGATTTTGATGCCTCTGGCAGTGTCGTCCAAAGAGGCTGCCACCCAGAGGCCTCCTTTGTCCAGCCCCAGTCAGATGGGATTGGTAACTCTGGAGTCAGGACCAGAGTTTGGTTCCAGCAGATGCCCTGGAGAGATGCACGCTTGATGTTCTGCTGGAGTGCTGCCTGCATTGGGGGAATGTTTTCTTGAGCCCAAGACTTGTGTGCGAAGAGCTGTTTCCTCGCATCGTTCATTTCCATGGTGTCACTGGTGCGGTCATACATCAGCACAACATAGCGCTCCAGCAGTGACATTGACTCCTCACTGACATCACTTTGCATGCGTAAGAGTTCTTCAAAGGCATCAGTCACCTGTGGGAACACTTTCCAAATCTCCCAGGCAGTCTTCTTCCCTCTGCCACCGAAAGAAGACACAGTGTCATACCCTGTGAGGGCATTGAAGATGGGGAGAGTAGCACATTGTCTTGGGTTCATGGCGGCAGCCAGTTGGTGAACAGCTATGTACCGGAAGCTGGATCCAGTACCAAGAGCTATCCACAGCTCGTCAGGATTGATGTTGTTGAATGAAGCCATAGCCAGTACCACAACATCAGTATCCACAGTGCGTATGGCCACCTTCCTGATCCCCTTCTGCACAGCATCTGCCACATGTAGAAGCAGGCGAGTGTCCGCCTCCTCGTGTGAACATGGGGCGAGGCTGGTCAAGTCGGACTCGGCAGGAGAGCACAGGACCTCAGTTCTACATGTTGCATACATTTCCTTGCCATCTGCAATTGGAAGACGAATGGCCTCTCGTGACAGGAAACCAAAGAGCTCAGTCTTGTTTTGATCCACACGAAGGAAGGCCTTCCAGTTCTTAGGCATGATGGTAGAGGGAGCCACTATCTTCCTGGCGCCCATCTTCTTCTGTTTGGTCGTGCCTTTCAGGCTGTCAGGTCGATATACATTCCAGATTAGGTCGAGTCTGTTGATCTTTTCGAGTTGAGTGGAGATGTAAGGTGCAAAGACTGTGTTCACATACTCTTCAAAGGTCTTTGCTGTTACAGGATTGAGCATTTGAACAATAGCTGTTCCATCAAGGATTGTGGCATCAACCCCAGGTGAGCTTGTGGTTTCGGGTTGGTCTGATTTCAGGCAGTGTCGTAGATCTGCTTTGACTCCAAGGTGCAGTTTTCCTCCTGTTGATAAAGCCGCTGTCACACCTTGACGTTTTAGCCAGTGTATGGCAACGTATCAAAATGTATGTAAAACGCTGGCATACGCTGAACTATTGATGTTTTTTATTTTTATTTTTGGGCGTATAATAATGTGTTGGACGTATGCATAACATATTAGTAACGTACACAACGTTTTATTCACATATAGATAACTTATACCAACGAATGCTGAGCGTGTTGTCGGCGTTCACAACATATGCCCAACGATAGTCTAACTTATGCATAGCACGCGGCAGCGTATCACCGACGATCACGTGGTGTAGCCTATTAATAGGCTGCGGCTCGACGATTCAAATCATAATCACACTAGACATTGAAGTGTGAAGCCGCTGTCACACCTTGACGTTTTAGCCAGCATATGCCGACGTATGAAAAATTTGCCGAACCAAGTTGGCACACGTCGGATACGTTATGGGTAAGTTTTGTATACGTTAAGAGCACGCTGGCATACGTCATTGTATGTCGAGAAATTTTCAGCATGTGAAAATTTCTCGACGTACTCGACGTATGACACACATTCTGCATATGCTGGCATAAGTTGTAGGCACGCTACGCGATCGTTGACACACGTCGACATACGTTACTTGTAAATTACTCATAAGTCGAAACACGTCAATGTAATGGTCCGCGTCAGTGTTCCAGACTCCCTGTTTTTTTTTTTCTTCGGTATGACGGTTATGATTTAAATCGTTGTGCGGCAGCCTTTTAATTACATTATATTATAACCGCACTAGAAATCGAAGTGTCAACATGACCGTCATACTGAAGAAAAAAAACAAAAAACAAAAAACAAAAAAAACCAGGGAGTCTGGAACACTGACGCTAACCATTACATTGACGTGTGTCGACTTCTGAGTACCTTGCAAGTAACGTGTGTCGACGTGTGTCAACGATCGCGTAACGTGCCTACAACACGTTACTCATAGGTTAGAAATAAGTTTCGGGTATGCTAAACATTACCTCGACGTGTTTCGACTTATGAGTAACTTACAAGTAACGTGTGTCGACGTGTGTCAACGATCACGTAACGTGGCTACAACTTATGGCCAGCATTATGCGGAACGTGTGAGTCATACGCTGGCATACGTCGGTAAATTTCAAGCATGGAAAATTTGTCTAACAGCTTGGCGAACTACGACGTTTGCCAGCGTACTACGACGTATGCCAGCGGGCTCTTAACGTATACAAACTTACCCATAACGTATTCGACGTGTGCCCGCGTTTTAGCCCAATTTTGCACACGTCAGGCATACCTTGGCTAAATCGTCAAGGTGTGACAGGGCCTTAATGCTGGTGGGGCTGCCTGGTTCTCGTGGCAGAAGAACTGGTCCAGATCCCCATCACGTGATTGGCAGGCAATATACAGCCTCGAGAAGGGACTACAGTCACTCTTCACTGCGGTGAGTTGGATCTGCTGCTTTGACTGCGTCTTGGTCTGTGGCCGACTGAAGAGTGGCAACTTGTTCTTGGGCAGTGTTTCTGTAACTGGCTTCGTGCATAGTTCCAGTCTTTCTTCAACAAACTTTGTGTACTGCTCCTCACCAAGGGACTCAATCTTCCTCACAGTTTCTGCCACTGGGGTGTCCATGATGTCTCTCGTGTCAAGGACCAGTTGGTCAAAGCTAGACATCTGTAAATAACTACCAACACTGTGTGGAATATGTAGACACTTCTAATGGAACACAAATGCATGGTTTGTACATCATGAACATGTTTACTATCAAGTAATGAAGCCAAACATCAATATTTTGATATTTTTCAGTCATTGACCTCTCACTGTCCTCAGAGGTCAAAGCTAGACACCTGTAAGTAATTGCCAACGCTGTGTGGAATATGTAGACACTTTTATTGGAACACAAATGCATGGTTTGTACATCATAAACATATTTACCATTAACCAATGACTCCAAACATCAATATTTTGATACTTTGTGGTCATTGACCTCTCACGGTCCTCAGAGGTCAAATCTGCCTTACCTCCCAATCTGAAAATGAAGCTTATGGCATGTACTAACACTGGTAGAAATTTCATGCTTTCGTCATAATTTGCACAATTCTTATGATATGAGAGATTATCAGCTGTACTAAGAAGATGTAGGTTATTATTACCCTTTTGTAGCATTTCGGGCTCTTGTTGCACTGTGTGGAATGATCCCAAAACACTGATTAATTTAGAATAATGTGCCAACAGTAGCTTAGGAATACAAGTCTGGGTGTACTTTCCTCCAATGTTATTTAATTGGGTGAACCAAAATCATCTTCTTTCTTTCTTTTTTTAAAATCAAGGTTCACCCCAGCTTTCATTTTCATCTGAAGGGGGTGACTCCTTCAAGTGACCTCAAAACCAAATAATTACTTTCTGATATAGTCAAATAGTCCCATGATGACAAGGAAAGTTTTGGGGTACTTTCACCAGTGCTATTAAGTAGCTTTAAAGACTACATGATGAAATAGCTCACTTAATTAAAAAAGACTCCAGAAGTGAAATGGTCGTGAGACAACACAATCATTCCCAAATAAATATTAGACCCAAAAAGCTAATGTTCCAAAAAACGATTTAAAGATAAATATCAAATATCAGAAAACACTTTTACTTTAAACGTAGATTTATTTTTTGGTTGTTTACATCGTCTTAGTTTGTGTAAGAGCTCGTATCAGTAGAGGGCAAAAGGAACAGTTGAGAGGGAAAAGGGGAGTAAGCGCGGGAGAGGGAGAGAGAGAGTGAGCGTGGGAGAGGGAGAGGAAGAGAGAGCACGGGAGAGGGAGACGAAGAGAGAGAGGGAGCGGGAGAGGGCAGACGAAGAGAGAGCACGGGAGAGGGAGACGAAGAGAGAGTGTGGGAGAGGGAGAGGCAGAGAGAGCGTGGGAGAGGGACAGGGAGAGAGGGAGAGAGAGGGGGAGAGAGAGAGAGAGAGAGAGAGAGAGAGAGAGAGAGAGAGAGAGAGAGAGAGAGAGAGAGAGAGAGAGAGAGAGAGAGAGAGAGAGAGAGAGAGAGAGAGAGAGAGGCGGAGATAGGCGGAGAGAGGCAGAGAGAGAGAGAGAGAGAGAGAGAGAGAGAGAGAGAGAGAGAGAGAGGCAGAGAGAGGGAGAGAGAGAGGGAGAGCGGGAGAGCGGGCATGAGGGAGGGAGAGGCTGAGCGGGCGCGAGGGAGGGAGAGGCTGAGCGGGCGCGAGGGAGGGAGAGGCTGAGCGAGCGCGAGGGAGGGAGAGGTTGAGCGAACGCGAGGTAGGGAGAGGCTGAGCGAACGGGAGGGAGGGGCTGAGTGAGCGTGAGGGTGGGAGATGCTGAGAGAGGGAGAGGGAGAGTGAGCGCGAGGGCGGGAGAGGAACAGCGAGCACAAGAGAGGGAGAGGGAGAGCGAGCACGAGGGAGGGAGAGGGAGGGAGAGTGAGCGTGAGGGAGGGAGAGGCTGAGAGCGCAGGAGGGAGGGAGAGGCTGAGCGAGCATGAGGGAAGGAGAGGGAGAGTGAGCATGAGGGAGAGGAGGCTGAGTGAGCGTGAGGGAGGGAAAGGAACAGCGAGTGCGAGGGAGGGATAGGGAGAGCGATCGTGCGGGAGTTAGAGGAGAGCGAGCGCGAGCGCGGGCTAGCAAGCACGAGCGAGGGTGAGCGAGAGGGAGAGTGAGCATGAGGGAGGGAGAGGCTGAATGAGCATGAAGGAGGGAGAGGGGGAGCGAGCGCGAGTGATGGAGAGGCTGAGTGAGCACAAGCGAGGCAGAGGCTGAGGGAGCACGAGGGAGGGAGAGGGAGAGCGGGCGCTAGGGAGGGAGAGGGAGAGCGGGCGCGAGGGAGGGAGAGGGAGAGCGGGCGCGAGGGAGGGAGAGGGAGAGCGGGCACGAGGGAGGGAGAGGGAGAAAGAGCGTGAGGGATGGAGAGGCTGAGTGAGCGTGGAGGGAGAGCGAGCACGAGGGAGGGAGAGCGAGTGCAAGGGAGGGAGAGTCTGAACGAGCACGAGGGAGGGAGAGGGAGAGCGAGCAAGAGGGAGGGAGGGAGAGTTGAGGGAGGAAGAGCGATCACGAGGGCAGGAGAGGGAGAGTGAGGGAAGGAGAGGGAGAGCGAGCATGAGGGAGGGAGAGTGAGCGCGAGGGAGTGAGAGGGAAAGCGAGCATGAGGGAGGGAGAGGTAGAGCGAGCGTGAGGGAGGGAGAGGTAGAGCGAGCATGAGGGAGGGAGAGGCAGGGCGAGTAAGCGTGAGGGAGGGAGAGAGAGAGCGAGCACGAGAGAGGGAGAGCGAGCATGAGGGAGGGAGAGGGAGAGCGAGCATGAGGGAGGGAGAGGGAGAGCGAGCGTGAGGGAGAGAGGGAGAGCGAGCGTGAGTGAGGGAGAGAGTGGGCACGAGGGAGGGAGAGGGAAAGCGAGCGTGAGGGAGGGAGAGGTAGAGCGAGCATGAGGGAGGGAGAGGTAGGGAGAGTAAGCGTGAGGGAGGAAGAGGGAGAGCGAGCATGGGGGAGGGAGAGGGAGAGCGAGCGGGAGGGAGGGAGAGAGAGCGTGAGGGAGTGAGGGAGAGGGAGAGCGAGCATGGGGGAGGGAGTGTGAGAGAGAGCGACCGCGAGGTAGGGAGAGGTAGAGCGATTGCGAGGGAGGGAGAGGTAGTGCGAGCACGAGAGAGGGAGCGTGAACACGAGAGAGGGAGAGGAAGAGGGTGAGCGGGCGCGAGGGAGGGAGATTGAGAGCGAGCATGAGGGAGAGGGAGAGCGGGCGCAAGAAAGGGAGAGGGAGAGCGAGCGCGTGGGAGGGAGAGTGAGCGCGAGGGAGGGAGATGGAGAGCAAGCCTGAGGGAGTGAGAGCAAGCATGAGGGAGGGAGAGGGAGAGGGAGAGCGAGCACGAGGGAGGGAGAGGGAGAGTGATCATGAGGGAGGGAAAGGAAGAGTGAGGGCACGTGAGCGAGAGTGAGCATGAGGGAGGGAGAGTGAGCATGAGGGAGGTTGAGTGAGCAAGAGGGAGGGAGAGGCTGAGAGTGCGAGGGAGGGAGAATAAGAGTGAGGAGAAGGAGAGGGAGAGTGTGAGGGAGGGAGAGGGAGAATGATCGCAAGGGAGGGAGAGCGAGCGCGAGGAAGGGAGAGGGAGAGTGAGCATGAGAGAGTGAGAGGGGAGAGGGAGAGTGAGCATGAGAGAGTGAGAGGGAGAGTGAGTATGAGGGAGGGAGGGGCTGAGTGAGTGCGAAGGAGTGGGAGAGAGGGAGAGCGAGCATGAGGGATGAAGAGGCTGAGTGAGCGCGAGGGAGGAAGTGGCTGAGCGAGTGTGACGAATGGAGAGGTTGAGCGAGCGTGAGGGAGGGAGAGGGAGAGTGGGCACAAGGGAGGGAGAGCGGGCGCGAGGGAGGGAGAGGGAGAAAGAACGCGAGGGAGGGAGAGGCTGAGCGAGCGTGAGGGAGGGAGAGGTTGAGGAAACGCGAGGGAGGGAGAGGCTGAGCGAGCACGAGGGAGAGGGAGGGAGAGTGGGCATGAGGGAGGGAGAGGGAGAGCAGGCATGAGGGAGGGAGAGGGAGAGCAGGCATGAGGGAGGGAGAGGGAGAGCAGGCACGAGGGAGGGAGAGGGAGAGCGGGCACGAGGGAGGGAGAGGGAGAGGGAGAGCGGGCACGAGGGAGGGAGAGGGAGTGCGGACGTGAGGGAGGGAGAGGCTGAGCAAGCATGAGGGAGGGAGAGGCTGAGAGAGCACGAGGGAGGTAGAGGGAGAGCGAGTACGAAGAAGATGGGGAGAGCGATCATGAGGGAGAGCTATCGCGAGAAGGAAGACCGAGGGTGGGAGAGGGAGAGCGGGTGCGAGGGAGGGAGAGGGAGAGCGGGGGCGAGAGATGGAGAGTGAGAGCGGGCGTTCGGGAGGGAGAGGGAGAGCGGGTGTGAGGGAGTGGGAAGGAGCGGGAGAGTGCGAGGGAGGGAGAGGGAGAGCGAGCATGAGGGAGTGAGAGTGAGGGAGGGAGAGTGAGTGAGAGGGAGGGTGAGGGAGGTAGAGGGAGAGCGAGCGCGAGGGAGGGAGAGCGAGCGCGAGGGAGGGAGGGCGAGCGCGAGGGAGGGTGTGGGTGGGGGAGGGATGGAGGGGGAGGGAGGGAGAGGGAGAGGGAGGGAGAGGTAGTGCGAGCATGAGAGGGAGCGCGAGCACGAGACAGGGAGAGGAAGAGGGAGAGCAGGCGGGAGGGAGGGAGATTGAGAGTGAGCGTGAGGGAGAGGGAGAGCGGGCACGAGAAAGGGAGAGGGAGAGCGTGCGTGAGGGAGGGAGAATGAGCGCGAGGGAGGGTGATGGAGAGCAAGCCTGATGGAGGGAGAGCAAGCGTGAGGGAGGGAGGGAGAGGGAGAGAGAGCACGAGGGAGGGAGAGGGAGAGGGAGAGTGATCGTGAGGGAGGTAGAGGAAGAGTGAGTGCAAGGAAGGGAGAGTGAGCATGAGGGAGGGAGAGTGAGCGTGAGGGAGGTTGAGTGAGCGCGAGGGAGTGAGAGGCTGAGTGGGTGCGAGGGAGGGAGAAGAAGAGCAAGCGCGAGAGAGCGAGGGAGAAGGAGAGGGAAAGCGTGAGGGAGGGAGAGGAAGAATGATCGCGAGCGAGGGGAGCGAGCGTGAGGAAGGGAGAGAGGAGTGAGCATGAGGGAGTGAGAGGGAGAGTGAGCATGAGGGAGGGAGAGGCGGAGTGAGTGCGAAGGAGTGGGAGAGAGGAGAGCGAACATGAGGGATGAAGAGGCTGAGTGAGCGCGAGGGAGGAAGAGGCTGAGCGATTGTGACGGAGGGCCAGCGGGTGTGAGGGAGGGAGAGGGAGAAAGAGCGTGAGGGAGAGAGGCTGAGCGAGCGTGATGGAGGGAGAGGTTGAGGGAACGCGAGGGAGGGAGAGGGAGGGAGAGGCTGAGCGAGCGCGAGGGAGAGGGAGGGAGAGTGGGCAAGAGGGAGCGAGAGTGGGCATGAGGGAGGGAGAGGGAGAGGAGGCGTGAGGGAGCAAGATGGAGAGCGGGCACGAGGGAGGTAGAGGGAATGTGGACACGAGGAAGGGAGAGGGAGTGTGGGCAGGAGGGAGGGAGACGCTGAGCAAGCATGAGGGAGGGAGAGGCTGAGCAAGCGTGAGGGAGGGAGAGGCTGAGTGAGCACAAGGGAGGGAGAGAGAGCACGAGGGAGGGGGAGCGAGCACGAAGGAGGAAGAGGGAGAGCGATCGCGAGGGAGAGCGATCGCGAGAAGGGAGACCGAGGGTGGTAGAGGGAGAGCGGGTGGGAGAGGGAGAGCGGGTGCGAGGGAGGGAGAGGGAGAGCGGGTGCGAGCGAGGGAGAGGGAGAGCAGGCGCGAGGGATGGAGAGTGAGAGCGGGCGTTAGGGAGGGAGAGGAAGAGCGGGTGTGAGGGAGGGGGAGGGAGAGGGAGAGTGCGAGGGAGGGAGAGTGATGCGAGGGAGGGAGAGGGATAGCGAGCATGAGGGAGTGAGAGCAAGCTGGAGGGAGGGTGAGGGAGGGAGAGGGAAAGCTAGCATGGGGGAGGGAGTGGGAGAGCAAGCATGAGGGAGGGAAAGCGTGCGCGAGAGGGAAGAGCAAGCGTGAGGTAGGGAGAGGGAGATCAAGTGCGCGGGGGGGAGAGGGAGCGCAGGGACGTGACAGGGAGAGGGAGTGCGAGCATGAAAGAGGAAGAGGGAGCACGAGAGAGGGAGAGTGAGCGCGAGATAGGGAGAGTGAGCGCGAGATAGGGAGAGTGAGCACGAGAGAGGGAGAGGGAGAGGAAGCGCAAGAGAGGAATACGGAGCGTGAGAGGGAGAGAGGGAGTGCGAGAGAGGCAGATGGAGAGGGAGCATGAGAGAGAGCGTGAGAGAATGGGAAGGAGATGGTGAGGGAATGCGAGAGAGGAAGAGGGAGCGTGAGAGAAGGAGAGAGGGAGAGGAAGAGAGAGCGTGAGAGAGGGAGAGACGGCATGAGAGAGGGAGCACGAGAGAGGGAGAGACACCGTGAGAGAGGGAGCGTGAGATAGGGAGCGCGAGAGAGGGAGAGGGACTGTGAGAGTGGGAGAGGGAGCATGAGAGGGAGAGTGAGCGCGAGACAGGGGAGAGGGAGGGAGAGGCTGAGTGAGTGCGAGGGAGGGAGAGTGAGTGCGAGGGAGGGAGAGGGATAGCAAGCATGAGGGAGTGAGAGCGAGGGAGGGAGAGCGAGCTAGAGGGAGGTGAGGGAGGAAGAGGGAAAGCGAGCATGGGGGAGGGAGAGGGAGAGCAGGCGTGAGGGAGGGAAAGCGAGCGCGAGAGGGGAGAGCAAGCGTGAGGTAGGGAGAGGGAGATCAAGTGCGAGGGAGGGAGAGTGAGCGCGAGAGAAGGAGCGTGAACACGAGAGAGGGAGAGGAAGAGGGTGAGCGGGCGCGAGGGAGGGAGATTGAGAGCGAGCATGAGGGAGAGGGAGAGCGGGCGCAAGAAAGGGAGAGGGAGAGCGAGCGCGTGGGAGGGAGAGTGAGCGCGAGGGAGGGAGATGGAGAGCAAGCCTGAGGGAGTGAGAGCAAGCATGAGGGAGGGAGAGGGAGAGGGAGAGCGAGCACGAGGGAGGGAGAGGGAGAGTGATCATGAGGGAGGGAAAGGAAGAGTGAGGGCACGTGAGCGAGAGTGAGCATGAGGGAGGGAGAGTGAGCATGAGGTAGGTTGAGTGAGCAAGAGGGAGGGAGAGGCTGAGAGTGCGAGGGAGGGAGAATAAGAGTGAGGAGAAGGAGAGGGAGAGTGTGAGGGAGGGAGAGGGAGAATGATCGCGAGGGAGGGAGAGCGAGCGCGAGGAAGGGAGAGGGAGAGTGAGCATGAGAGAGTGAGAGGTGAGAGGGAGAGTGAGTATGAGGGAGGGAGGGGCTGAGTGAGTGCGAAGGAGTGGGAGAGAGGGAGAGCGAGCATGAGGGATGAAGAGGCTGAGTGAGCGCGAGGGAGGAAGTGGCTGAGCGAGTGTGACGAATGGAGAGGTTGAGCGAGCGTGAGGGAGGGAGAGGGAGAGTGGGCACAAGGGAGGGAGAGCGGGCGTGAGGGAGGGAGAGGGAGAAAGAACGCGAGGGAGGGAGAGGCTGAGCGAGCGTGAGGGAGGGAGAGGTTGAGGAAACGCGAGGGAGGGAGAGGGAGGGAGAGGCTGAGTGAGCACGAGGGAGAGGGAGGGAGAGTGGGCATGAGGGAGGGAGAGGGAGAGCAGGCATGAGGGAGGGAGAGGGAGAGCAGGCATGAGGGAGGGAGAGGGAGAGCAGGCACGAGGCAGGGAGAGGGAGAGCGGCCACGAGGGAGGGAGAGGGAGAGCGGGCACGAGGGAGGGAGAGGGAGTGCGGACGTGAGGGAGGGAGAGGCTGAGCAACCATGAGGGAGGGAGAGGCTGAGAGAGCACGAGGGAGGTAGAGGGAGAGCGAGTACGAAGAAGATGGGGAGAGCGATCATGAGGGAGAGCTATCGCGAGAAGGGAGACCGAGTGTGGGAGAGGGAGAGCGGGTGCGTGGGAGGGAGAGGGAGAGCGGGTGCGAGGTATGGAGAGTGAGAGCGGGCGTTAGGGAGGGAGAGGGAGAGCGGGTGTGAGGGAGGGGAAGGGAGGGAGAGAGAGGGAGGGAGAGGGAGAGCGAGCATGAGGGAGTGAGTGAGAGCGAGGGAGGGAGAGCGAGCATGAGGGAGTGAGTGAGAGCGAGGGAGGGAGAGCGAGCGTGAGGGAGGTTGAGGGAGCGTGAGGGAGGTTGAGGGAGAGCGAGCGCGAGGGAGGGAGAGGGAGAGCGAGCGTGAGGGAGGGAGAGGGAGGGAGAGCGCGAGGGAGGGAGAGCGACCGCGAGGGAGGGAGAGGGAGATGAGGGAGGAAGAGCGATCATGAGGGAAGGAGAGGGAGAGCGGGCACGAGGGCGGGAGAGGCTGAGCAAGCGTGAGGGAGGGAGAGGCTGAGTAAGCACAAGGGAGGGAGAGGGGCGAGCGCGAGGGAGGGAGAGGTAGAGCAAGCACGAAGGAGAGGGAGAGAGCGATCGCGAGGGAGAGCGATCGCGAGAAGCGAGACCGAGGGTGGGAGAGGGAGAGCGGGTGCGAGGGAGGGAGAGGGAGAGCGGGCGCGAGAGATGGAGAGTGAGAGCGGGCGTTCGGGAGGGAGAGGGAGAGCGGGTGTGAGGGAGTGGGAAGGAGCGGGAGAGTGCGAGGGAGGGAGAGGGAGAGCGAGCATGAGGGAGTGAGGGCGAGCGCGAGGGAGGGTGAGGGGGGAGGGATGAAGGGGGAGGGAGGGAGAGGGAGGGAGAGGTAGTGCGAGCATGAGAGGGAGCGCGAGCACGAGAGAGGGAGAGGAAGAGGGAGAGCAGGCGTGAGGGAGGGAGATTGGAGAGTGAGCGTGAGGGAGAGGGAGAGCGGGCACGAGAAAGGGAGAGGGAGAGCGTGCGCGAGGCAGGGAGAATGAGCGCGAGGGAGGGTGATCGAGAGCAAGCCTGATGGAGGGAGAGCAAGCGTGAGGGAGGGAGGGAGAGGGAGAGAGAGCACGAGGGAGGGAGAGGGAGAGTGATCGTGAGGGAGGTAGAGGAAGAGTGAGTGCAAGGAAGGGAGAGTGAGCATGAGGGAGGGAGAGTGAGCGTGAGGGAGGTTGAGTGAGCGCGAGGGAGTGAGAGGCTGAGTGGGTGCGAGGGAGGGAGAAGAAGAGCAAGCGCGAGAGAGCGAGGGAGAAGGAGAGGGAAAGCGTGAGGGAGGGAGAGGAAGAATGATCGCGAGCAAGGGGAGCGAGCGTGAGGAAGGGAGAGGGAGAGTGAGCATGAGGGAGTGAGAGGGAGAGTGAGCATGAGGGAGGGAGAGGCGGAGTGAGTGCGAAGGAGTGGGAGAGAGGAGAGCGAGCATGAGGGATGAAGAGGCTGAGTGAGCGCGAGGGAGGAAGAGGCTGAGCGATTGTGACGGAGGGCGAGCGGGTGTGAGGGAGGGAGAGGGAGAAAGAGCGTGAGGGAGAGAGGCTGAGCGAGCGTGATGGAGGGAGAGCGAGGGAGGGAGAGCGAGCGTGAGGGAGGGAGAGGTTGAGGGAACGCGAGGTAGGGAGAGGGAGGGAGAGGCTGAGCGCGCGCGAGGGAGAGCGAGGGAGGGTGGGAAAGAGGGAGCGAGAGTGGGCATGAGGGAGGGAGAGGGAGAGCAGGCGTGAGGGAGGAAGATGGAGAGCGGGCACGAGGGAGGTAGAGGGAATGTGGACATGAGGAAGGGAGAGGGAGTGTGGGCATGAGGGAGGGAGAGGCTGAGCAAGCGTGAGGGAGGGAGAGGCTGAGCAAGCGTGAGGGAGGGAGAGGCTGAGTGAGCACAAGGGAGGGAGAGAGAGCACGAGGGAGGGGGAGCGAGCACGAAGGAGGAAGAGGGAGAGCGATCACGAGGGAGAGCGATCGCGAGAAGGGAGATGGAGGGTGGTAGAGGGAGAGCGGGTGGGAGAGGGAGAGCGGGTGCGAGGGAGGGAGAGGGAGAGCGGGTGCGAGCGAGGGAGAGGGAGAGCAGGCGCGAGGGATGGAGAGTGAGAGCGGGCGTTAGGGAGGGAGAGGAAGAGCGGGTGTGAGGGAGGGGGAGGGAGAGGGAGAGTGCGAGGGAGGGAGAGTGATGCGAGGGAGGGAGAGGGATAGCGAGCATGAGGGAGTGAGAGCGAGCTGGAGGGAGGGTGAGGGAGGGAGAGGGAAAGCTAGCATGGGGGAGGGAGAGGGAGAGCAAGCATGACGGAGGGAAAGCGAGCGCGAGAGGGAAGAGCAAGCGTGAGGTAGGGAGAGGGAGATCAAGTGCGCGGGCGGGAGAGGGAGCGCATGCACGAGAGAGGGAGAGGGAGTGCAAGCATGAAAGAGGAAGAGGGAGCACGAGAGAGGGAGAGTGAGCGCGAGATAGGGAGAGTGAGCACGAGAGAGGGAGAGGGAGAGGAAGCGCAAGAGAGGAATACGGAGCGTGAGAGGGAGAGAGGGAGTGCGAGAGAGGCAGATGGAGAGGGAGCATGAGAGAGAGCGTGAGAGAATGGGAAGGAGATGGTGAGGGAATGCGAGAGAGGAAGAGGGAGCGTGAGAGAAGGAGAGAGGGAGAGGAAGAGAGAGCGTGAGAGAGGGAGAGACGGATGAGAGAGGGAGCACGAGAGAGGGAGAGACACCGTGAGAGAGGGAGCGTGAGATAGGGAGCGCGAGAGAGGGAGAGGGACTGTGAGAGTGGGAGAGGGAGCATGAGAGGGAGAGTGAGCGCGAGACAGGGGAGAGGGAGGGAGAGGCTGAGTGAGTGCGAGGGAGGGAGAGTGAGTGCGAGGGAGGGAGAGGGATAGCGAGCATGAGGGAGTGAGAGCGAGGGAGGGAGAGCGAGCTAGAGGGAGGTGAGGGAGGAAGAGGGAAAGGGAGCATGGGGGAGGGAGAGGGAGAGCAAGCATGAGGGAGGGAAAGCGAGCGCGAGAGGGGAGAGCAAGCGTGAGGTAGGGAGAGGGAGATCAAGTGCGAGGGAGGGAGAGTGAGCGCGAGAGAGGGAGAGTGAGCATGAGAGAGGGAGAGGGAGAGGAAGCGCAAGAGAGGGAGACAGAGCGTGAGAGGGAGAGAGGGAGTGCGAGAGAGGGAGATGGAGAGGGAGCACGAGAGAGAGAGTGAGAGAGTGGGAAGGAGATGGTGAGGGAATGCGAGAGAGGAAGAGGGAGCGTGAGAGAAGGAGAGAGGGAGAGGAAGAGAGAGCGTGAGAGAGGGAGAGACGGCATGAGAGAGGGAGCATGAGAGAGGGAGAGACACCGTGAGAGATGGAGCGTGAGAAAGGGAGCGCGAGAGAGGGAGAAGGACTGTGAGAGTGGGAGAGGGAACACGAGAGGGAGAGTGAGCGCGAGAGAGGGGAGAGGGATGGTGAGGCTGAGTGAGCGGGAGGGAGGAAGAGGCTGAGCGAGCGCGAGGGAGGGAGAGGCTGAGCGAGTGTGATGGAGGGGGAGCGTGAGGGAGGAAGAGGCTGAGCGAGCACGAGGGAGAGGGAGGGAGAGCAGGCATGAGGGAAGAAGAGGGAGAGCGGTCGTGAGAGGGAGAGCGGTCGTGAGAGGGAGAGCGGTCGTGAGAGGGAGAGGGAGAGCGGTCATGAGAGGGAGAGGGAGAGCGGTCATGAGAGGGAGAGGGAGAGCGGTCGTGAGAGGGAGAGGGAGAGCGGTCGCGAGGGAGGGAGAGTGAGAGCGGGCACGAGGGAGGGAGAGGGGGCGGGAGAGAGGGAGAGGAGAAGTGCGAGAGGGGGAGAGGGAGGGTGAGAGAATGAGAGTGGGAGAGTGAGAGGGAGCGCGAGAGGCAGCACAAGCATGAGAGAGGGAGCTTGAGTGAGATGGAGGGGGAGAGCGAGAGAGAGGGAGGAGAGCTCGAGAGAGCGAGGGGAGCTTGCGAGAGGGAGAGAGGGAGAGGGAGAGAGGGAGAGGGAGTGAGAGAGGGAGAGAGGGGCAGCACAAGCATGAGTGAGGGAGATGTAGGGGAGGTTGAGAGAGAGAGAGAGAGAGAGAGAGAGAGAGAGAGAGAGAGAGAGAGAGAGAGAGAGAGACAGAGACAGAGACAGAGACAGAGACAGAGACAGAGACAGAGACAGAGACAGAGACAGAGACAGAGACAGAGACAGAGACAGAGACAGAGACAGAGACAGAGACAGAGAGAGAGACAGAGACAGAGAGAGAGGCAGAGAGAGCCAGAGAGAGAGGTAGAGAGAGAGGAAGAAAGAGAGAGAGAGACAGAGACAGAGAGAGAGAGAGGCAGAGAGAGAGAGACAGAGAGAGAGGCAGAGGCAGAGAGAGAGGCAGAGGCAGAGAGAGAGGCAGAGCATGGGAGAGGGAGAGGGAGAGCGGGCACGATGGAGGGAGAGGCTGAGCGGGCGCGAGGGAGCGAGAGGCTGAGCGGGCGCGAGGGAGGCAGAGGCTGAGCGAGCGCGAGGGAGGGAGAGGTTGAGCGAACGCTAGGGAGGGAGAGGCTGAGCGAACGCGAGGGAGGGAGAGGCTGAGCGAGCTTGAGGGTGGGAGATGCTGAGAGAGGGAGAGGGAGAGTGAGCGCGAGGGCGGGAGAGGAACAGCGAGCACAAGAGAGGGAGAGGGAGAGCGAGCGCGACGGAGAGAGAGCGAGCACGAGGGAGGGAGAGGGAGGGAGAGTGAGCGTGAGGGAGGGAGAGGCTGAGAGCGCAGGAGGGAGGGAGAGGCTGAGCGAGCATGAGGGAAGGAGAGGGAGAGTGAGCGTGAGGGAGAGGAGGCTGAGTGAGCGTGAGGGAGGGAAAGGAACAGCGAGTGCGAGGGAGGGATAGGGAGAGCGATCGTGAGGGAGTTAGAGGAAAGCGAGCGTGAGGGAGGGATACCAAGCACGAGGGAGGGTGAGCGAGAGGGAGAGTGAGCGAGAGCGAGAGGGAGAGTGAGCATGAGGGAGGGAGAGGCTGCATGAGCATGAAGGAGGGAGAGGGGGAGCGAGCGCGAGTGATGGAGAGGCTGAGTGAGCACGAGCGAACCAGAGGCTGAGGGCGCACGAGGGAGGGAGAGCGAGAGCGGGCGCTAGGGAGGGAGAGGGAGAGCGGGCACGAGGGAGGGAGAGGGAGAGGGAGAAAGAGCGTGAGGGATGGAGAGGCTGAGTGAGCGTGGAGGGAGAGCGAGCACGAGGGAGGGAGAGCGAGTGCAAGGGAGGGAGAGTCCGAACGAGCGCGAGGGAGGGAGAGGGAGAGCGAGCAAGAGGGAGGGAGGGAGAGTTGAGGGAGGAAGAGCGATCACGAGGGCAGGAGAGGGAGAGTGAGGGAGGGAGAGGGATAGCGAGCATGAGGGAGTGAGAGCGAGGGAGGGAGAGCGAGCTAGAGGGAGGTGAGGGAGGAAGAGGGAAAGCGAGCATGGGGGAGCGAGAGGGAGAGCAAGCATGAGGGAGCGAACGCCAGCGCGAGAGGGTAGAGCAAGCGTGAGGTAGGGAGAGGGAGATCAAGTGCGAGGGAGGGAGAGGGAGCGCATGCACGAGAGAGGGGGAGGGAGTGCAAGCATGAAAGAGGAAGAGGGAGCACGAGAGAGGGAGAGTGAGCGCGAGAGAGGGAGAGTGAGCACGAGAGAGGGAGAGAGGGAGTGCGAGAGAGGGAGATGGAGTGGGAGCACGAGAGAGAGCGTGAGAGAGTGGGAAGGAGATGGTGAGGGAATGCGAGAGAGGAAGAGGGAGCGTGAGAGAAGGAGAGAGAGGAGAGGAAGAGAGAGCGTGAGAGAGGGAGAGACGGCATGAGAGAGGTAGCATGAGAGAGGGAGAGACACCGTGAGAGATGGAGCGTGAGAAAGGGAGCGCGAGAGAGGAAGAGGGACTGTGAGAGTGGGAGAGGGAGCACGAGAGGGAGAGTGAGCGCGAGAGAGGGGAGAGGGATGGTGAGGCTGAGTGAGCGGGAGGGAGGAAGAGGCTGAGCGAGCGCGAGGGAGGGAGAGGCTGAGCGAGTGTGATGGAGGGAGAGCGTGAGGGAGGAAGAGGCTGAGCGAGCGCGAGGGAGAGGGAGGGAGAGCGGGCATGAGGGAAGAAGAGGGAGAGCGGTCGTGAGAGGGAGAGCGGTCGTGAGAGGGAGAGGGAGAGCGGTCGTGAGAGGGAGAGGGAGAGCGGTCATGAGAGGGAGATTGAGAGCGGTCGCGAGGGAGGGAGAGTGAGAGCGGGCACGAGGGAGGGAGAGGGACCGCGAGAGAGGGAGAGGGGAGGCGCGAGAGAGGGAGAGGGAGCGTGAGAGAATGAGAGAGGGAGTGTGAGAGGGAGCGCGAGAGGCAACACAAGCATGAGAGAGGGAGCTTGAGTGTGATGGAGGGGGAGTGCGAGAGAGAGGGAGGAGAGCTCGAGAGAGGGAGGGGAGCTTGCGAGAGGGAGAGAGGGAGCGAGGGAGAGGGAGCGAGGGAGGGGGAGCGAGGGAGAGGGAGAGAGGGGCAGCACAAGCATGAGTGAGGGAGATGTAGGGGAGGTTGAGGGAGATGGAGGGGGAGTGCGAGAGAGAGGGAGGAGAGCTCGAGAGAGGGAGCGGAGCTTGCGAGAGGGAGAGAGAGAGGGAGCGCTAGAGAGGGAGAGGAATCGCGAGAGAGAGAGGGATCGTGAGAGAGGGAGAGGGAGCACGAGAGAGGTAGAGGGAGCGTGACAGAGGGAGAGGGAGGGGCAGCACAAGCATGAGAGCCTGAGAGAGAGAGAGAGCGGGAGCGCGAGAGACATTGAGGGAGCTCAAGAGAGAGAGAGACAGAGAGAGAGAGAGAGAGAGAGAGTGAGAGGCACAAAAAAAATGAGAAAAGGCACACACCCCACAAAGAGAAAAAGCAGACCCCCCAAAATGAGATAAAGCAGACCCCCCCAAAAAAGAAAAAGCAGACCCCCAAAAAAGAGAAAAGGCAGACCCCCCCAAAAAAATGGAAAAATTAGACCCTCAAAAAGAAAAAGCAGACCTCCCCAAAAAGAGGAAAAGCAGACCCCCAAAAAAGAGAAAAAGCTGACCTGCCAAAAAAGAAGAATCGCACCTCAAGAAACAGAAGCAGACCCCAAGAAAAGAGAAGAAGCAGACCCCACCCCCCCAAAGAAGAAAAAGCAGACCTCCCAAAAAGAGAAAAATCAGACCTCCCAAAAAAGAAAAAGCATACCCCAAGAAAAGAGGAGAAGCAGACCCCAAGAAAAGAGAAGTAGCAGACCCCAATAAAACAGAAGAAGCAGACCCCAAGAAAAGAGAAAAAGCAGAACCGCAAAAAAGAAAAGGCAGACCTCTCAAAAAAGAGAAAAAGCAGACCCCCCAAAAAGAGAAAAAGCAAACCCCAAGAAAAGAGAAAAAGCAGACACCAAGAAAAGAGAAAAAGCAGACCCCAAGAAAAGAGGAGAAGCAGACCCCAAGAAAAGAGAAGTAGCAGACCCCAATAAAACAGAAGAATCAGACCCCAAGAAAAGAGAAAAAGCAGAACCGCAAAAAAGAAAAGGCAGACCTCTCAAAAAAGAGAAAAAGCAGACCCCCCAAAAAGAGAAAAAGCAAACCCCAAGAAAAGAGAAAAAGCAGACCCCTAGAAAAGAGAAAAAGAAGACCCCAAGAAAAGAGAAAAAGCAGACCCCAAGAAAAGAGAAAAAGCAGACCCCAAGAAAAGAGAAAAAGCAGACCCCAAGAAAAGAGAAAAAGCAGACTCCAAGAAAAGACAAAAAGGAGAGGCCAAAATAGAGTAAAAGGAGAGGCCAAAATAGAGTGAAAGAAGACCCAAAAGAGAGTAAATTGATTGCACAAAATAGAGAAAAAGGAGAGCCCAAAATGGAGAAAAAGGAGAGCCCAAAATAGAGAAAAAGGAGAGCCCAAAATAGAGAAAAAGGAGAGCCCAAAATAGAGAAAAAAGAGAGCCCAAAATACAGAAAAAGGAGAGCCCAAAATAGAGAAAAAGGAGAGCCCAAAATAGAGAAAAAGGAGAGTCCAAAATAGAGAAAAAGGAGAGCCCAAAATAGAGAAAAAGGAGAGCCCAAAATAGAGAAAAAGGAAAGCCCAAAATAGAGAAAATGGAGAGCCCAAAATAGAGAAAAAGGAGGTCCCAAAATAGAGAAAAAGGGGAGCCCAAAATAGAGAAAAAGGAGAGCCCAAAATAGAGAAAAAGGAGAACCCAAAATAGAGAAAAAGGAGAGCCCAAAATAGAGAAAAAGGAGAGCCCAAAATAGAGAAAAAGGAGCACCCAACATTGAGAAAAAGGAGCACCCAAAACAACAAAAAAGAGAGCCCAAAACAGCAAAAAAGAGAGCCCAAAGTGGAGAAAAAGGAGAGCCCAAAATAGAGAAAAAGTAGAGCCCAAAATGGAGAAAAAGGAGAGCCTGAAAAACAGAAAGAGGAGACACCCTTCAAAAGAGAGGAGACCCTGCCCCAAAAGAGAGGAGACCCTGCCCCAAAAGAGAGGAGACCCTGCCCCAAAAGAGAGGAGACCCTGCCCCAAAAGAGAGGAGACCCTGCCCCAAAAGAGAGGAGACCCTGCCCCAAAAGAGAGGAGACCCTGCCCCAAAAGAGAGGAGACCCTGCCCCAAAAGAGAGGAGACCCTGCCCCAAAAGAGAGGAGACCCTGCCCCAAAAGAGAGGAGACCCTGCCCCAAAAGAGAGGAGACCCTGCCCCAAAAGAGAGGAGACCCTGCCCCAAAATAGAGGAGACCCTGCCCCAAAATAGAGGAGACCCTGCCCCAAAATAGAGGAGACCCTGCCCCAAAATAGAGGAGACCCTGCCCCAAAATAGAGGAGACCCTGCCCCAAAAAAGAGGAGACCCTGCCCCAAAATAGAGGAGACCCCGCCCCAAAAATAGAGGAGACCCTGCCCCAAAAATAGAGAAGACCCTCCCCCAAAAATAGAGGAGACCCTGCCCCAAAATAGAGGAGACCCTGCCCCAAAATAGAGGAGACCCTGCCCCAAAATAGAGGAGACCCTGCCCCAAAATAGAGGAGACCCTGCCCCAAAATAGAGGAGACCCTGCCCCAAAATAGAGGAGACCCTGCCCCAAAATAGAGGAGACCCTGCCCCAAAATAGAGGAGACCCTGCCCCAAAATAGAGGAGACCCTGCCCCAAAATAGAGGAGACCCTGCCCCAAAATAGAGGAGACCCTGCCCCAAAATAGAGGAGACCCTGCCCCAAAATAGAGGAGACACTGCCCAAAAAGCGAGGAGACACTGCCCCAAAAGAGAGGAGACCATCCCACAAAAAAGAGAAAAGGGAGACCCCTCCAAAAAAGTGAAAAGGGAGACCCTCCCTCAAAGAAAAATCAGACCCCCCAAAAAGAGAAAAATCAGAACCCCAAAAAGATAAAAATCACACCCCCAAAAAGATAAAAATCAGAACCCAAAAAAATAAAAAGCAGACCCCCAAAAGGAGAAAAAGCAGACCCCCCAAAAAGATAAAAAGCAGACCTCCCAAAAAGAGGGAGAAAGCAGACCCCAAGAAGAGAGAAAAAGCAGACCGCAAGAAGAGAGAAAAAGCAGACCCCAAGAAGAGAGAAACAGCACACCCCAAGAAGAGAGAAACAGCACACCCCAAGAAGAAAGAAACAGCACACCCCAAGAACAGAGAAACAGCAGACCCCAAGAAGAGAGAAACAGCAGACCCCAAGAAGAGAGAAACAGCAGACCCCAAGAAGAGAGAAACAGCAGACCCCAAGAAGAGAGAAACAGCAGACCCCAAGAAGAGAGAAACAGCAGACCCCAAGAAGAGAGAAAAAGCAGACCCCAAGAAGAGAGAAAAAGCAGACCCCAAGAAGAGAGAAAAAGCAGACCCCAAGAAGAGAGAAAAAGCAGACCCCAAGAAGAGAGAAAAAGCAGACCCCAAGAAGAGAGAAAAAGCAGACCCCAAGAAGAGAGAAAAAGCAGACCCCAAGGAAAGAGTAAAAGTAGACCGCACGAAGAGAGAAAAAGCAGACCCCAAGAAAAGAGAAAAAGCAGATCCCAAGAAAAGATAAAAAGCAGACCCCAAGAAAAGAGAAAAAGCAGACCCCAAGAAAAGAGAAAAAGCAGACCCCAAGAAAAGAGAAAAAGAAGTCTCCAAGAAAAGAGAAAAAGCAGACCCCAAGAAGTCTGAAAAAGTAGACCGCAAGAAGAGAGAAAAAGCAGACCCCAAGAAAGGAGAAAAAGCAGATCCCAAGAAAAGAGAAAAAGCAGATCCCAAGAAAAGAGAAAAAGAAGACCCCAAGAAAAGAGAAAAAGCAGACCCCAAGAAGAGATAAAAAGCAGATCCGAAGAAAAGAGAAAAAGAAGACCCCAAGAAAAGAGAAAAAGCAGACCCCAATAAGAGAGGAAAAAGCAGACCCCAATAAGACAGGAAAAAGCAGACCCCAAGAAGACTGAAAAAGCAGACCCCAAGAAGAGAGGAAAAGCAGACCCCAAGAAAAGAGAAAAAGAAGACCCCAAGAAAAGAGAAAAAGGCAGACTCTAAGAAAAGAGAAAAAGAAGTCTCCAAGAAAAGACCCCAAAATAGATTAAAAGGAGACCCTCAAAAAGAGAGGAGATCCTCCCCCAAAAGAAAAAAGACCTCCCCAAAAAGAGAGGAGACCCCCCAAAAGAGAAGCCCCCCAAAAAGAGAGGAGAACCCACCAAAAAGAGAGGAGACCCCCCCAAAAAGAGAGGAGACCCCCCAAAAAGAGAGGAGACCCACCCCAAAAAGAGAGGAGACCCACCCCAAAAAGAGAGGAGACCCACCCCAAAAAGAGAGGAGACCCACCCCAAAAAGAGAGGAGACCCACCCCAAAAGAGAGGAGACCCCTCCCCCCAAAAAGAGAGAAGACCCCATCCCCCCAAAAGTGAGAGGAGACCTTCTCCTCCCAAAAAGAGAGGAGACCTCCTCCCAAAAAGAGACACCCCCTCCCCAAAAGAGAAAAGGGAGACCCCCCAAGAAGGAAAAATCAGACCCCCCAAAAAGAGAAAATTCAGACCCCAAAGAAGAAAAAAAATCAGACCCCCAAAAGCAGCCTGGTGTTGGCTCAGTGGTTCGGGTGGCGGCTTGGGATCCCAGCGTCCTGAGTTCAAGGCCCTTCGGCCGCTGAATTAATACAGCAGGGGGTTGACTCAGCCTGTCATCCATCCGATGTCGGCAAAATTAGTACCAGTTCCAGTGTGTGTACTGGTAGAGGGGCACTAACAAATCGCGGTTCAAGAAATGATAGCTACTCTGGCAGCAAAGCTGCCATACGACCACCCAGACCCCCCAAAAAGAAAAAGCAGACCCCCTAAAAAATAAAAAGCAGACCTCCCCCCCAAAAAATAGAGAAAAAGGAGTGCCCAAAATAGAGAAACGGGAGCGCCCAATATAGAGAAAAAGGACAGTCCAAAATAGAGAAAAAGGACAGCCCAAAATCGAGAAAAAGGACACCCTGAAAAAGAGAAAAAGGAGAGCCTGAAAAAGATAAAAAGGAGACCCTAAAAAAGAGAGGAGACTCCCCGCAAAAGGGAGGAGACCTCCCTAAAAAAAAGAGAATATCCCCCCCAAAAAGAGAGGACACCCCCCCAAAAAAGAGAGGAGACCCCCACCAAAAGAGAGGAGATTCCTCCCCCCCAAAAAGAGAAGACCCCCTCCCTCCTTAAAAAGAGAGGAGACCCCCTACCCCCCCAAAAGAGAGGAGACCCCCTCCCTCCAAACCGAGAGAAGACCCCCTCGTCCTTCCAAAAAAGAGGAGACTCGCTCCACCAGAGACTAACCGCGACCTCAAAAAAGATAAATTAGACCCCCGAAAAATAGAAAATGCAGACCCCAAAGAAGAAAAAATTCAGACCCCCCAAAAGAGAAAAAGCAGATCCCCTAAAAAGAGAAAAAGCAGACCCCAAAAACAGAAAAAGCACACCTCCCACCCCCTATAAGAGAAAAATCAGACCCCCAAAAAGAGATAAAGGAGAGCCCCCCAAAAGAGAAATAACAGCACCCTCGAACAGGAGAAAAAGTAGACCCCTCCCCAAAAAACGAGAGAAAAGGGAGAGGCCAAAAGAGGAAAAAGGAAGAGCCCAAAATAGAGTAAAAGGAGAGCTCAAAATAGAGTAAAAGGGGAGCCCAAATAGAGAAAAAGGGAGAGCCCAAAATAGAGTAAAAGGAGAGCCTGAAAAAGAGAAAAAGGAGACCTTAAAAAAGAGAGGAGACTCCCCGCAAAAGGGAGGAGACCTCCCTAAAAAAGAGAACCCCCCCCCCAAAAAGAGAGGAGACCCCCCAAAAAAGAGAGGAGACCCCCCCAAAAGAGAGACCAAAAAGAAAGAGACCCCCAAAAAAGAGAGGAGACCTCCCAAAAAGAGAGGAGACCCCCCCAAAAGAGAGGAGACCCTGTCCCCCCCAAAAAGAGAGAAGACCCCTCCTCCCAAAATGAGAGAAGACCCCTCCTCCTTCCAAAAAGAGAGGAGACTCCCTCCCCAGTGACTTCCCCCAAAATAATAAGACCCCCAAAAGAGAAAATGCAGGCCCCAAAGAAGAAAAAATCAGACCACCCAAAAAGAGAAAAAGAAGATCCCCCTAAAAAAAGAGAAAAAGCAGACCACCAAAAACAGAAAAAGCAGACCTCCCCCCAAAAGAGAAAAATCAGACCCCCAAAAAGAGAAAAAGGAGACCCCCCAAAAGAGAAATAGCAGCACCCTCCAATAGGAGAAAAAGTAGACCCCTCCCCAAAAAAGAGAGAAAAGGGAGAGGCCAAAACAGGAAAAAGGGACAGCCCAAAATAGAGAAAAAGGAGAGCCCATAATAGAGAAAAAGGAGCACCCAAAATAGAGAAAAAGGAGCACCCAAAATAGAGAAAAAGGAGAGCCCAAAATAGAGAAAAATGAGAGCCCAAAATAGAGAAAAAGGAGAGCCCAAAATAGAGAAACAGGAGAGCCCAAAATAGAGAAAAAGGAGCACCCAAAATAAAGAAAAAGGAGAGGCCAAAATAGAGAAAAAGGAGAGGCCAAAATAGAGAAAAAGGAGAGGCTAAAATAGAGAAAAAGGAGAGGTGAAAATGGAGAAGAAGCAGACCCCAAGAAGAAAGAAAAAGCAGACACCAAGAAGAGAGAAAAAGAAGACTCCAAGTAAAGCGAAAAAGCAGACCCCAAGCAAACAGGAAAAGCTGACTCCAAGAAAATAGAAAAAGCCGATCTCATGAAAAACAAAAAGGAGAACCCAAAATAGCTTAAAAGGAGTCCCTGAAAAAGAGAGATCCCCCCAAAAGAGAGGAGACACCCCAAAAGAGAGGCGACCCCCCAAAAAGAGAGTAGACACGCCCTCAAAATACAGAAAAGCATGACCCCTCCCCAAAAAGAAAAGGGACACCCCCAAAAGAGAAAAATCAGACCCCAAAAAAGAGACAATGCAGACCCACAAAAAAAATAGAAAAAGCAGACCACCCAACAAAGAGAAATGCAGCCTCCAAAAAAGAGAGAAAGCAGACCCCAAGAAGAGAGAGAAAGCAGACCCAAGAAGAGAGAAACGCCAGACCCCAAGAAGGGAGAAAAAGCAGATCCCAAGAAAAGAGAAAAAGGAGATGCCAAGAAAAGAGAAAAAGCAGAAACCAAGAAAAGAGAAAAAGAAGACCCCAAAAAAGAGAAAAAGCAGATCTCAAGAAAACAGGAAAAGTATACCCCAGGAATAGAGAAAAAGGAGGCCCTGAAAAAGAGAGGACTCCCCCCCTAAAAAAGAGAGGAGACCCCCCAAAAGAGAGGAGATCCACCCCAAAAAAGAGAGCAGAACCTCAACAAAAAGAGAGAAGACCACCCTAAAAAAGAGAGGAACCCCTCCCCCCCCCAAAAGAGAGGAGACCCCCTAAAAAAAGAGAGGAGATCCTCCTCAAAAGTGAGGAAACCCCCCCCAAAAGAGAGGAGACCCCCCAAAAAGAGAGACCCACCAAAAAGAGAAGAGACTCCCGCAAAAGAGAGGACACCCCCCAAAAAAGAGAGGAGACCCCCCAAAAGAGAGACCAAAAAGAAAGAGACCCCCAAAAAAGAGAGGAGACCTCCCAAAAAGAGAGGAGACCCCCTCAAAAGAGAGGAGACCCTGTCTCCCCCAAAAGAGAGAAGACCCCTCCTCCCAAAATGAGAGAAGACCCCTCCTCCTTCCAAAAAGAGAGGAGACTCCCTCCCCAGTGACTCCCCTCCAAAATAATAAGACCCCCCAAAAAGAGAAAATGCAGGCCCCAAAGAAGAAAAAAATCAGACCACCCAAAAAGAGAAAAAGAAGATCCCCCTAAAAAAAGAGAAAAAGCAGACCACCAAAAACAGAAAAAGCAGACCTCCCCCCCCAAAAGAGAAAAATCAGACCCCCAAAAAGAGAAAAAGGAGACCCCCCAAAAGAGAAATAGCAGCACCCTCCAATAGGAGAAAAAGTAGACCCCTCCCCAAAAAAAGAGAGAAAAGGGAGAGGCCAAAACAGGAAAAAGGGAGAGCCCAAAATAGAGAAAAAGGAGAGCCCATAATAGAGAAAAAGGAGCACCCAAAATAGAGAAAAAGGAGCACCCAAAATAGAGAAAAAGGAGAGCCCAAAATAGAGAAAAATGAGAGCCCAAAATAGAGAAAAAGGAGAGCCCAAAATAGAGAAACAGGAGAGCCCAAAATAGAGAAAAAGGAGCACCCAAAATAAAGAAAAAGGAGAGGCCAAAATAGAGAAAAAGGAGAGGCCAAAATAGAGAAAAAGGAGAGGCTAAAATAGAGAAAAAGGAGAGGTGAAAATGGAGAAGAAGCAGACCCCAAGAAGAAAGAAAAAGCAGACACCAAGAAGAGAGAAAAAGAAGACTCCAAGTAAAGCGAAAAAGCAGACCCCAAGCAAACAGGAAAAGCTGACTCCAAGAAAATAGAAAAAGCCGATCTCATGAAAAACAAAAAAGGAGAACCCAAAATAGCTTAAAAGGAGTCCCTGAAAAAGAGAGATCCCCCCCAAAAGAGAGGAGACACCCCCAAAAGAGAGGCGACCCCCCCAAAAAAGAGAGTAGACACGCCCTCAAAATACAGAAAAGCATGACCCCTCCGCCAAAAAGAAAAGGGACACCCCCCCAAAAGAGAAAAATCAGACCCCCAAAAAAGAGACAATGCAGACCCACAAAAAAAATAGAAAAAGCAGACCACCCAACAAAGAGAAATGCAGCCTCCAAAAAAGAGAGAAAGCAGACCCCAAGAAGAGAGAGAAAGCAGACCCAAGAAGAGAGAAACGCCAGACCCCAAGAAGGGAGAAAAAGCAGATCCCAAGAAAAGAGAAAAAGGAGATGCCAAGAAAAGAGAAAAAGCAGAAACCAAGAAAAGAGAAAAAGAAGACCCCAAAAAAGAGAAAAAGCAGATCTCAAGAAAACAGGAAAAGTATACCCCAGGAATAGAGAAAAAGGAGGCCCTGAAAAAGAGAGGACTCCCCCCCTAAAAAAGAGAGGAGCCCCCCCAAAAGAGAGGAGATCCACCCCAAAAAAGAGAGCAGAACCTCAACAAAAAGAGAGGAGACCACCCTAAAAAAGAGAGGAAACCCTCCCCCCCCAAAAGAGAGGACACCCCTAAAAAAGAGAGGAGATCCTCCTCAAAAGTGAGGAAACCCCCCCAAAAGAGAGGAGACCCCCCAAAAGAGAGACCCACCAAAAAGAGAAGAGACTCCCGCAAAAGAGAGGACACCCCCCCCCAAAAAAGAGAAGAGACCCACCCAAAAAGAGAGGAGACCCACCCAAAAAGAGGTGTCCCACCCAAAAGAGAGGAAACCCCCCAAAAAGAGAGGAGACCCACCAAAAAGAGAAGAGACTCCCGCAAAAGAGAGGACACCCCCCCAAAAAAGAGAAGAGACCCACCCAAAAAGAGAGGAGACCCACCCAAAAAGAGGTGTCCCACCCAAAAGAGAGGAAACCCACCAAAAGGGAGGGGATCCGCCCAAAAAAAGAGAGGGGACCCACCCAAAAGGTGAAAAGGGAGACCCCTCCCAAAAAGACAAAAATCAGACCCCCAAGAAAGTAAAAAATCAGACCCCCCCCAAGAAATTTAAAAATCAGACCCCCAATAAAGAAAAATCAGACCCCCCAAAAGAGAAAAATCAGACCCCCCAAAAAAGAGAGAAAGCAGACCCCAAGAAAAGAAAAAGCAGACCCCAAGGAAAGAAAAAAAAGCCGACCCCAAGAAGAGAGAAAAAGCCGACCCCAAGAAGAGAGAAAAAGTAGGCCCCAAGAAGAGAGAAAAAGTAGGCCCCAATAAGAGAGAAAAAGCAGACCCCAAGAAGCGAGAAAAATAAGACTCCATGAAAAATGAAAAAGGAGAGCCCAATATAGATTAAAAGGAGACCCTGAAGAAGAGAAAAAGAAGTGGCTGAAAAAGAGAGGAGACCCCCCCAAAGAGAGGAGACCCCTCCAAAAGAGAGGATACGCTCCCCCCAAAAGAGCGGAGACCGCCTCCCCCCCAAAAGAGTGGACACCCCCTCACCCCTTAAAAGAGAGGAGACCCCTCCACACTTAAAAAGAGAGAAGACCCCTCTCCCCCCAAAAAGAGTGGAGACCCCTCCTCCCTTAAAAGAGAGAAGACCCGCTCCCCCCCAAAAGAGTGGAGACCCCCAAAAAAGAGAAAAAGCAGACCCCCCGAAAAAGAGAAAAAGCAGACCCACCTGAAAAACCAAAAGAGCAGACTCACCAAAAAAGAAAAAGCAGACCTCCACCCACAAAAAGAGAAAAATGAGACCCCCCAAAAAGAGAAAAATTCAGACCCCCTCCCCAAAAAGAAAGAAAGCAGACCCACCCAAAAAACAGAAAAAGCAGACCCACCCCAAAAAACAGAAAAAGCAGACCCACCCAAAAAACAGAAAAAGCAGACCCACCCAAAAAGCAAAAAGCAGACCCATCAAAAAAGAAAAAGCAGAACTCCCAACAGGAGAAAAAGCAGACCCCCCCCCAAAAAAACAGAAAAGGGAGACCCCAAAATAGAGAAAAGGGAGTTCTCTCATACATTAATATTAACAACAACAAAAAAATATATATATATATACCCAACAACAACAACACGCTCACATTCTCCTGATTCTTCTTCCTCTTAACTTCCTCCTCGTCTTCTTCCTCGATTTTTTTTTTTTTACACTTCCATGACCTAATCTGTTGAACTCTCTCATACATTATTTTTAACAACAAAAACGATCTTATAATGCTTCATCTTCCTCTCTCACACATGTGGTACTCTTTACTGTTTCACAATGCACTACTCTTCTGCTATTTTAACAGACTGCTCTCATTTCGACCTCTCCTTCATTCCTTGCCTAAAAAATGCAACTATTACAGCGCTTCTTCTCTCCATTCTCTGAATTCGCCTTCATTGCATCCATCAAGAATTGTGTTAAATCGCATCTCTGACCTAAAACTTTTAAAAACCACAGTTTGCCATGGATGCTCGCTTTCCATCAACCATTCTTTTTTTACAACTTCAGTGCCAACTCACCCCCCTCACCCCTCACTCTCACTCTCACTCTCAAAGCAACCATCCCACTCTTCTCCCTCCAAGCCTCCCTCTCACCTCTCTCAAAAATTCCCCCCTCACCTTTCTCCCACCTTTCATCCCCCTCACTCTTCCTTCTCAAAGTTGCCTCCTCTCTCATCCACCAACCTGCCTCCCTCCACTGCCCTCTCACCTCCATCTCTTCACTCCACCTCCTCAAATCCTCAACTTCCTTCTTCCTTGTCTCTTGTCCCCCCTCTCCCCCAGCACCGCAGAGCGGTTTCTCCTCCTCATTTGGCCCCCTCCCCTCGTTATTCTGCAATACCCCACACTCCTTCAGCAACCCTCCTTACCTGCCCCCCTCGTCCCTTGTCCTACCCTCCCCCTCCCCCTCCACCTCCTGCACCCAAAGCCTCCTCCCCTTCTTCTTCATTAAAAGTGTGGACCTCAAATATCCGGGGCCTTCGCTCAAACCTTTCAGATCTTTCCATACAGGCTGCCACTGACAAACCAGACATTATCTGCCGAACAGAAACTTTCCTCTCCCAAGACGTGTCTGACTCCCAAGTATCTCTCCCTGGCTACTCCCTCTTACGGTATGACAGACCTGAGCCTCGTCCTGGTGGAGGTGTTGCTCTCTTCATCAAAGACTCTATTCCTCACTCTCCATGCACTGCTCTCACTCCCCCACACCCCCAGGAATACCTCTGGCTTCGGCTTCCCCTCCACTCCCACCTCATGTTTATATGTGTACTGTACCGTCCACCGAACAGTGATGACTCCATCTACACCTCACTATCCGAAAACATGGACCATCTTCTATCTTCTCATCCAAACTCTCTCTTCCTCTTATGTGGTGACTTCAATTGTCATCACGCCAGTTGGCTAGGTGTGGGTACCTCTCTCACCTGCCATGGCACCTCAGCAAAAGCTTTCTGCGACTCATTGGGACTGACTCAATTGGTCAACTTCCCGACCCGGATCTCAACCAATGGTACTTCATCTCTTCTGGATCTGGTTTTGACAAATTTCCCTGACAATATCTGCTGCTCTTCCTCCGCTCCAATTGGTTCTTCTGACCACGTCCTTGTCAAAGTGGACATCTCTCTGGCTGTTATCAGAGAACCACCTCACCGCCGTCGAGTCTGGCATTTCACTCAAGCCGACTGGCAGGGTCTTCGAGCAGCCATCAAACTTACAGACTGGTCTCCTATCACTACTTTCTCAAACATCAACTCATCCTGGGAATTCTTTCAAAGAAACTTGCTCTCCCTCATGCACAGATTTATCCCCTCTCGTGTTCAGTTGTCTTACCCTTCCTCCCGCCCTTGGTTTACTGAAGCTTGTGGCGAGGCAGTTGTCCTGAAACAACTTGCCTTTGCCTCATGGAAAGCAAACCCAACTGAGGGCAATCTCAGTTCTTTCCACAAAGCTAGGAACAAGTGTGTATCTACCCTCAGGAGAGCCAGAAAACAACATCTTTCTCATCTCAAGTCTGAACTCTCAAACCTCTCTCCCTCCTCAAAATCCTGGTGGCGTTTAATCAAATCTGTTTCTGGTGTATGTTCCCCCTCCATCCCCTCCCTTACCTCAAATGGCCGCACTGCTGATTCCACACGTGATAAAGCTGAATGTCTAAACTCGGTGTTTGCAGCTAAATCTTGTGTCCTAAACCCATCACTATCTCTACCCACTTTACCCAGTCGCACCCAACTGTCCCTGGACTCTGTATCCTTTTCTCCTGACAAGGTGGAGAGCTTGCTTTCAAACCTCGAGTCAGATTCTGCAACCGGTCCAGACGGCATCAGCCCACGTGTCCTCAAAGCCTGCTCTTCTGCTCTTGCTCACCCTCTCTCTGTTCTATTCACCCTCTCATTTGCCCAAGGTCATCTACCATCTGCTTGGAAATCTGCTAACATCACTGCCCTGCATAAAAAAGGTGCAAAAACAGATCCCTATAACTACAGACCAATCAGCCTTCTCCCAATCATCAGCAAGGTGATGGAATCCATCATCGCTTCAGATATGAAATCCTTCCTCTTCTCCAATGGCTTGATTTCCAATCATCAATTTGGTTTCAGACCAGGTCACTCTACCCTGGATATGCTGCTTCTGCTCTCCCATCAATGGATGGAGGTCCTCAATGCCAGACAGGAAATCCGAGCCGTATCCCTGGACATATCACGTGCTTTTGACACAGTCTGGCACCCTGCCCTACTCACCAAACTCTCTTCCCATGGTATTCAAGGCCATCTCCACTCATGGCTCGCAGACTTCCTCTCCTGTCGCAGTCAACGTGTGGCCCTAAATGGAGTTCTTTCATCCCCTCTTCCTGTGCAGGCTGGAGTTCCTCAAGGTAGCGTTCTGGGCCCTGTTCTTTTTCTGGTTTTCATCAATGATCTCTCGGAATCTCTGGAAAATCCTCTATTTCTCTTTGCCGACGACTCCACCCTCTGCCGTACCATCTGTCATCCCTCAGACCGGCAAGCAGCAGCTTCTTCGCTCACTGCAGATCTGGATAAAATCACAAACTGGTCCAACACGTGGAACATGTCTTTCAATCCAGACAAATCTCACACTCTCACTATGTCTCTTCGAAAGGACCGTTTACAAAACCCCCCATCCACTTTCTCAACAATCCTCTGGAAGAAGTCTTTTCTTTCAAGCTTCTAGGTCTCACTATCTGCCATGACCTTTCCTGGGAAAGTCACATTTCCAACCTCGCCTCAAAAGCCAGTCGCCGACTGGGAATCCTCCGTCGTGCTAAGTCCTTCCTCGGCCCTCTTGAGCTCCTGACCACTTACAAAGCTTTTGTCCGTAGCCTGATGGAGTACTGCTCTCCCCTCTGGGCTGGTGCTCCTGCCTCCCACCTTTCTCGGCTTAACGCTGTCGAAACCAGGGCATTTAAGATCATCGGCATCTCCCGCAATGAAGCTGAGTCTTTGGGCCTCTCACTCAATCACCGCAGGTTGGTCGGTGGTCTTTCTGTCTTCTACCGACTCCTCTCCAGCCTTGCCCCCCTGCTCTCTCTGCGATTTGTCCCCACCACATTTCCACAGGGCGCTCAAGGTCCGCCAACAACCCCCTTCTGGTAAAACTACCAAAATCACGAATCACTGCTCATCTTCACTCTTTCATTCCTCTTTTTTCCCGCCTTTGGAATAAACTTCCTCACTCTATTCTTTCCCATTCTTCCCTCCAGGCTTTCAAAACAGCTGTTCACCACCACCTCTTGTCTTCCCCCATCCAAATCCTCGATCTTTTCTACCCGCGATAATCCACCCAAGCCCACTTCCTTCATTTCTCCTGCTTTCCTTCCTGAAAGTCCCTGAAATGTCCATCTTCTCTTCGCCATGTTCCCCATCCCATCCCCATCCCTCTCCCTTCCACAGTTCACCTAATGTGTCTGTTCCCCACTGTTTTGTCCCTTCCACTCCCGCCCCTCTTGTCTCATGCCTCCTTGATGTGAGTTGTGTGTTTGCTCTCATACGAGCCTCGACCAAGGTATACAAAAAAAAAAAAAAGGGAGACCCCAAAATAGAGAAAATGGAGAGCCCAAAATAGAGAAAAAGGAGAGCCCAAAATAGAGAAAAAGCAGAGCACAAAATAGAGAAAAGGGAGCACCCAAAATAGAGGTATCGCAGCACCCAAAATAGAGAAAAAGGAGAGCCCAAAATAGAGAAAAAGGAGCACCCAAAATAGAGGTATAGCAGCA
>NC_140963.1:80847737-80940737 GCF_056783735.1 Eptatretus burgeri | reverse complement strand
CCTCTGTTCCGTCGCAGCATTTTAAAAAGGATTTCCACACTGGTATTACCTTTGTGGTCACTGGATTATTGCCTTATCCCAGAGCCCTATCTTGAAATCAGCCACTCTCCCAAGACTACTGGATGCACCCCTGCCATAACATCTTTAATGGTAACATGTAGGAGTTCCCACGTGCCCATAGTTGTCCATATCGATCTGTGACACTGACAAAGATCAGAACCCTTGTAGCAGCGGATGGAAACATATGCTGCCTTGAACATAGTTGGTTTTTTGCAAACGACATTGCATCTTTAATGATCCACTGTGACATAGTTCTGGGATGCTCCAAAATTATGGAATGGAGAGGAAGTAGTGCTGTTGGACGGTACCGAAGTTTCCAGATCCCGTAGCTGACCGACTGGAAAGTTATCAAACCATGAATATGCTACATCAGTTGGTTTTTGCTCCCTCAAAATCGAAAATAAGGTGTTTTAAAGTTGTCGACACATGCCCATCTTCAATAGCCATGGTGCGATACTGATCGGACTAGTACAAATTAGTGCCATGGGACTCTGACAGAAAGACGAGGTATCTTGGATCCTTGCAACAAGAGTTATCGAGGGGCAAAATGGCCTCGGGGCCAAAAAACATACTTTTTGAACCCAAGTGACCACTTCAAAGTCATATTGACAAAATTTGGCACAGTATCTCGTGGAGAACTTTTAACAGAGGGATAGGTATGTCGTTAGTTACGATGAAACACCAAGAACATGTAGATCTATGAGGTCCGGAACGAAACTCATGTTTTAGCCACCTTTTTGACGTTCAGCTGCCTAATGAGAATATCTCGTCTGCTTAATGTCGTTTTGCTTAATGTTGCACTTTCTAGGAACGCATCCACGACATTAAATGGAAAACTTGCTGTAGTATGCTTTAAATTAACAATTATTTCAAAAAATACGACTTTGCAATTTTTCCATTTTTGCAATTCAATGTCTTAAAATCATAGATAAGTCGATTCTGAGTCCAAGTCGAGCCCCAGATATCTTGGGGGGGGGGGAGGTATTGACCAGTCTGACCACTCCTTGGCTTTTTTCACAAGATCTTGGCTATTCGTTGTTCACCTTGGCGTTTTGGTTTTCTATTATTATCGCTTTTCCGAAACCTTGTGAATTATTGGCTTTTTTCATTGGCTCACCTAGGCATTTATGAAAATGAGGAGTGGTCACACTGGTATCAACTTGTACACCAAAAACTATAGTATACGTTTTTGTTTCGGCTGGAAAATAAAATATCATGGCTGCCAAATAATGTCCTGACACCTGAGTTTTGTCTTGCTCTCTCCATCTGAGCATTGCCAAATAATTACGCCAAATGTCCTCGCAATGTCACTCACCCACCTCTCCTGCATTTAGAGCTACACTCCTGCACTTTGACAGAAGCTTTGGGGTTCACCCCCTTCTTCACACCTCAAGCCCACCTAACATGCCTCTTACCTGCACCTGGAGGCTTAAATGTGGGTTCTTCATTGCCTTACCTAACTTGGTCTTTGAGTACGAGTTTCAACAAATTTGGCAGTCCTTGAACGTTGGTTATCACTTATTACTTCCATGATAAAGTTATCATTCCACTCCCAAGTGGGCAGAATGAGGAGAAACAGACAGACAGACACGATATGACTAATACAACACTGAAAGAACATGACAGGAAGATTTAAAAAATTTCAATCCAAGCTTGACAAAGTGTACATTCCACAATGCTGCACACACTCCAGCTCATAAGTATATTTGTGTAAATTAGGAGGACGAAACACTTAATAAAATGCCAAATTTCTCCTTTAATTGTTTCAGTGCTGAATTTTTCCAGTATACAATACGAAAATATGTATTTTTTTCAGGAAAACTGAATAAAACGTCTGTATTGTTTATAAGGCAATCATTGGAGGCCACCATAAGAACAAACTACAGATTGTTGAACAATGATGTGGGGAAGTATCGTGGCCAACAGCATGTTCCAGTAAGGTCACGATTGTGGCCAACAGCACTCAAAAACAATTAAAGCAACTGAATAATAAAGGAAAGGGCAGATACTGCTAAAGGAAGAAAGACATTGAGAAATTTACCAAACATAGGGTGGTTATTCTCTTATTACCCCCTGAAAGTGAATAATATTATGCGGTGAATTTGCTTGTCGGGTATAACAAGGCGTGTATGGACCACCCTTCACTAAAGCATGAATCAGGTGGCACTCTCACCTACCCCACAGATCCAATAAGTCCATTTGGTGGGAGCATCCCATTTTTTTTCTTATCCCAACTTGTAAGCATTCCTAACCCTACCCATCAGAAGTCACTTAATTCACAGGAGACAATGAAACTTCAGTAGCCATTAAACCTAAGGAAAAAAGAAATACCTAAGCGGGAACAATGGCATGAAATAACAAGAACTGACAGTTGGTAGAGACATACCTCCACTAGGCTGGTTAATTTACGTTTTGTATTCAACTGATAAGCCGGATCGGAACTAAAATTTAATCTGCTTGTTCTCGTCACCTAACCAATTCATCCACCAAGTTTCGTCCGAATCCATCCATAGGTTTTTGAGATATCCTGTTCACAAACAGACAGACAGACGTGAAAACATAACCTCTGTCTATCTTCGGAGATAATTATATGCATTTGGTGGAAAATGATATGTATGCATTGAGAAGGGTGGGGTTGAGTGGGAACATAGAAGGGAAACACCCTTAAGCTATTCTATATAAAAATAAGCCAAATGCCACCCTCCTTCCCCACTCACGACTCAGTACTCCAAAGGCACAGTTTGCGAGAGCTGCAGACGGGAAGTTCTGGATCGAGTGTGCTTTGTAGGAGGGCCTTTTCCACCAGGCATAGTTGGAAACATTCGATTTTCCACCCTTGCACCTGCTTGACACATTACCAAGCTTACAAAAGCTTTTTTGGATAAAAAGGAAAAATGATTGATTGTTTTTCCTTGTATGAAAAAACCCCCATAATTCCAATCAATTAAGCTCATTTGAACACCTGTTGTCAGAACGAACACACACACACACACCTGAGTTTATTATGCGAAGTTGAGTGGTATCGTGCAGTCAAGTCATGAACAGAAGCAGCATACCTGGCTGTTATCTGCATGTTTCTTGTGTCACTAAATTTGCGTAACAAGTCACTGATATACTCTGCATGTGTGGTTTTCCCACATCCAATAAATTCCACATGGATGAAATCATTTAGGACAAAAAAACAACAAAATTACTGCAAGTTTTCCCACTGAAAAAATGTTGAATTCCTTTTGTCGGTGAGAAGCAAGAATGTCTCCACTCCACACTGGCTCTGACATGAAATGATGGACCCAGGATGTCCTCACAGAACAATCCTCTTCATGAACTAATCTCCTTCACTGTCGTTGCATTTCAATAACTTTTGAGGGAACGGCAAAACTCGTTGCCCCAGACGGCCATACCGTAACTCGAAAACGCAAGACTTAGCTCAGAGATGATGATGCTGTTGGAGGGGAGAGGGTGGAGGTTAGAAAGATGTGGATGTAGAACTTGCAACAGCTGTTGGATCATCAGGAGCACGACGAAGGCACCTGTTGCATTGCCACATCGACGAATGGTAAAACAAGCCTTGGCTCCCTTGATCCTCCAAAGCAGATATTCCCTGCTTGGACAGGAAGGTACGAGATGGCATCCTCTTCCAATGGAGCCTTCGGCCCTGGGTGCCTCGTGAAATCGGTAAATCTGCAATGGTTTCTCTCATACACCGGTTCAGTCAGTGATGAGAAATATTGTTGTGGTGGCGGGTCTCGGTGGCGAGCACGGCCGCTAGGGGGAGCAGTAGAGTCAGCTCCACCGAACACCCAGAATTTAGGTCGTACCTTTCAGATAAATCCGAAAGGTCACGGGTCCCTTATCGGACCGAAGATCGCCAATACGTCGACCACGTGGGGAAGGGTCAATTGTCAATTTCAATATACCTAAATACCCATGCAGTCTACCAGGGAACCACACCCTCGGCCACCTCTGTCCCATCCGAGTCGCAGGTAACAGCTCGGATCCGGCGTAACTAAGCTGAGTTACCAGAGCCGTACCGGACCAAATGAGCAATTTACCCTCGCTATCTCTCAATACACAGCGTGCTAAGCCAATGAAAGAAACACAGATACGAGCTGGTACATTCAACAAAAGGGATATTTATTTACAATGGGGGGGAAGGGAACACACAAAGAGCAGAGTTATCCGAATAAGAAATGTAATATACAATGAGCAAAATAAATCACTTACACAATTCTACTTGAAGATGGGCCCACACACACACCCAAAAAAGAAATGGACCCCGCCAGGTCTTTATTCGGCTCTCCAGCCGAGGAGAATAGTTGGCTGGGAGTCAGAACGGCTAGCTACCTGGCCACGAGCGCGCGGCTGGTCGATCGCACTTTCGGAGCTCGGGTTGTCGAAGGGCTTGTGAGCTCCTTTGCGAACCACGTGGAGGGACCCGAACCCACACGGTCAGCTTCGTGCCAAGGAGAAGACCAGGGGCGAAGACTGGTGACCACCAATGAGCACCCAGCAGGCCAGAACACCGGGGAGCGGGTGGTCAACCAACAACACGACCACCACCTCAGGAACCACGAACTCTGACACTTCGACCAACCATGAGCACCACCAACACAAGCCCCGCACTTTTTCTCTTGTCCGATCGCGCCGACAACGATCACCCCCTTCTTTAGAAGGGAGGAGCCACCTCCTTGCGACCCGATCTCCCTCACTGGATGTTTTTGGCGAGTAAATGTGCTCGTCGCCTCTGTCACTGGCCAAAACGGGCGCTAAATCCGTTAATTGGTCCGGGAGGCATGGTGACATCATGCGGACTGCCCCTCACAGTGGAGGAGTCCCATTGGTCAAAGGACGGCAACCTCGCTCGCATCACCCAATTGGCTGGGGTGTCGTGGGAAAGTCACCCTCTGTGCGTGATTGGACAAAGGGTAGAGTCGGAGCTGAGGCGATGAAAATCTCCGCCCACGTACGTGTTCGAACGCATGTGGGCAATGGCGTTGGTGTTTTTTCGATCTTGTAGTAATTGTTGTGGATGTATAAAAAAAACCTAACAAAAAAAATAACCCGTAGCGCACACATGTAATTCCCATTAGACAGAAGCGGATGGATTCTAACTGTACACATACTTTGGGACCTGAATGTTGAGTGCGCATGGTTTCCAGATTCGTAACAATATGAACGGTATCCTTGGCATTTTTTTTTTTCTGTTTGATCCTCAATCCAAACATCAAGCACTAACATCCTTTCAATGAGGATCACAGGATTGGAATGAGCCTTTTGCACTTTGCTGACAGAAACCCCAACAATACACGGAGATTTGACTCGCATTTACACACAGTTGATCAATTTAATTGGTAATGGCAGCCTACAGATGCCGCACTTTCACTTCTTGCTGACGTATTTAACAACTCATTTCCTTCACACAATGTCGTACTTTTCTCTGCCTTTTGGCACAATTAACTTTGTCCATCATTTGGGTGTTATTAACTGTTGTGTGTCAACTAGATCTTGTAGATCGAGTATTACAGGATCTCTCGGTCATTTCCCGTTTGATGATGATTCATTATTAAACTTAGCTTCGTTCCCGCATGCTGGTCTGATTACTAGAATTAACGGTGCATGAGAAAAGAAAAGGCTCAATGAGAGGTAATTGTACATGCGGAGTGCAGACAAAACAATGACTCATTTTAGCTCAAAAATCAAGACTGGCTGAAATGAAATATCGTGATTACAAAATCGGAACACAAGAGGTTGCCAGCGATTGGTAGAAATCCATAATATTGGAGAGTTTACTGTATTGCTATCATCTTGACTTTCATATAAAAACCAAAAAAACATAGGACTGCAAAGGGACATTTCCCCTGTCATTTGAACATCAAGTGCAACCGTGTTTTTTTTTAATGCAGAAGAGATAAAGCTACAAACATTTTAAAGTGACTCGTGAGATCAAAAATAAGAGTAAAATGATTAAAGTTATCCACCATAAAATATCACAAAGCACTTACATTTCAGGCCTTAACCCTCATCGGAGCAAAAGAGGTTCTCTTTAGTGTTCAGTTGGGAACAAAAGCAATTTTGCTCGAACAAAGGAGAACACCCAAAATGTCAGTGCTTTGTCATCTTTTACAGCAGACAAGTTCAGCATATATATATATATATATATATATATATATATATAATATTTTTTTTTTTCTTGTGCCAACAAACTATTTTAGTGACATCTTCTTCTTCTTTCGGCTGCTCCCTTTCGGGGTCGCCACAGCGGATCATCCGTATGATCCGCATAGTGATTTGGCACATGTTTTACGCTGGATGCCCTTCCTGACGCAACCCTGGTCGCCTCTTACGACACACAGGGATATGGTACACCTATTTTAACCGGGGTATACACCGGCCTAGTATACTGGTACTCATTTCGCCGACCTCGGAAGGATGACAGGCTGAGTCAACCCCCTGGTGTATTAATTCAGTGGCCCAACGGGGCTTGAACTCAGGACCTCTTGGATCCCAAGCTGCTGCCCTAACCACTGCGCCAACACCAGGCTAAACTATTTTAGTGACATAAAATACTAATTAATTCACTTGCCCAGTATCGTCGAGAGCATCATTGTGGGTCACTCAGCATGTGCTTTAGCTGCCACATAAAAGCACATTTGAATTCACCCCAATAGGTAAAGTGCAACAAAAGGCAGGATATCAAAGACTACAAATGTTTCATTGAAAAGAAAGACTTCCTGGGAGCATCCTTGGATGAATTTACAGCCCAGTATACTGATACAAATGTTTATTCAAACCACACAATATGAACCAAACCTTTTTTAAAAAATTGATATTTTATAAATGAACGGAGACTGCTCTGCAAAGAATATGCAATAAAAATTAAAGTTTAATAAGTCCATGGAAAAATGGATTCAGGTTACAAACAATAAAAGAAATAAATCAATTCAACAAGCCAACTGAACACAAAAGGAACCTCAGCAGTTTTTTTTTGTGAAATCCTAAATGTCAACATTGTCACAATGGAAAGATCTATTCAAGAAGAAAAAGAAATTCAAAACAAAATCAGAAAACATGGTACTTGAGAATGTTTATTTGCAAACTCTTCCACCCAAAGTTCAAGTTCTTCATGAAAATCCATTGAAATTGCCGAAGGAATCAAATGCCAAGGTTCTGCACTGCAAGTGGAATTCAGTAGCGACCTGAAAAAGAAAAAGGGAAATTAAATAAAACAGTAGGTAATGACACTCTCGGGGGGGATTTCAATGGAACAAAAAGCACAAAAAGAAACCACTATTTATTATATTAAATTGATCAAGAAATACTAGTCATAAAGTGAATGAAGAGGCACTGAATAAAAAACCAGCAACTTTTAAATTGCTTTTCAGGTGCATTTCCTTTGGTGGGTTATCTGAAAACATCACATGGAACAAAAATAAGTGATGCACAAAGTATCAGTTAACATTTCCTGCTTGTCGGCAATTTGTAGAAATGGCTACACTGCCTCATGCTGGAGATGAAATGCTAATGATCGACGTTTGATCTGGAATGATCAATAAAAGCCAAATGACAAGAGGATTTCCTCCTGATAGCAGGAACGTTTTTCCATTCTTTTAAAGTCTGTATGTTCAACCATATCAAAAACATCATATTTACCAAAAAAAAAAGGTGACATTGTATGTTGTGTCCAAATAGCATACTCATGGAAAAGCAGAATTATTTATTTGAGGAAGCCAAAACAAACTGAATGGTTGTACATCTCATTTTTCAATGCCAGACAAATGGCTCAGTAACAAGAACAGGGAACCATGGTACGCACGAGGGGAGTAGGATCTGGAACGTGAGCGTGATCGGTATCGACCACTCTCCCTGTAGTAGTTCGGAGACTGTCTTCTGGAACAAATGTACAGACATGCATCAGTAACCAAGGTTTACACCAATTATTTTCCAATACATAATCAGACTCATGAAAAAGGTAAACAATAGGTAATGTAAAAGTTCACAGAGTAAATTGAGTGGACAGCAAAACAAGTGGACAAAAGAATAATTGTACCATGATCTAAAATTATCAAACAGGTTTCTAGTTTGAATATTTGTTGAACTTGCATTTACAATCTGTTTGCGCTATTTAGAGAGCAGCGGGGAAACAAAAGTAAAAAAAATAATCATGATAATAATGATAATAATAATAATAATAATAATAATAATAATAACAGCATCGTCACCACCAAAACTTCCAAACCTCTTGAAGCATGTATTCACACGCAGACAACAATCAAAGACAACAAAGGTATCCCAAGTTTGCCTGTCTGGCAGTACAACCAAAAGGTTGCTCCTACATATCCCAAATTTTCCGAAAAGCTTCGGCTGTTATATTATGGAAGGGGAGGGGGAGGGGAATGTGGAGAGGGAGGAAAATCACAATTAACATCACAAAATGATCCAGCACACCTGTAATAGCCATAATCCCAGTCGTCACGTTGACCGCCACCTCTGTCATATCTGCGATTTGAGCTAAACAAACACAGTACAGTGAAAACTATCACTGAAAGCACAGCAGTAAGTGAAAGAAAAAAAGAAGAAGAAAAAAAAGATGACCGGTGACCCCTATTTACAGGAATGTTTTTTATTTTATATTTTTTATGAGTCTAAAAATCAACGATGACAGTCACATAAAATTCACTTGGTGGTACACTTCCGATCACACATACTTTACTGCCAATCAACAGCATGTATAAAATAAGTGAAATTAAAAAAAAAATTTCGACAACAGTCAGACTTATGGAAGAGCAAGGTTATTAGAGGGAAAGCAGAATGCATTTTCGATTTTTCTGCTTCAAATGCAAATCGATAGGAACATGTATTAAGAAATCATTAACATTTAACTCCACGTCACAACACAAGTAACAAAGCTACAATAACCATCTTACACATTGCAAAGTGACTTCCTGCACAGATGCAATCTTTCAGCTGTTTTAGTGGAAGCAACATGGGTATGGAAGGAATAACTTAACTTCAGTATGAAAGTGGGAAAAAGGAAAAGTACTGTAAAAGAGGAAATTCATCATTGTAACAGCAACAAAGACAAATATATATATATATATATATATATATATATATATATATATATATATATATTTTTTTTTTTAATTTTTCATACAAGATTGAGGCTTAAGGAAAAGCGAGGTGACAGAGGTTTAAAATAAAAAAGGCAATGTACTAACAGAGTGGCTGCAATTGGAAACAAGAAGCAAGGGAATGAATGACAAGAGGTAGAGACAGGGAGAGAGGGGTGGGGGAGGGGAAAGGGTGGGAGAGAACCTGATGAGCTGCAAGTAAGAGGGTGGGGAATGGCACAATTAATTGGGATAGAAAATAGTGAGTAGCAGGTTTGGGCAGAGGAATCAAATAGCCAGTTAGTTACATTCCAATTCCCCCAATCAGAACCACAGCCCAAATCCCAAATTCTCTGGAGGAGATTTCCCCCTTGTAGCAGTTTCAATTCTCTGGAGTCGATTCCTACTCTGCCCTATTTTACTTTGTCCATCGAGAATCAGTTCTTCAGTTCAGCAAAATGTATCAAAAGCCTCTCCTGTCATAGTCCTTAGCTGCACTAATAAATGTCAATTTGTGTCAGTGTGTCTCCTTCATAACTCCAAAAAAAAAAGAATCTAGCAGCCTGAAACTTTGCATGCATACCAAGAAAACTCCAAGGCAGTGCATGACTGAAAATTGGGTGTTTGGGTGAATTAAAACACCCCTTTTGAAGATAATTAACGGCCTTATTTAATTATATCTCTTATCAGGCACATCCTCAGTAACCACTTTACATGGGGTCTTAAGGCGTACCCTTAGTAACCTCGCTGGCTTCTGAAGCCACCATGTTTTTTGGCCTGCTCCACCATGCCTTGACTTGGAACAGGTCACAACGATTTCTTGACGATAAAGGTTTTTTTTTCATTATCCTCACTCATATTATCAAATCCTTGTTCATCATAGCTACAAATCACTGTATACATCACTTTCTTAAGTACTATAGTTTTAAAATTAGGAGCTTGGAGCGATTTCATGCATTATATGATACGATTTTCCACGATCTACTTTCAAGGACTGATTAAAGTACATCATCGAAATATTATTTCGGTATTGAGGATCGGATATCGCCCGGACTAAATAAGTGCCGAAATCTGGAGTGAAATCTGATAATATAAAGAATTAAACAAGTCTTATAACTAAGCCGATATACCTATTTATTTGAAGCAAGCAAGGCTATGTTCCTTCCTTCTCCATACACACAGAAGAAAATGTGAAATTTCCAAAGCATTAAACTTATCTTTTTCTACTGTTTGGAGAATTATATTGAGTGAACAAAAAATTAAGGAACGTGCAAAAATTAACCAACTTCATTGAGCGATTCGAGTTAATGCATTCACTGCTTGATCTCGCACCCTGCCCCCCAGAGGGACTGTCTATCCAAAGCGTCTGCCAGATATGTGTATATTTCCAGAGGTTTCGCGAGGTGATCCCCAGGGAATCAAAGCGAACATGGTGAAAAACGGACGTTTTAAAAAAAAGTGACAACGTTTGAACAACCCCGAACCGATGCACCACGTGACGAGTACACAAACAAGAAGGCAGCATGACGGATTTTCTGCAATGTTTATTTCACGGGCGATTGAAATTTGTGACGTCTCTAGGGTTGTTCTGCATTATGCAGCAACTCTTTTTTTTTTGTATACATTGTCGAGGATCGTATGAGAGCTAACACACAACGCACAGCAAGGGGGGCACAAGACAAGAGCGGCGGGAGAGGAAAGGACAAAACAGTGGGGAACAGAGACATGAGATCTGTGGAAGGTAGAGGGATGGGGTGGGGAACACAGAGTATACAACATGGACATTACAGGGACTTTCAGGAAGGAATGCAGGGAATATAAAAGGAGGTGGATTTGGGGTGGATTAACGGGGGTAGAAAAGATCGAGGTTTTGGATGGGGGAAGATAAGAGGTGGTGATGAACAGCTGTTTTGAAGGCGTGGAGGGAAGAATGTGATTGAACAGAGTGTGGGAGTTTATTCCAAAGGTGGGGAAAAAGAGGAATAAAAGAGTGAAGGTGAGCAGTGATTCGTGATTTTGGTAGTTTTACCAGAAGGGGATTGCTGGCGGATCTTGAGAGCCCTGCGGTAATATGAAGGGGGGGGAGGGGGTGGGACATATCGCAGACAGGGCGGGGGGGGCGAGACCGTAAGGAGACGGTAGAAGACAGGAAGACCACCGACCTGCCTGCGGAGAGAGAGTGAGAGGCTCAAAGACTCAGCCTCATCATGGGAGATACAAATGATCTTAAATGCCTTGGTTTCCACAGCATGAAGCTGAGAAAGGTGAGAGGCAGGATCACCAGCCCAGATGGGAGAGCAGTACTCCATCAAGCTGCGGAAAAAAAGCTTTGTCGGTGGTCAAGAGCTCAGGTAGGCCGAGGAAGGCCTTTGCACGACGGAGGATTCCCAGTCGGCGACTGGCTTTGGAGGTCAGGTTGGAAATGTGGCTTTCCCAGGAAAGATCATGTTAGAGAGTGAGACCCAGAAGCTTGAATGAAACGACTCCTTCCAGAGGATTGTTGAGAAAGTATATTGGGAGTTTTTCTAAACGGTCCTTTTGGAGAGACATAGTGAGAGTGTGAGGTTTGTCAGGATTGAAAGACATGTTAAACGTGTTGGACCTGTTTGTGGTTTTACCCAGATCTGCAGTGAGCGAAGAAGCTGTGGCTTGCCGGTCTGAGGGATGACAGATGGTACGACAGAAGGTGGGAGTCATCAGCAAAGAGATAAAGAGGATTTTCCAGAGTCGGAGAGATCATTGATGAAAACCAGAAAAATAACAGGGCCCAGAATGCTGCCTAGACGAACTCCAGCCTGGACAGGAAGAGGGGATGATACAACTCCATTTCGGGCCACACGTTGGCTGCGACAGGTGAGGAAGTCTGCGAGCCATGAGTAGAGATGGCCTTGGATACCATAGGAAGAGAGTTTGATGAGCAGGGCAGTGTGCCAGACCGTATCAAAAGCATGTGATATGTCTTGGGAGATTGCTCTGATTTCATGTCTGGCATTGAGGATCTCCAGCCATTGTTGGGAGAGCAGAAGCAGCATATCCAGGGTAGAGTGACCTTGTCTGAAACCAAATTGATATTCGGAAATCAAGCCATTGGAGAAGAGGAAAGATTTCCATAACCTCGTTGATGATTGGGAGAAGGCTGATTTGTCAAAGTTGAAGAGATCTATTTTTGTGAGCGGTCCGCGCCCCGTCACCCCGAGCGAGCGGTCCGCGCCCCGTCACCCCGAGCGAGCGGTCCGCACCCCGTCACCCCGAGCGAGCGGTCCGCACCCCGTCACCCCGAGCGAGCGGTCCGCACCCCGTCACCCCGAGCGAGCGGTCCGCACCCCGTCACCCCGAGCGAGCGGTCCGCACCCCGTCACCCCGAGCGAGCGGTCCGCACCCCGTCACCGCCAGCGAGCGGCCCGCACCCCGTCACCCCGAGCGAGCGGTCCGCACCCCGTCACCCCGAGCGAGCGGTCCGCACCCCGTCACCCCGAGCGAGCGGTCCGCACCCCGTCACCCCGAGCGAGCGGTCCGCACCCCGTCACCCCGAGCGAGCGGTCCGCACCCCGTCACCCCGAGCGAGCGGTCCGCACCCCGTCACCCCGAGGGAGCGGTCCGCACCCCGTCACCCCGAGGGAGCGGTCCGCACCCCGTCACCCCGAGGGAGCGGTCCGCACCCCGTCACCCCGAGGGAGCGGTCCGCACCCCGTCACCCCGAGGGAGCGGTCCGCACCCCGTCACCCCGAGGGAGCGGTCCGCACCCCGTCACCCCGGGCGAGCGGTCCGCGCCGAGTCACCCCAGGCGAGCGGTCCGCGCCGCGTCACCCCAGGCGAGCGGTCCGCGCCGCGTCACCCCAGGCGAGCGGTCCGCGCCGCGTCACCCCAGGCGAGCGGTCCGCGCCGCGTCACCCCAGGCGAGCGGTCCGCGCCGCGTCACCCCAGGCGAGCGGTCCGCGCCCCGTCATTCATTCGGAACGAGTTGTAAAATAACACCCGATTACCGAGCTGTTTGCCGTCTTAACGTCTTTTATAAGTTACTGAGCCAAATTTTTTGCTTTTCCACCCGTCATACACAGGTTTTTATAAAGATAAATGTTTGTGAACATATCCCTGAAACGTCTACATAAATGCAACATTGTTTTTCGGTGAAAGCAACTCAAGATTTATGGATTGTATGCAGTACGTACTGTAGTCGGTAATCACACCGAATCCAACCTGCTGATTCCTGAAAAAAATGCCAAAATCGGCCAAGCACAAGTGTGTGTCTTTCATAAAACACAACATATTATCTCTGCTCACTCCCCTACCCCCACCACTCTCTCTCTCTTTCTTTCTTTGTCACATCCTTGCTCTAAATCCTCCCAATACAGTGCAGCACCCTCCTCCCACGTGTGTGTGTGTGTGTGTGTGTGTGTGTGTGTGTGTGTGTGTGTGTGTGTGTGTGTGTGTGTGTGTGTGTGTGTGTGTGTGTGTGTGTGTGTGTGTGTGTGTGTGTGTGTGTGTGTGTGTGTGTGTGTGTGTGTACGTCTGCGGACATGTCCGGGCAGTGTTCGTCTCCGGCCATCTTGGTCCCGGACGCATCCAGGTGGTTTATCTTTGGATGTGTCCGAGCAGTGTTTGTGTCCGGACGGCTTGGCTCTGGATGCGTCCGGCGGGTTTTGTCTCCGGACATGTCTGGGTGTTGTTTATAGCATGACCGGTAGAAAATGGATTTCAGACATTATTTTGTTTCCATCTTCACTGTTATTCTATGCACAATCATTTTGATGAAACAGTATGAATCGTAATTAACGCTCCACTGCACATCTGCCTTCCCTTCCTCTCTCCTCACACAGTCTTCCCTTCCCCCACCCCTCCTCGTTCCTCCACCCTCCTCTTCTCTGCTCTCTCCTTTCCCTCCTCTCTGCCCTCTCCTTTCCCTGTTCTCTATTTCCCCTTTTCCCTCCTCTTTCCCTTCACTCTCCCCCACACCCTCCTTTCTCTTCATTCTCCTCCACCGCTCTCTCCCTCTCCCCCCGCTTTTTCTCCCTCCCCCCTTTAGTATACACGTCACCGAAGCGACTGGTGGTATTTGCTCATATTTCATATGTTAAAGTAGCCGGATTTCTCCCTCTGTCTGTCATGGAGTCCTCACTGGGCTGTCATGAACACGTAACGCCTGTGATGTCATTTGCAAGCTCCTGGAAAACCTATTATATTTTGAATAATGACTCAATGAGAATTGGTGTATTATTTCAATCATGTTGAGTAGGTCTGTCAATTCTTTATAAGAAAAAAAAAAGAAAAAAAAAAGCTTCAATGCTTGATTTCACCTCATAGGTTCATGATCAAAATACAAAGAAGGAATTTTCTACATTCCATCCACCTCCCCCCCAAAACCCTCTTTTCTGTACAAAAACCCATCTTTTCTCCAAACTGAACCTAAATTCAATATAAATGCTTATTCTTTTAAAAAATATATTTAATTTTTTTTTTTAAAGAATCCATTTCAACTCTCTCATCTCTTCCACAGATGCTGCACGTGTTTTTTCTCCACCACAATATACAGCGGCCTGCAAAAGTATTCGCCCCGCTCCAAGGTTTTCACATTTTGATGCCACCTGAGCTTATTTCATGATGCTTTCAAATCAAACTTGATATATAGTCTTCACAAACTAATCCAAAGTGTAAAAATGCAGATAAAATGTGGAATAAGTGAGATAAACAGAGAAAAATCAGATGATTCTCAATGGCACAAGTATTCAAACCCTTTGCCTAATTAACACTAAATCACGTCAGAAGCAAATTATTTGTTTGAAAGGTTACAAAATAAGTGCAACATGTTTGACCTGTATGTAATCAATGGTTTAACTTAAAAATTAAGCTCCGTCACTTATCTAAGGAGTTTTAAGGTGCAACTTAATTGGTCAACCAACAAGGCAAACATGAAGACCTAGGAGCTTTCCAAAGAAGTCAGACAAAGTGGTGGAAAAGCACTATTCATGAAAGGGTGATAAGAAGATTCCAAAGTCACTCATTATCCCTTTGAGTACGGTGAAATCGATTTTTAACAGGTGGAAGACGGATCATACCAAACAGACGATACCCATATCAGGTCACCCATCCAAACTCAACAGATGGACAAGCAGGAAACTGGTTCGGGATGTCACTGTAAATCCCAAAATGACTGAAAGATCTGCACGGTTTTATGTCCGAGATGGGGGTCAGTGTTCATCAATCAACAATATCCCGTTCCCTTTGCAAAGCTGCCCTCGAAAGACAGCTTGAAAGAAAGAAGCCATTACGGAAAAAGGCGCATCAAAAAGCTCATATGGAGTTTTTGAAAGCCATCTTAATTATACTGCAGGCATGTGGAGAAAAGTTGGGGTCAAACGAGACAAAAATTGAACTTTTGATCTCCACTCAAAGTATTATGTCCTGCACAAGCCAAACACTGCACATCCCCCAATCAACACCATCCCCACTGTCAAACATTGTGCTGGCAGCATCATGTTATGGGGCTGCTTTTAATCAGCAGGGACTGGAAAGCTTGTCAGGATAAAAGGGACAATCTTTAATGAAAAACCTGCTTGGGTCAGCCATGAATCTGAAGCTGGGTAGGAGATTCACATTTCAGCAGGACAATGACAAAGCACAAAGCAAAAGCCACCACATTGGAGTGGCTGAATAAGAAGAAAATAAATGTTTTTGAGTGGCCCAGTCAGTCTTGAACCCAATTGTACATTTATGGCAAGATTTGGAGATTTCAGTCCATCGACGATTCCCATCAAACTTGGCAGAACTCGAGCAATTTTCACATGAAGAATGGGAAAAGATTTCACCATCTCACTGTGCAAAGCTGGTGGAGACCTACCCCAAAAGACTCATAGCAGTGATTGCTGTAAAAGGTGTTTCAACCAAGTGTTGACCAAAGGGGCTGAATACTTTTACAACCAATGAATTTTGATTTATACATGTTTTTTTTTTAATGCATTCCTGGCATGGAACTTCCTTCAACTACAACTGTTTAGTTTGATTTCTTCAGTTATGAATAAAAAAATTCATTTGGAAAATTTGTTTTAACATTGTACAAACCACTAAATGTAAATTGTACAATCATCTAAATGTCGCAATATTGGAAGGGAGTGAATACTTCTGCAGGTTACAGTACGTCTCGTTCGACAAAAGGATCAATTTTTTTTGAGCAGTTTGACTGCTCTGTGCCTCGTCTACAAACCACAGACTCCTCTCCCCTCATTGCAATCCCCGCTCATACAGTGCAGTTTTTCTCAGTGCATTTAACAAGCATTGTAATCTCCAATTCCCTGATCTTTATCTCTGTCTGTCAGAGTTGGGAATGTGGAATCAGGAAGAGCATTCATCCCCACCCCGTCAAAGCTTCACGTCCCCGTTTCTGCATCCCTCCTCACTCGCCCACCCCCTCACGCCACACACTCAAACCTCCCTCCCCACCCCCGCACTCCACACACTCAAACCTTCCACCGCACCCCACACACTCAAACCTTACCCCCGAAATCAAACCTTCCCCCACACCCACACAGTCAAACCTTCCCCTGCACCCCACACACTCAAACCTTCCCCCGCATCCCACACTCCTGATATCTACTTTCTTCACAATCCACCTGAGTTAGTTCAATCATTGAAACTCCTGTGTCTCACTCTCAGCCATGATCTTTCTTGGGCAAACCAGATTTCAAAGTTGGCCAGCGAAGCCAGCAGCTGACTGGACATTCTCTGTCATACAAAGTCCTTACTTGGCACACCTGAACTCCCATCCACCTAGAAGGCATTCATCTATAACTTTATTGAGTCCTGCTCTCTGCTCTGGGCTGGCTCCCCTGCCTCACATATTGCTCAGCTTAACGCTGTGGAAATCAAGGCCTTGAAGATTATTCAAATCTCCCGTGATGAAGCTGAGTCTTATGGCTTATCACTTCGCCATCACAGACAGATCGGTGGTCTCCGTATTCTTCAACCTCCTTTTTGATCTTGCACCCTCTGCTCTTTGTTCCCCTCCCCTCCACCCCACCACCAAGTATCTGCAGGTCGCAGATGGTCCACCAGAAACCCCTTTCCAACTTGCACATCCTCTTCAATCTTCTCTTCCCTCCAGGACTTCAAGACAGCTGTTCATCACCACCTCATTTCATCCCCAATGCAAAACCATGATCTTTTCTACCCTCGTTCACCACACCCAAATCCCTCCTCCTTCCAATTTTCCCTCCTTGGAGTTTCCTTCTGTATCCCTCTTGTAGACCCAATGCATGCGTGTTTTGTGTCCTGTTTTTGTCTGTTACGTCCTCTTCCGTTCAGTGTACTAGCTCTTCAATGAGCCTAGACTATGTATACAAAAAAGGCCTGTCATTCCTTTATAAACATGCCAAATATATTACAAAGCAGAATACAGGTCTATGATTTACTGAATGTGCTATATTTCACCTCCAAGTTGTATTTGTTGACTTGGAAAGAAAGAACTGTTCATCACTGGATTTTACAATCAAAATATAAAGTTTCAATCATTAAAGTGAAATTTATTCAAGATATAAAACTACATACAACTTCTCATTTGAAGAAAAGGAGAGATTTTAAAACGAGAGAGTTCATAGAACACTTTACCCCACACAGATTTTAGAAAAAAAACAACAGAACATGATAAATGCTCAGGGTCTGAGAGCAGCAAATTTGATTGCTTGAGAATATGTAAAATGCTGAAGCGAAAATATGCAAACTGCTTATATATATATATATATATATATATATATATATATATATATATATATATATATATATATATATATATATATATATATATATATATATATATATATATATATATATATATATATATACATTGTGGTTGTACAACTCGGAGAAGTCCAATTGCATCCACCCTCCCCCCAAAGGAAGAAAATGCCAAGATGGGCAAAATTTTTTTTTTTAATTAACTTGATGGAATCAAACGAAACTTGCCCGTGCACAACTTCAGCGCGCCCTCATACATCACTGAACCTTTCAGCTTCCAAGGTCAAATCCTCTCAGAGGAGTAGATGATACATATATCATACATACATACAACTCCATTATATATAGATGGCAATCAAAATCACTTCAGAAACGGGAAGCCACACACACAGTACAGTATGGATCTCACCAAAATCATAACCCACCCACTCCAACCCTCTTCCTTGTGAAACTCACCAAAATCCAGGTTGAACGCTCACCTCCATTCCCTTTGTTCTGCTTATGAAACTGCCTTCCTGAGTCTGTTTTTTCACTCTTACCTTCAGGGCTTAAAGTTTGCAGTGCACCACTCCAGCTCATCCTCCATCACTAAAGATGATCTTTATGACCTTCATTAACCCTTAGCTTCTCCTGACAGGTTTGTTTTTCTTTCCCTCCTCTCCCTCTTCCTCCATGTGTCCATTCTTCCCTTTGCATCTGGGTGTTATTCTACCCTCTGTCACCTTGTTCTTCCATGAGCCTACATTTAACATCAAATAATTAAAGTGGGTGGGAATAAAAGGAAAAATTACCCCCGTGTGGGGGTGACGGTCATCTCTATAATGTTTTTTTACTATCATAATCAATGAACCGATGCCAGATATCTCCTAAAATGACAGACTAGATAGGTTTTGAAAATGGCGACTTTCACAACTTTCGTGACCTCGTGACCTTGACCCTGACCTTGAATCCGGGAAAAAAATATGTCGTTGGGTATCACTCATCGACCTCTACCCACATACCAAATTTCATCAAGATCGGAAGTAAAAAGTTTTCTTTGTACCGGGAGGTGTTTTTGACCATATTCCAGGTTACGTGGCGGCCAAACGGGACGGAAATTCAAAAATCTGTCCGGTTAGATACAAGATAATATTTTTTACTATCATAATCAATAAACAGTTGCTGAATATCTTGTAGAATGGCAGACTAGATAGGTTTTGAAAATGGCGATTTTTATAACTTGCGTGACCTCGTGACCTTGAACCCAGACAAAAGTTATATCGTTGTGCAACACTCATCGACCTCTACCCACATACTAAGTTTCATTAAGATAGGAAAGAAAAATTGTTGATGGACGGACGTACGGATGGACATTTGGTCCGGCTTTATTAGGTCATCTCGGTAGAGATGACCTAAAAAGGAGAGTGTAATGGATATACTGTATCATCAATACTTACAGGGAAGGGCGCCCCATGTAGATGCCCGGCGTTGGTGTGTGGGGACGTTTAGTAATAGAAAAGTCTACCCGGATATTTCGTCCATCAACTTCCATCCCATTTGCTTGCTCCTTTGCCTGCAACGAGATGAGAGTAATTGTCAATTGATGACATGGGGTTCAATTCCCACATATTTAACTTCATATTCAATAACCAATGTCGATGCGCCATTAAAAATATATATATATGACAACCTATTGTTTTAATTATCCATTGATAGCCAGTTGTGTTAGACATTGCTAGTAAGTCTTGAAAGACATCAATTTCGTGCGTGTCGTTAGACAATGACCATGCCGTAACCCAGTAAGAACTTTATCATCTGGTTGCATTCAGGTAAGTAGTTTTCCCAGCTACAAGATAGTCGAGAGTCAAAGGTGAAAAGTGCTGGCAGGATGGTCTACAGCAGGGGTCAGCAACCTTTTCGTGCAGAAGAGCCAAACAAAATTAAAACATTGAGCAGTCGGTGCACAAAGAACCAATCGTATAATTTATACACAATTCATGTTGCCGACTTCATTGTGGAAGTGCAATTATGAAAAAGTAAAAATTTAAAGTTTATATTGTATCTTCATTGCCGTTTTCTGTTCGAGCAAAGCTCAAGCAATGTTCAACTCTTAGTTAAAGATTTGGAATTGCAGAAAACTTTCAGTAAAAACTAAGATGAAACTATTAAATTCCAATGTGAAATCAGTGTTATTATATGATGCAGAAACATGGAAAAATAAGCACCGAAATGGAACGCAAGCTGATGGTCTTCCATCAAAGATGCTTAAAAAAAAGATTCTAAAGATTTTCAAAGAATGAAGATGGCGATGGCTAGGACATATAATGGGAAAACAAGAGGGACATCCAACTAAAAAAGCTATGTTTTGGACACCAATGGGTGAAGGGAGGAGAAGGCCAAGAAACACATGGAGGAGAAGTGTTGAAAATGAACATCGGTCATAAAGGGGAATTGCATTGGAGTCTGCAGAGCGGATTACTCAAACCTGAGCAGGATGGAGAAATGTCGTTGTGGCCCCATGTGCTGAAAAGCACAACAGGTCTTAAGAAGATTGCCGTTTTCTAATGGGACTTCTGCTGCTGCATAGTTTTGCCGATTTCTTTAAAGTCCGGTTCATAGCTGGTCAAGTTAAGCTTCATGCAGGCATTCAGGCTTTCGTCTGTTAATCTTGAGCACAAGTGTTTTTAATGTGATGCACCGAGAGAATGTCCTTTCACACGTGTAGGTACATCCAAACATCGTCAACAGAGCAAAAGTGACATCCTGCACTGTGATGGCAGTGGAAGTTCATTCCAAGTTTACAGAATTAGGTTTTCTCCCACTGTCATTTCTTGAAATTAGTCCAATTGTGCACCTTTGCTAATTCTGCATATTTCCAAGCAAGACTTCCCAAGTTTGAATTAAGGTGTGAATTTGTTTTATTTTTTTTTTAATTAAAAACACAAAATGTTCGACTTCTTGAAGTCTGCAAGTTTTAGCTCCAAATCGACAACTGAGATTCCTGGAATCACTGTGAAGTCCAGTGCTTCCACACAAGTTTCATGGGGACAAATTATGAACTTGAACAAAGTGCTGTGTCAGTGAAAGTCCACAAAACAAGACTTGACCGATATTAGTAGATCAGATGTAAACATCAAGAGTGGCTGCAAATCAAAGCTGTTGCTTAGATCTCGAAACGCTCATAATGTCTCAAGTGAGTCAGTCTGCCAGTCTCGATATCTCTGATGAACACATTAAATTTGGATTCAAATGCAAAAACTGCCTGCTGCAGAGACAGGACAGTGCTTCCCTGGCCTTGAAGTTCAACATTAAATTGATTTCAGTGACCCACAATGTCCACAAGATAAAAAATAAACTAAAAATAAACTTGAGAAGCCACTTACAATCAGTCTGAAAGTTCAGGATGTGTAACACCTTTCATTTATATATTTACCAATCAAAACTCAATGAAATGACAGACTCAGTAATACAAGCAACAATAAGATCTGTCTCAGTGTATGACAGGCCAGATATAGTTCTGGGACATGCTTGGATCAACAAACAACAAGTGAGCGGATAGGATGGGAGGTGGATCTAAATTAAATGAATATACACCACAAAATTACAACCCGTGGTCATTTCTAAATAAATTTTATAAACGAATGTAGTAATATTTTGAAATAAGTGTTAGGCCTGTTTTTTTGATCTTAATGTGTGCATGTGCACCGATAAAGTGAGGTTCTGCAAGCCACATTGGGATCGTAGAAGAGCCAGATATGGCTCACGAGCCAGATATGTTGCCGGCCGCTGGCCTTCGGTACGTACACTTACCTCTAAGCTGTCTAACCTGGGTTTGAATCTCAGCCCAGCTAAAAACTGTCATCCTGGCGTTTCACATGCAGGGAAAACCATCAACTTGTGTGCCGCCCCTAGAATGGGCGTTAACCTGGCGTCCCATCTGCCGACATTAGTTGGTGGATGTTATAGATCCCAGTGTCCTTCGAGATGAGTAGGTGAGCCATCGCCAGCACCCTGGCCAAATTCTTGCCCTAACCTACAGAGGGCATTGCATTAGTGGCGCAGCCGCACCCTTCACCAATGATGCTAGCACACAGCCTTGTGCCGCATACAAAAGAAGACGGTGAAAAGCAACAAAACAAAAAGGCCAGGAGGACGCAAATGCAATCAAACTCAATGTTCATGATAAGAATGCAAATTATTAGCAATAAAAATCAAAATGTATGCTGTTTTGCTCGAGCTAATAGGAATGTCATCAATTTAGTGGCAATTCTTGTAACACAAGCTTTCACTTTTTCTAAAGAGCATGTGATGCCCATCTTTACCTCTGCCATCAGAGATCGACGGAGGTAACATTTTCACCTGTCTGTTTGTTTGTGTGCAGGATATCTCAAAAAGTTGTGGACGAATTTTGATGAAATTTGGTGGGCAGGTTGGGTGTGTGACAAGGACAAGTTGATTAGATTTCGGTGAAGATCCAGATCTTGGCGGAGGTATGAGCTCCACCGAGTGCCCTTTTAGTGTATGAAGAAATTATCCCCGAGGATCAAGTTTGGGTGTCTTGGTCAGTTGTCAGTCTATCAAATAACTCAAAACATCTCACTCCTGAAGATGCCTCTGCATCAAATTGGTCATCCTGCTTTAGTTCTATGCACATCATTGCTCGTGGATGCCACCGACAGAAACAAGACGTTTCCCACGACAACTTTCACAGGGTTGCAAGTAATTGTGTTCCCATTTATATCAATCTACAATTGTTCCTGCACTCAGAGAGACATGGGAAAGAAAAATATATATAATAATAATAATAATAATTAAAAAAAAAAACTTTATTCTTAAATGTGATCAAGATCTCAAGAAGCAAGACTGGTCAACAATCTTTTTATAGCTGGTAGATTGAGAGTTGAAAAAATTCAAAACAAGCAGCAATGGACAAATAAATTCTGATGACATTGCACAGATCAGACAACAGGATAATACAGAACTTACCTCCCTCGCATCATCAAGGTTTTCAAAGCTGACGAATGCGAAACCTCTTGGACGTCCCGTCTGCTGGTCCAGCACGACACTGACATCACTGAGAGGGCCGTAACGCGAGAAGATATCACGAAGATCTTGTCCTGTGGTGTTATAGCTCAAGCCAAAAATGCCAAGGCATTCATTTGGTTCTGGGTTCATCTGCAATAAATCATATCACATAATAAGTTGCTTTTTTAAGCATTCCCTACAGTCACCACCGATGCACAGCACATTCAGCACAAAATTTAAAAAAAAACTTAAACAAGGAAAATTTTATATTTGCTATACATATGCTTAGATCTCCAAACTTGAATCAACTTCCAGATTCCTCCATCAGTTGCTGGTAATATCCACTTACTACAAAGAAAATATGGCAGAAACAGTTTATGGCTTTTTTGCAGTAAATAATAAATTATTGAAGTAATCAACACCACCAGTTACATGAATGTGAATTAGAGTTCAGAAAACACGATGCCCCATGCAGTATTAATATTTTGTATTCAGCTTATGGTTGCTAGTTGCATCATTGCTGAGAGTGTGGCTGTGTCGCTGACGCAGTGCCCCGTTTCCAGGAAGCGAGTACTCATTTTTCCTACCTTGGAACGATGACAGGCTGAGTCAACCCCACCTGGTGTTAATTCAGAGGAAAACGGGGCTCAAACTCAGCACCCTAAGATTCCAAGCCAGCCACTTTCACCACAAAGCCAACACCAGGCTTTTCATCATCATAATATAATGGGCGTAGGCCTGGAACTTCTAACACACTTTTCTCCGAAGATATTCTGTTCATACTTCTGAAATCTTCACATTATGTGTTCCATGTATTTACTTACGCGGGTAATAGCGGATTCAAAAAATCGAATATAGATAGAATTTTCAGAGGGAATCGATGACGTCACAATCATCAGCGTTCGGCGTCCAACCGACGGCCGGGTCCCAGACGACGTGCTTTACTTAAGTCCATGAGTTCAGCAAGTTTGTTCAACTCAGCATTTACGACTTTTATCCTGCCATGTTGTTAATCTGTTGATGGAGGTAATATAGAAACGATGAATATGTCAAATCGTTTGTATTACTCATCCGGCACTATGTGTCAAGGCCAACAATCTAAAGCGACCGGTCTCAAACGCTATCATGGGCACCCAGACACGGCACCAATATGAACTGAGCTGTTGAATGTGGCGCAAAACATCCAAAAAAACTACCGTAACCGAGTATTGTGATCCGTCCTGTCCCCCATACCCGTCTACGACCGGTATCTGCGAGTTCATCAGAATTAGGGATTATGAGAGGTCCTGTCTGCAGAGAATGCCAGCACATGACTACAAATGTTTCAACCCCCCCCCCCCCTCTTCCTCCCCCTCATGTGACCATTAACGCTCAAAGTCTTTACCCCCACACATCCCACCCCCACCTTCCCACTCTCTCCACATTGTGTCATACAGTACCTCATCCTTCTGCTAGGCAGTCAGCAGATGGGTCCCTCTCTGCTGGAAATGATTGGAGAATGTTACAGGGATTCACTTCCGGTTCCGGTTTTAGAGCAGCGAGAGGTCTCCTTTGGGGCTCCCTGTTGACGTTCTCAAAGCTAAGTTTCCGGTTGTTATTTGTCCCGTTTTAACTGTTTAATTTTCTCACCTACATGTTACTGTGTGTTGCTAGTTCGGTTTTGTTTCAAAAATCGTGCTATTTTGTGAGTATTTTTGTCGACGTTCTTACCTGTGCTTGAGGCCTAGGCCTAGGCTTGAGGCCTACTGGTTCCACTCGGTGTTCGATCGTTTTTTTTTTGTTTGTTTGTTTTTTCTCCCCATTACCTTCAATTTCTATCCTCCCCATTGTGGTGAATTGAAGGTCGTGACGTGTGATCACATGTTGCCCGGCTCGAGCACAGAAGAGATAAAGCTGAGGCTCGGCTCGGTCGGGGGGATTGTCCCAGGGGCATTGTCGTTTTATGTTGGCGGCTCACTTGGTGCTCATTGAATGGTGAGAATACTGACTGATATATAATACTGATTTAATTTGCGGTGATTAGTTGCGCGTGTATACCTTACTGCTTATGTACTCCATGCTGCGTCTGTATTTCCTGGTGTGCCCGTAGAAGCGGCTCCAATCAAATGGAATAAAGCCTACACTCTGAAGGTTCTTCTCTCGTCTTCATTTCAATTTATTCCATTTGGTTTTCTCGGCTCTCTCAACCAACGATGGACAAGATCTACAAACCAGAGAGGTTCGACGTAGACCCAAACGCGACTGACTCAGAAATGAAATGGTCACATTGGTTCCGTTCCTTCTCACACTATCTGACCATCATCGAAGAGGGAGCTGACAAATTGGCCGCCCTCGAGAATCATGTCTCGCCCGGCGTATACAGGCTCTTCTCGGAGTGTGACACCTACGAAGCAGCGATCGACGTGCTGCAGGCGCTCTACATACGACATCTTCTCAACACACGCAGGCAAGCAGCCGGGGAGACAATCGATCAGTTCCTGCAAGCTCTGAAACAGCTGGGAAAAGACTGCAGCTTCCGGGCCGTAAACGCCGAGGAACGTAAACGCCGAAATGAAGCGACCCGGGAGGCATTTATCCAAGGACTTAGATCAGCCCACATACGGCAACACTTACTAGAGAAAGCGCAACCCACTCTTGAAAAGGCAGTCGATCAGGCTCGAGCGATGGATACGGCTCAGCAGCAATCTGAGTCATTTGGGACACCGATGCTGCTAATGAACGCTGCTACGGTGGGAACTCAAGGAACCCCACTGACACAGACACAGCCAGACACAGGGGATGGAGAGACACCCGAGGAGCCGGATACCCAGACCACGTCTAAAACTCCTCAGCAACTGCTCCGGTTGGTAAATGCTTCTTTTGTGGGTACAAAAGACACCCCCGCCAAAATTGCCCCGCCAGAGATGCCACATGCATGAATTGCGACAAGAAAGGGCATTATGCCAGGGTATGTAAATCTACTCTAAGGAGAAATAAACCCACTTCTGCGGCTCTCTACTCGCAAAAGAAACTAACTGCAGCCTCCCCGGGGAATCTATCCAAGGCTATCATCAACGTACGAATTAACGGGCATAAGGCTGAGGCACTGATTGATACCGGTAGCTCTGAAAGTTTCGTCAACAGCTCGCTAGTGAAGGGCAGGAAATGGAAAATCCACCCGACAGACAATACGGTATGCATGGCCGCCACATCACTACAGTCCCGCGTACGAGGGTACTGCAATGTTGAATTGGACGTAAAAGGGTACACGCATCGGGATGTAAGGGTACTGGTGCTTCGTGATTTATGCGCAGACGTAATTCTGGGTCATAATGTCCTCAAGCAGCACACGAGCGTCGAAATACCCTTTGGAGGAAGCAAACCTCGTCTAATTTTAAATGCTTTGACCACCGCCGAGGTAACGTCCCCCCAGCTGTTCGCTAACTTGTCGCCGGTCTGCAAACCGATAGCGATCAAATCGCGGCGATATACCACTGCTGACATGAATTTCATCACTTCAGAAACCAAGCGATTACTGGAAGAAGGAATTATAGAACCGAGCGATTCGCCATGGCGCGCACAGGTGTTGGTGACCAGCAGCCAGAACCATAAGAAACGAATGGTTGTCGATTATTCCAAAACGGTCAATCGCTTCACCCAACTCGACGCCTTCCCCCCTGCCGCGCATAGACGAGATGGTCGAACGCGTGGCTAATTATAAGATATTCAGCACCATCGATTTGCGAAGCGCCTATCATCAAATTCCCATCCGAGAGGAAGACAAACCTTACACCGCATTCCAGGCAGGTAGGCGCCTCTTCCAATTCAGGAGGATTCCATTCGGTGTCACGAATGGAGTAGCTTGCTTCCAACGGGTTATGGACGACATCATCTCAGATGAAAACCTCAAAGACACTTTTGTTTACGTGGACAATGTCACAGTGTGTGGAAGGGATCAGGGGGAACATGACATGAATCTGGACAGATTCTTGAGCATTGCTAGAAAATATAATCTGACTCTCAACTACGAGAAATGCGTATTCTCGGCAAGGTCAATTGACCTTCTCGGCTACACGATAGCCGACGGCACGATTAAGCCTGATCCTGAACGATTGCGCCCACTTCGTGAGCTACCCCCACCTCAGGACCTGCAGACAATGCGCCGGGTGATCGGCATGTTCGCTTACTATGCAAGATGGATTTCGCAATACTCCGAGAAAATACATCCCCTAGTGCATTGCAAAAACTTTCCACCAGATGCCGCTGTTGTAACAGCTTTCCACAACCTCAAAGACGATATCAGTAATTCCGTGGTATTATCGATCGATAGCTCGGTGCCCTTCGTGGTGGAGACAGATGCTTTAGATCACGCGATAGCTGCTACGCTTAATCAGTCTGGGCGACCCGTCGCGTTCTTCTCGAGAACTCTCTCTGGAAGCGAGCAGAGACACTCGGCAATAGAGAAGGAGGCGTACGCCATCGTCGAAGCGCTGCGTAAATGGAGACATTATTTACTGGGAAACCACTTCACGCTCGTTACGGACCAACGATCCGTGGCATTCATGTTTGATGGGAAAAATAACGGGAAAATTAAGAATGAAAAAATTATGAGATGGCGGATAGACCTAGCTTGCTATAGCTACGACAGTCTACCGGCCCGGGAGGGAAAACCCTGCTGCAGACACCTTCTCTCGGGTCTACTGCTCGGCGACAATCAGTCGGACTTTGCAAGACCTCCATGTGTCTCTGTGCCACCCGGGGGTAACCAGAATGGCACATTTCGTGCGCAGACAGAACCTGCCCTATTCTATTGAAGATATTAAACAAATGAATGCTTCATGCCCTGTTTGTGCTGAACTAAAACCCAGATTCTATGGTGCGGCTCCTGGTAGATTGATCAAGACCACTTCTCCCTTCGAGAGACTAAACATTGACTTCAAAGGGCCCCTGCCGACCGAGACAGACAACAGATACATATTCACTGTTGTTGATGAGTATTCAAGGTTCCCTTTCGCATTTCCGTGCTCGGATATGACCTCGGGCACTGTCGTGAAATGTCTGTCTGACCTCTTTGCTATGTTTGGGAAACCTTCGTACATACATTCAGACAGAGGGCCGTGTTTCATGTCGGCCGGGCTAAAACAATTCCTATTAGAGCACGGCATAGCAACTAGTCGAACGACGGGTTACAACCCACAGGGTAATGGGCAGGTGGAGCGGTATAACGGAGTCATTTGGAAAGCCGTAACTCTGGCGTTGAAATCAAGAGGACTGGGCTCCGAGCGGTGGGAGGTTACCCTTCCCGACGCTCTGAATTCCATACGCTCTTTGCTCTGCACGTCCACCAATGCAACTCCTCACCAACGACGTTATGTTGACAGCCAATCGGTGCCCAACTGGCTAACCCATCCCGGAACAGTGTTCATGAAACGCCCGGTACGACAAAGCAAGTATGAACCCATGGTGGAAGAGGTCGAACTCATCGATACTAATCCAGCGTATGCACATGTCAGGCTCCCTGATGGCAGGGAGACCACTGTGTCGGTTCGCCATTTGGCTCCCTCAGGTACTCCTCCCTCAGGTACACCACCATCTGGCACACCTCCCTGACATCCCCTCCCCAGGTGTTCCCCCCCCAGGGACTCCACCCGAGAAGGGTGACGACGGAGCTACCGCGTTCCACCCGAGAGCGATCGGGGAGTCATCTCCGGCACGAGTCGAGGCTCACCAAGAGGATCGGAAGCCTCCCTCAAGTGAAACCGCCATCTACTCCCGGAGAGGCCGACGAATAATACCCCCTCGCCGACTCAATCTGTAAAGGGGATTATCGGCATCCTCGATGCTCATGCTCCTATATGCTCGTTACATAATATATCGATGCTCATTACCATGCTCCTACAACTCAAAATAATCCTCACTGCTTGGCATGTATGCTTCTGTAGTTTAGATAGTTCACGTTGCTTGAAATGTATACACCTGTAGCGCTGAAGTAATCAAGGTGCGTTAGCTGGGCCTCTAGTTACATTTTAAATATGGGGAGAATGTGGTGAATTGAAGGTCGTGACGTGTGATCACATGTTGCCCGGCTCGAGCACAGAAGAGATAAAGCTGAGGCTCGGCTCGGTCGGGGGGATTGTCCCAGGGGCATTGTCGTTTTATGTCGGCGGCTCACTTGGTGCTCATTGAATGGTGAGAATACTGATTGATATACAATACTGATTTATTTTGCGGTGATTAGTTGCGCGTGTATACCTTACTGCTTATGTACTCCATGCTGCGTCTGTATTTCCTGGTGTGCCCGTAGAAGCGGCTCCAATCAAATGGAATAAAGCCGACACTCTGAAGGTTCTTCTCTCGTCTTCATTTCACCCATTACCTTCAATTTTGATCCTCCCCACTTTCCAAACATCCCCCATTCTCCCAACTAATCTCTTTCTTATCTCAAAAAAAAAAAAAAAAAAAAAAAAAAAAAAATACCCTACAACAACAACAACACACTCACCTTCTCCCGATTCTGCTTCTTCTTCTTCCTCTTAACTTCCTCCTCGTCTTCTTCCTCGATTATTATTATTTTTTTTTTTTTACACTTCCATGACCTAATCTGTTGAACTCTCTCATATATTAATATTAACAACAAAAAAAAAATATATATATATATATATATATATATATATATATATATATATATATATATATATATATATATATATATATATATACACATATACCCAACAACAACACGCTCACCTTCTCCCGATTCTGCTTCTTCTTCTTCCTCTTAACTTCCTCCTCGTCTTCTTCCTCGATTTTTTTTTTTTTTTACACTTCCATGACCTAATCTGTTGAACTCTCTCATACATTATTTTTAACTACAAAAACGATCTTATAATGCTTCATCTTCCTCTCTCACACATGTGGTACTCTTTACTGTTTCACAATGCACTACTCTTCTGCTATTTTAACAGACTGCTCTCATTTCGACCTCTCCTTCATTCCTTGCCGAAAAAATCCAACTATGACAGCGCTTCTTCTCTCCATGCTCTGAATTCGCCTTCATTGCATCCATCAAGAATTGTGTTAAATCGCATCTCTGACCTAAAACTTTTAAAAACCACAGTTTGCCATGGATGCTCGCTTTCCATCAAACATTCTTTTTTTCCAACTTCAGTGCCAACTCACCCCCTCACCCCTCACTCTCACTCTCAAAGCAACCATCTCACTCTTCTCCCTCCAAGCCCCCCTCACCTCTCTCAAAAATCCCCCCTCACCTTTCTCCCACCTTTCATCCCCCTCACGCCTCCTGCTCAAAGTCGCCCCCCCTCTTATCTACCAACCTGCCTCCCTCCGCTGCCCTCTCACCTCCATCTCTTCACTCCACTCCCTCAAATCCTCAACTGCCTTCTTCCTCGTCTCTTGTCCCCCCTCTCCCCCAGCACCACAGAGCCTTTTCTCCTCCTCATTCGGCCCCCTCCCCTCGCTGTTCTGCAATACCCCACACTCCTTCAGCAACCCTCCTTACCTGCCCCCCTCATCCCTTGTCCTACCCTCCCCCTCCCCCTCCACCTCCTGCACCCAAAGCCTCCTCCCCTTCCTCTTCATTAAAAGTGTGGACCTCAAATATCCGGGGCCTTCGCTCAAACCTTTCAGATCTTTCCATACAGGTTGCCACTGACAAACCAGACATTATCTGCCAAGACGTGTCTGACTCCCAAGTATCTCTCCCTGGCTACTCCCTCTTACGGTATGACAGATCTGAGCCTCGTCCTGGTGGAGGTGTTGCTCTCTTCATCAAAGACTCTATTCCTCACTCTCCATGCACTGCTCTCACTCCCCCACACCCCCAGGAATACCTCTGGCTTCGGCTTCCCCTTCACTCCCACCTCATGTTTATATGTGTACTGTACCGTCCACCGAACAGTGATGACTCCATCTACACCTCACTATCCGAAAACATGGACCATCTTCTATCTTCTCATCCAAACTCTCTCTTCCTCTTATGTGGTGACTTCAATTGTCATCACGCCAGTTGGCTCGGTGTGGGTACCTCTCTCACCTGCCATGGCACCTCAGCAAAAGCTTTCTGCGACTCATTGTGACTGACTCAATCGGTCAACTTCCCGACCCGGATCTCAACCAATGGTACTCCATCTCTTCTGGATCTGATTTTGACAAATTTCCCTGACAATATCTGCTGCTCTTCCTTCGCTCCAATTGGTTCTTCTGACCACGTCCTTGTCAAAGTGGACATCTCTCTGGCTGTTATCAGAGAACCACGTCACCGCCGTCGAGTCTGGCATTTCACTCAAGCGGACTGGCAGGGTCTCCGAGCAGCCATCAAACTGACAGACTGGTCTCCTATCACTACTTTCTCAAACATCAACTCATCCTGGGAATTCTTTCAAAGAAACTTGCTCTCCCTCATGCACAGATTTATCCCCTCTCGTGTTCAGTTGTCTTACCCTTCCTCCCGCCCTTGGTTTACTGAAGCTTGTGGCGAGGCAGTTGTCCTGAAACAACTTGCCTTTGCCTCATGGAAAGCAAACCCAACTGAGGGCAATCTCAGTTCTTTCCACAAAGCTCGGAACAAGTGTGTATCTACCCTCAGGAGAGCCAGAAAACAACATCTTTCTCATCTCAAGTCTGAACTCTCAAACCTCTCTCCCTCCTCAAAATCCTGGTGGCGTTTAATCAAATCTGTTTCTGGTGTATGTTCCCCCTCCATCCCCTCCCTTACCTCAAATGGCCGCACTGCTGATTCCACACGTGATAAAGCTGAATGTCTAAACTCGGTGTTTGCAGCTAAATCTTGTGTCCTAAACCCATCACTATCTCTACCCACTTTACCCAGTCGCACCCAACTGTCCCTGGACTCTGTATCCTTTTCTCCTGACAAGGTGGAGAGCTTGCTTTCAAACCTCGAGTCAGATTCTGCAACCGGTCCAGACGGCATCAGCCCACGTGTCCTCAAAGCCTGCTCTTCTGCTCTTGCTCACCCACTCTCTGTTCTATTCACCCTCTCATTTGCCCAAGGTCATCTGCCATCTGCTTGGAAATCTGCTAACATCACTGCCCTGCATAAATAAGGTGCAAAAACAGATCCCTGTAACTACAGACCAATCAGCCAGGTGATGGAATCCATCATCGCCTCAGATATGAAATCCTTCCTCTTCTCCAATGGCTTGATTTCCAATCATCAATTTGGTTTCAGACCAGGTCACTCTACCCTGGATATGCTGCTTCTGCTCTCCCATCAATGGATGGAGGTCCTCAATGCCAGACAGGAAATCCGAGCCGTATCCCTGGACATATCACGTGCTTTTGACACAGTCTGGCACCCTGCCCTACTCACCAAACTCTCTTCCCATGGTATTCAAGGCCATCTCCACTCATGGCTCGCAGACTTCCTCTCCTGTCGCAGTCAACGTGTGGCCCTAAATGGAGTTCTTTCATCCCCTCTTCCTGTGCAGGCTGGAGTTCCTCAAGGTAGCGTTCTGGGCCCTGTTCTTTTTCTGGTTTTCATCAATGATCTCTCGGACTCTCTGGAAAATCCTCTATTTCTCTTTGCCGACGACTCCACCCTCTGCCGTACCATCTGTCATCCCTCAGACCGGCAAGCAGCAGCTTCTTCACTCACTGCAGATCTGGATAAAATCACAAACTGGTCCAACACGTGGAACATGTCTTTCAATCAAGACAAATCTCACACTCCCACTATGTCTCTTCGAAAGGACCGTTTACAAACCCCCCCCATCCACTTTCTCAACAATCCTCTGGAAGAAGTCTTTTCTTTCAAGCTTCGAGGTCTCACTATCTGCCATGACCTTTCCTGGGAAAGTCACATTTCCAACCTCGCCTCAAAAGCCAGTCGCCGACTGGAAATCCTTCGTCGTGCTAAGTCCTTCCTCGGCCCTCTTGAGCTCCTGACCACTTACAAAGCTTTTGTCCGTAGCCTGATGGAGTACTGCTCTCCCCTCTGGGCTGGTGCTCCTGCCTCCCACCTTTCTCGGCTTCACGCTGTCGAAACCAGGGCATTTAAGATCATCGGCATCTCCCGCAATGAAGCTGAGTCTTTGGGCCTCTCCCTCAATCACCGCAGGTTGGTCGGTGGTCTTTCTGTCTTCGACCGACTCCTCTCCAGCCTTGCCCCCCCTGCTCTCTCTGCGATTTGTCCCCACCACATTTCCACAGGGCGCTCATGGTCCGCCAACAACCCCCTTCTGGTAAAACTACTAAAATCACGAATCACTGCTCATCTTCACTCTTTCATTCCTCTTTTTTTCCCGCCTTTGGAATAAACTTCCTCACTCTATTCTTTCCCATTCTTCCCTCCAGGCTTTCAAAACAGCTGTTCACCACCACCTCTTATCTTCCCCCATCCAAATCCTCGATCTTTTCTACCCCCGATAATCCACCCAAGCCCACTTCCTTCATTTCTCCTGCTTTCCTTCCTGAAAGTCCCTGAAATGTCCATCTTCTCTTCGCCATGTTCCCCGTCCCATCCCCATCCCTCTCCCTTCCACAGTTCACCTAATGTGTCTGTTCCCCACTGTTTTGTCCCTTCCACTCCCGCCCCTCTTGTCTCATGCCTCCTTGCTGTGAGTTGTGTGTTAGCTCTCATACGAGCCTCGACCAAGGTATACAAAAAAAAAAAAAAAAAAAAAAAAAAAAAAAATGGTCTGACACATGGAGCATCATGGAAAATCTCATCCTTATCACTCTGCAAGGACTGTCAAACAAACCCATCAATCTATTTCCTTGGTAATGCACTGGAAGGGATCAGGTCTCTTGAACTTCAAGGCCTCACGTTCAGCGATGACCTTTCCTGGGTCGACCACATACCAAAGCTGCCTTTGAAAACCAGTTGCACACTGGGATTCTTCCGTTAATCCAAGTCTTTCCTGGGAAAAATGGCAGGTTCTCAGTTGACAAGGTCATTCTCCGTAGCCCAATGACGTAATGCTCTCCGCTATGGGCTGAAGCCACAGCATCACATCTTTCTTTCCGGGATATTGTGGAACCTAAGGCTCTCAAAATTATTGGAATAGCCTGTGACTTGGTTCGGGTTCCAAAATTATGGCTGACTGCAGACCTCAACTCTTTTATTCCTCGCTTCTTCCAGAGGCTGTTCTTGAATCAACTTCCAGAGGCTGTTCTGCGTCACTCTTCCCTCCAGGCCTTCAAGCAAGTAAAACACTGCCAGCACTTATCATTTCCAATTCTGACCCATGATCTTTATTCCACCAAATAAACTTTCCCAACCCAAACATTTCAATTGCAAGTTTAAGTATTTATTCCCCTCTTTTCCTGTTTATTCATTCCTTCCCTTAACGTTTCTCCCACTGTCAGTTCTACTTTACTTTTCCATGAGTCTCACTCCTGTAAAGAAAATTAAAAAAAAAAAAATTATTACATATATTTACACAGAGATGCCAACTTTTGGAAATCAGAATTAGGGAGGATTTTCAACCGACACCAAATAATGTGCGCGAAGCGCACATCTCGAGCGCGGAGCGCTCGACCCTTGCGGCGGGGTCCAGGGCCCGCCTTAGGGCCCTGGAAGCTCTGGGGTTCTAGACGCTCTCTCGTGCCCTCTGAGCCCTATTTTGGAGCATTTAACATGTTAAGAATTCCCACTTTTTGAACAAAAAAAGGGGAAAATTGTGCACTTTTTAATGTTACATGTATGTTAATATTAGTAAGTTAGGGGACAATCAAAGATTAACAAAAAGCACAAAAGAAGCAATATTTTTCTTACCTTACTGGCTGGTACTACTGCTGCTTGCTTTTTCCATGGCAGCTTTGCTGAGTGACAGCTGTGTGGCTCTTTTAGCCCTTCTGATTATGTCTTTGCTGTATTCTCTCTGGTAGCAAGGGGTGTTATCAGCTAGTTTTTCAATTAAGAGAGCTTCCAGGGTTTTGACACTCAAATTGGGACGAAATTCAGTATGATTCTTCCGTACAAGACTGAGTGCCCGCTCACATGATGCGTTCGAATGAGGAATGACCAAGATTCCCTTCATCACTTTGCTCAAATTAGGTTACTTCTTGGCACCAGTGCAGGGATCTGTGAGCTGTGAAATCCGATGCCACTGCTCATCCACTCTCACTGTCTCAGTAGCAATTGTAGCTATGGAGGCGTCTGCCTGGTAGTGAGCGAATTCACTCTCAAGACTGTCTATGTCACTATCACCGCCACTGAACAGACAGGGGAATTTCTTGATGAAAAACTCCACACAGTCAAACCCCACTTCTTGGTGTAGCTTAACATCCAGCACCTGAGCATGCTTGGCTAATTCATCATCTAGCGGCCAGGTTTTGAAGATATAATTGCAGGCTTTCACATAATATGAGCGAACTGCACTGAAGAAACCTTGGATGTCTGACTCACTCAGAGTGAAGGTGGATTTCTTGAGACTCCTTTGTTCCCTTATATACAGTTTGGCATCGTTCCCAATCATGAGGTCCTCATCATTCTTCTGATGATTTCTGTCAGAGAAGGGTACATTTACCAGAGCAACCGATGACACCGATGGTTTCAAAAACCGTACGAAGATATCTTTCAGAAGACCATTCAATTCTCCGTGCAGGAGATGAATACAGGGTTCGTCTCTTTGGAGCAGAAGATTCCCCTTCTCAAAAAGCTTGTTAGCATATCGAAGGAAGAAACAATAGAGTTTTGTTTGTGGAGACAAGAACATCCTGTTGACACGTTTTTCTCTAGATTCCTGCACAGTTTGAGGAAGATGCGCTTTTAGTTGTAGAACTCGTAGTACACTTAGCCGCAGGGCGATCACACTTGCGTTTACTGCCAGCAGAAGAGGTCAGACTCGTAGTACCAGATCCAATTTTACGTTTGAGGAGAGAGCTTGAGGTAGGTGCAGCCAAGGAAGAAGACCTCTGATTCGAAGGTTTTGCTGAGCTTCTATCAAGTGATTTGGCAAAAGCAGAACTTAACTTGGGTCCTTCTTTGCCTGTAGATGGGACTATCACAGTCTTTCTCGACTCTGAAGGGATCTGCTTTGTAGATGAACGTGATGAAGGGCCGGTGATGCTACCTGCTCTCAGCATTGGTTTTGGTGCTGTCCCTGCTGTCTTCTTCGCAGCAGATACTGCAGTGGTAGTGGTGAATGCTGCTCCACTAGTGCTTGATCCTGCAGTGCCAGTACTGGCAGTAGATACAGTGCCGTCCTTCTTGCTCGTTGTTAGAGTCTTGGCTACAGTTGGTTGCATTTTTCTTCGTACTTCTTCTTTGAAGAAGAGGCGAAGTGGCTCCCACTGTTCAATCAGCCTGTCTAGACACTGACCAAGGGACAGCCACCTTGTTGCGACATGCTTCAGAATCTTGTGTGTCGGGGCATCACAGAGTTCTTGCAGTGCTTTCACTCCTTTGACGCGTTTACTACTTTTGTCCAAGTAGTAGTAAATATCGATGAGAAAGTCATCTAATTCAATGGGTAAGGCCTGAGCCGCCTTCTTGGCCGTATTGTGCATCATATGGCAAGGGCATCCCATGATGTAGCACTCTGGATTTTGTTTGTGGATATAAGCAGCGACTCCTTTGTGCTTGCCCACCATGACAGAGGCATTATCAGCACAAAAGGAAACACAATTTCCCCACGGAATTTTCCTGTCACTGAACTCATGATCAAGCAGTTTGAAAATGTTTTCTCCAGTGGAATCTTGTTTGCACGCAGGCAAACTTAGCAAACCTTGCTTCACAATCCCAGCACTGTTGTCATAGTACGAAATCAGGACAGGATATAGCTGGGCCTCACCACTGTCATTGCTACCGTCTGTAGCTAGGCTAAATGGAGCTAGTCTAGCAATATCGGCAATAGATGAAGCAGTAACATTTGACAACTCACCAATTACACTGGTCAACAACAAATTTGTTGTCTGCATTTTTTAAGCTGATTTAGGACGAATCTGATGCGCTGAATCCAAAACTCACATTAGTTTTGTTCAATCAGGTCAAGTTTTTGAGATATGGCCACATGTCGTTTTTTACATTTTTGTTCACATGTACGCATGTGTGGAGCATTTTAGAAGAAGTTGGTGGGGGTAAAATGTCATGTCAAATAATTGTTTTAATTGGAAATAATTATTTTAATGACAAGAAGTATTCAGGTACGATAGTTCTAGGTGATTATGTCGAAAAGGGATCAGTTTGAAGTCATAAAACCTCAAAATCTTCCAAAAATTGGTGAGGCAAAGCATAAAGTTCGTGGATCAAAATGAAAGTTAATGGGGCAGATTTTGTAATAATGTGATACAAAAAAGTTGTATTTCTTGAAATAACGAACTCTGAAGAATGTACAATACCTACATGCGCCAATTTATGACATGCGCTTCTGCTCAAGCTTGGAGTGCCACAGTACGAACCCAAAGATTGGAGACTGTTCATTGACAGCAGCAAGCGATCACTGAAATGTGTTCTGCTACACAACGGCAACCAGTTTGCCTCTGTACCCATCGCTCACTCGACTACACTGAAGGAGAAGTATGAAGCGGTGAAGTACGTGCTGGAGAAAATTGGTTATGATCAGCATAAGTGGTTTATTTGTGTTGACCTGAAGATGGTGAACTTTTTGTTGGGACAACAGTCTGGCTTCACCAAGTACCCATGTTTTCTGTGCATGTGGGATAGTAGGGACCGTGCTCAGCATTACACGAAGAAGGACTGGCCTGTGCGGGAGGAATTGGTGCCATGCAAAGAAAGGAACGTCATCAACGACCCTCTGGTGGACAGAGACAGAATACTCTTCCCACCGCTGCACATCAAGCTCGGCTTTATCAAGCAGTTCACCAAGGCTCTGGACAAAGATGGTGACTGCTTCACTTACTTGTGCCAGGCTTTTCCAGGATTGACCATGGAGAAGTTGAAAGTTGGCATCTTTGATGGTTCTCAGATCCGTCAGCTCATCAGAGATCCAGAGTTCAAAAACTCAATGAACGAAGTGGAACTGGAAGCGTGGAAGACATTTGTTTTGGTAGTGAAGAACTTTCTTGGCAACAATAAGGCCAGAAACTACGCAGAACTTGTCAACAACATGCTGACTGCTTTCAGAAACCTGGGCTGCAACATGAGCATCAAGATGCACTACCTATTTTCACATATGAACCGGTTTCCTGAGAACCTGGGTTCAATGAGTGACGAGCAGGGGAGAGATTCCATCAGGACATGAAGGAGATGGAGACCAGGTATCAGGGTCGCTGGGACGCAGTCATGATGGCTGACTACTGTTGGAATCTGAAGAGAGACCTCCCTGCCGCTGAACATTCCAGGAGTTCGAAGAAACGGAAGTTCAAGCCCTGAAGTTTGAACAGTGGTGACGCAACATGCAATTTACTTGTACTTACCTTTATCAATGCCCACCATTCAGATGACAGTAATCGATGTTTCTATCATGTAATCAATAAATGTTGTTGGCAAAACTTTTTTTTCTTAAAAACATGTTTAGGATGATATGTGTTGACAAAAATCAGCTGATAATGCCACAAAAATGTAATTGATTTTGTCACAAGATCTGATTTTTTCAAATCAACTTAGCACAAAAACCTGACCTGATGGAGAGAAACGGATGCCATTTCCTGATTCAGCAGTGCCAGAATACCCTAATTCACTTGTAGAAATCTAGACAACATTCAGAAAGTAAAAAATTGTTGACCAGTGTTCTTTTTTTCTTCTTTGTTCTTGTTCTTTTTTTTTTTTCTTTTTTTTTTCTTGCTTTTTGTTCTTGTTTTTTTTTTTTTTTTTTTTGTTCTTGCACATCTTGCACATCTTGCAAGTTTTTGTTCTTGCACATCCATACTTTGAAGCAACTTTTGAATCTGGAAACAACTTTTGAAATAGAGGTCCAGCATGATCTGAGACTGATATGGGCAAGTTATGTTCCACAATAAATCCACTAAAGAGAAGTTCCGCTCGGGTAACATCCTCTTCCTCGCTTGTCCCTTGTTTGGTGAAATAATTCAGAAGTGTACCGGTACTCGTGCTCGAAGATCTCTCCTTTGCAATGTCTGTGTGCCGTTTGCTTCCAACGTGCTTCCGAATATCATCGCGACCTCCGTGCTCAACTGAAATATCAACGCTGCATACTGTACAATACGCATGATGAATTCCTCTTTCAGACTTTCGAATACACGGGTATTGGAGACTGTATTCGGTCTTGTACTTCTGAGACCATTTCTTGGTCTTCGTAAGCTTCTTTTCTGCCATTTCGTAATCAACATCGAGGGCTTGAAGCATCGGTAACTTCGAAGTCGATGTTCCACAGCTGCAGCGCGACTCGTAAAACTCTAGCGGCTGTTAAACACCGCACGGTGGTCGCGACCGCCGGGCTGGTACGGGGCCCAGCTGCATGCAGTGAGCGTATCGCATGCATATACACTGTGCATACATACCGCATGCACTGTATTGCACACATACCGCATGCACTAAATCTCAGTGCATGATCGCATAAGCGAGATCCAGACCCAATGTTTCGCTGCTCCTCATTTGAATTTGCAATTTTTTACGTACAATTTGGAAGCAGCGAACGTTATGGAGTTACCACATGCTCTACGTAGCAGACGATGCTTTTCATTCAATTCTCATACTAGTACATTCTGATTAGTGAACAGTGCAAAAATATCAAAATTTCGGGAGGATAAGGATAGTGATCGTAAGGGCGGGAGTTTGGGTGAATTTTCGGAAGCCTCCCGATGAAATCGGGAGGGTTGGCATTGCTGTTTACATAATGAGATGACTTAATCAAGTTCCCCACCCCTTTACTTCAAATAATTGCCAAATACTCTCTCTGCCAACACTGCAAAGAGCAATTATAGGGCAGATCAATATCATGGCGTTGATCAAACACTATCCCCACCATGTAGATCAGGGTGTAAACTACCTATTTTCTCCTGGGGCCCCAAGGATCCCAACCGGGTAAGTTCATGAGGCCTGAAAAGTTCTACAGCATTTATGATGAAGATACCGCATCTTGCCTTTGTAGATCCTCGTTTGGCCATTATTATTATTTACACAAACTAGTACGTGCCCGTAAAAAAATATATATATATATATATATATATATATATATATATATATATATATATATATATATATATATATATATATATTCCAACCGCGAGCAAGAAACAACAACCACACAGGCTGTTTCTTCGCCCTCGCGTGCCCGTACGTGCGTGGCCCGGAAGTTCGCATATCACAGTTACGATTATTCACAATTTAGGTTTAAATGGCAAATTATTCAATTAGCACCAACGTATTTTACCTTTTTGCAATGTCGTTGCAAGGAAAAACAAAAAGAGAAGAGAAGAGAGAAAAAATTTTTACTTCCTGGTTCGGAGCACACCAGCTCACTCTGATGTTACCGAAATTTATGCACCGTCCAATATGAAAACGATCATAACTTGGGGCATTGTGTTTATCTATAAATGCGCATAAAAAATCGAAAAATTATTAGAATACACGAAGTTATCACTCTCCGGAAGCCCGTATGTTATAATCCGTAATGGGGAACGCGGCTGAGCTTCCCTTCCCCCATCGGCCAAGCCCACGCAATAACGTGTCTTGTCATTGGTTTGGTAAATAAATGGCCATAACTTGGGAGGCACTTGTCCGATTAATATCAAACCTTGAAAAGGCACATCCACAGGTCCCCAGCAATATACCTGGCAAGTTTCAATTCGATCGGACCAGTGGTTGTCGAGAAACAGCGGGCACGCACGCACGCACGCACGCACGCACGCACGCACGCACACACACAGCTGGAATTATAGATAGATATAAAAGCCTGTCAAAAATGAGGTTGGAATTATTTTATTCCAACTTTTCAAGGAAACTGGAAGATATGATGTTTCATAGCAAGAAGCATTATTTTGAAACACTACAAGTATAAATGTGACCCCATTTTCTTTATCTTCTGGGATGTTTCATTTTGACGGTACAGCTTCGTGAGTGTACCAGTCTGAAGCCTTGGCCTAGCGTCAGGTGTGCCTTTATCTTCTTTATTAATCAGACATCCTACAAACGTAAATAAACACTCGTTTTACTCTGTGCATGCTGCACATCTTGTGCAGCGAATTTCACCTCCCTGTGCCTTGTATTTGTTATTTTTTAAACACTTCTGTACACCACCCTTGAGGCCCAGTTGCAAGTCACCATCTACATTTCCAATACGAGAGACATAATTACTCTTATGAAAAATGTTTTTCGACTTTTTTATCCTAACAAAAAATAGAACGTAGTGAACAGTCATGTTCAAAGATTGGCCTTTAAAACCCTGCTAAAATCGTCCTTATGAAGGGGGATAGACAAATACAAACACACAAATACACACTGCTTTATAATGGATAGATAAGTATATTTGATACCTCATACTTCCAAAAGGTGGATAAGAATTGCAACAGTAGCCTGCATGATACAAGGTAAAATGAGGAAGGAATGAATGCAGGATAGGCAAGGCTCCTTACTCTATCCCCATGATGGCGTCGTTGGCGAAACCCGTATGGTGGAGAGTGACTGCGACTATGGCGATCGCGGCGGTCGGGGGTGTACGATCGAGAACGTCGGTGATGACGCCCTCTTGAGTGAGAACGAGAGCGCCGACGGTCAGAGCGAGTCCGAGAGTGGGACCTATGGAAACGGAGCAAGTCAATTTTTATTGTTAAAACAATATATTCAGAAAAACTGGCAATAGGTGACTGTAAAGATATATGGATGACCCCCCACCCCAAAGCCTGCACCACTCCCCCAACCCCACAATAAGTTTTCTAAATCATTAGAACTGATAATATACAAAAGATAAGGTTATTTCATCAGAATATTAAAAAAAAAATCCAGACATTTATTTACAACTATTCTTCTTCTTTTGTCTGCAGCACAAGGCTGCGAGATAACATCATTGGATGAGGTTGCAACTGTGCCCTCTGCAGGTTTGGGCAGGAATTTGGAATTTGACCAGGGTGCCAGCGATAGCTCGCCTACTCGTCTGTGAAACACTGGGATGACAGTTTATAGCTGGGCCGAGATTCAAAACCAGGTTAGACACGAGACAGCTTCGAGGTAAGTATGCATACTTCTCTGCCAGGGGTTGGCAACCCAAATCACAAGAGCCATTTTTTCAAATTTGGTCAAAAACTGCAAGATCTTAAGAGCCGCAATGTATGAACCCCCCCCCCCAATTTCAATAACTGAATGAGAAGGGTGCTCAGTGAAGCACATACCTCCACCACGAGAATATATTGGGTCCAATACATTTTTGAAATATCATGCTATGCAGTAATATTGTTACAAATCTGGCAGTCATTTGCACACAAACAGCCAGAGTCCCCGCAGTTCAGTTATTTCGATAAGTATGTGTTTATAGTTAGGGTCCCATCCCTCTGTCTAATGGGTTAATTTCATGTGTGCGCTGTAGGTTTCTTTATCGTCAGGTTTTTTTTTTTTTTTTTTTTACATTAAATCTCCCCTTCGCTCCATCATCGCCATTACGCACGTGTTCAGGGCCATGGGCATAGGAAGGGTGAGGTCGACTCCACCCAGCGAGATGGGTGTGCCTCACAACCAATGAGGGATAGGAGTACCTCAGAAGCCCCTGACCAATCCGGAGACGAGTTACCTCAAGGCGGCCGAGGCCCAGCCAGATGGGAAGTTCGCCCACGAACAATCCAGAGACAAGTTACCTCAGGGCGGCCCCGCCCAACCAGATGGGATGTTCGCCACTGTCAAATCAGGAAGTGAGTGGCCAGGGGAAGAAATCCCTCGGACCTCACAAAAGGGAAGAGTAGAGTGGTCGTCAAGAAGAGAGAAGAGCAGTCATCGTGGCCATTGCTCTTGGTGTGCGTCATAGCAGTCATTGTAGCCATTGCTTTTGGTCTGTCATCGTAGTCGTCTGCGAACGTGGTCTGCAGTCTTTTGCGGGGCTCCTCGTGGTGGTGGTGGTGGTGGTGGTGGTGGTGATGGTGGTCGAGCAGCCATGATTGTGGGCTCGGTGGATTCCGGGACGTGGGTTCGAGTCCCACCGTGGTGGGTTGGAGTCGGTGTGACCGCACGAGGCGGAAAGGTACCCGGCCAGACTCTGTCCCCCAGCTGAACTATCCTCCTCGGCTGGAGGACCGAATAAAGACCCGACGGGGTCCATCTCGCGTGTGTGTGTGTGTGTGTGTGTGTGTGTGTGTGTGTGTGTGTGTGTGTGTGTGTGTGTGTGTGTGTGTGGGTGTGTGTGTGTGTGTGTGTGTGTGTGTGTGTGTGTGTGTGTGTGTGTGTGTGTCCGTGCCCCCCCCCCCCCGTCCTTAAGTAGAATTGCTTAAGTGTTTTCTTTTCATTGTACATTGCATTTTATTCATGATAAAGTCTGATCTGTGTCTCCCTCCCTTATAAATAAACATTTTTGTTAAATGTTCCAGTTGGTTGCCCGTGTTTTCTTCCATTGACCCAGCACGGTTCGTGCTTGAGAACCAGTAAGCCGATTGGGCTGTAAGTTGTCGTTTGGACGGACGGACTTTGGTAATTCCGCTCGGTTACACCAGACCGAGGTCGCTAGAGCGACCCGGTTCGACAGAGTCCGTTGAGGGTGTGACTTCCCCAGTAATTTGACGACGTGGGTACTTAGGTATGTTCAAATTTGGCTATTAACCCTACCCCACGCCGTCAGAGAATTGGCGAGCACAGTCCTTCAGTGACCCGTGACCTTCAGAGTTGTCCGAGAGTCACAACCAAAATTCCGGGTGTTCGGTGGGAGAAGGCTCCACTGCTCCACCTGGCGGCCGCGGCCGTTCCTCACCACCGACCCCCGGCCCACAACAGTTCGGTGATCAGGAGTGCGATTCGGCCCCCTCCGCCTCCACGAAATTAACGGGATTCGGATCAGGGGTTTGCGGAGCAAACCCCCCCCCCCCCACCGTTCCCTCCAAATTACGAGTGTTGAAATTTATTCTCAGACGAATCATGGTGGGCCAAGACAAGCTGGGGCAGCTGGGTGTAGAGATAATGGTAAAGGAACCAGTGGCCCAGGACACCCCCATGCAAGAAGACATTCCCCCACAACCAAACCCAGAAGTAGTTTTGGGAGTGGCTGGGGCGGCACATGAGTGCCCCCCACGTACAATTTCTCCCACAGACCAGATAATGGAAAGGCTGGCGCAGATGCAGAACCGCGTGGATGCGAATGCGCAGAGGATGGAACACAAAATGAATGAGATGAGGGGTGATATGCAAGCATGGAGAGAAGAAATGCAGACAATGGATTGGAAAATGGTGGCACCACGGGGCAGAACGACCGAGTCAGCAAGGAGTGCAAAATGTGTCCGGCCCACAATGGAGACGGGTAAGGTCGAGGGAACGATTGACGTCACGACGGTTAAAGGAGAAACCTGTAAACTCGCGCAGGTAGGGATGGAGAACCAAGGATGAAAGGAGGTAATGGATGAATTAAATAAAGTAGAAGAGGAACACACACGTAGAGCTGGTGAGGGACATTGAGGTTGAGTGGGTGGAATGTGTCAAGACCCAATGCGAGGGTCGGATTAACCTCCCTCAGGAGCAGGGGGAGACGGTATGCTCCCTCGAAGTGGACTGCGACCAGGTGAGTCCATTCGGGCCGTGTGGTCGAGCGGGTGCATGGTATGGAAGGGTACATGCCGAGTTTGGGGGGAGGGGAGAGACCACGGGACCCTTGAGTTAACACGAATCCCCGAGATGATTGTCCCGGAGTGCGTGTCGAGGTGTGTGAGTGGGGCGAGTGGTGCGAGTGTCATTGCCTGCGTGAGTGCATGGGATAAGTTGAAACATGGACCGACCCAGACGGGAGACGTGGGTCGTGTGAGACAGGTGTGGCGAGCCTTCTGCGCCGAACGGAGTAACTATTTTGGTAAGCGCTCCGGCTCCGTGAAACGTTGCATGAAAAGCCCGTTCCGCATTTTGCGAACGGCCCTCGCGCACGCGTCTGCGTGGAGGGAATCCGGTGCGGAAACGTTCCGCGTTAGGGACAAGACGACCTCGTGGACGGCGAAAATGCAGACGAGTGTTGTATGAATTTGGAACACGCGGGTTCCCATGTGGGCGCATATGCAGGGCATCACGCACTGAGGACTAACAAAAGTAGGTACCTGAGCACCAACTGAGAGCACAAAGATCTGATCTGATGTATTTACTGATCAGGACACAAAACTAACATACATGACACAAACCAAGATGTTTGCTCAGGGATTCAAGTCAATCGCCCAGCCAGATGGGATGTTCGCACGCGAAAAATCAAGAGACGAGTTGCCTCAGGACGGCCCCGCCCAGCCAGATGGGATGTTCGCCACCGTCCAATCAGGAGGTGAGTGGCCGGGGGAAGAAATCGCTCGGACCTTGCAAAAGGGAAAAGTAGAGTGGTCGTCAAGAAGAGAGGAGAGCAGTCATCGTGGCCATTGCTCTTGGTGTGCGTCGTAGCAGTCATCGTGGCCATTGCTTTTGGTCTGTCGTCGTGATCGTCTGCGGTCTTTTGCGGGGCTCCTCGTGGTTGTGGTGGGTTGGAGTCGGTGTGACCACACGAGGTGGAAAGGTACCCGGCCAGGCTCTGTTCCCGAAGCTGAACTATCCTCCTCGGCTGGAGGACTGAATAAAGACCCGACGGGGTCCATTTCTTTTGTGTGTGTGTGTGTGTGTGTGTGTGTGTGTGTGTGTGTGTGTGTGTGTGTGTGTGTGTGTGTGTGTGTGTGTGTGTGTGTGTGTGTGTGTGTGTGTGTGTGTGTGTGTGTGTGTGTGTACGCGTCCGTGGGCCCCATCCTTGCTCAAGTGTTTTCTTTTCATTGTACATTGCATTTTATTCGTGATTCAGTCTGCTCTGTGTCTCCCTCCCTTCCAAATAGACCCTCTTGTTAAATGTTCCAGTTCGTTGCCGGCTAAGCGCATGTAAGTGGTTACCACTCTGTTTCAAAAATGTCAAAAAATGAAGTTTGCTCCATTGCCTTCTCACTACATTTTCCTGAAAGTGTAAGTCTAACTGAGTTCAGAACAAAAAACCGTATAACTTAAATACATATATACTGAAACGCAAAAGAAACTTACACCTTTTAAACCTTCAAATATCAACAATAACACTGCGTGTAGTAAATGTGTGAACTTATTTGTGGACAAAACGGTCACGGATGGTCACTTGAACCTTCAATGGTCACTTCATAGCACAGCTGTTGAACAGCCGTTTTGACTGTCAGTGATTAGCCAAGGGGTACGGGATGATTTTAATGAGCTGCACGTGATGTCTTGATATTGGCTTTAAAAAGGCCAGTGCAAAATGGGCATTTCAATCAACATGCCACAATTGTCAAGGGATCAACGGCATTGTGCCTTGGGCATACTGCAAGGCGGATTGAGCTACCGTGAGGTGGCACGTCGCCTTGGCTGTTCACACCAGACGATATCGGCCCTGGTGGACAGAGACACCCTCCACAACTCTGTAGATGACAGACCTAGATCAAGGAGGCCAAGAGTCACCATTGCAAGGCAGGACAGGCAGATGGTCCTAAGTTAGATGGCTTCAGACATTGAGGACTGAGTGGGACAGAATCCAGCAGCAATCAATCCAAAGACTGGTAGGCAGTAGGCAGTATGCACCGACGATGCAATGCCTGTATCCAAAACAATGGTGGCAACACACGCTATTGAAAGGGGACTGACATTGCACCCTGTGCTGTTTTGTACTGTAGAACAAACTTATGAGATGGTGTATCTTGGTCAAAAACTTGACATGTCATCAATAAAATGCCAATGTTTCAATTAGCAATTGTTGGTTTGTTTTATTTTGAACTGTTACAATTATATTACATTTCAAACAAGTGGTAAGTTTCTTTTGCGTTTCAGTATATATACCGAAATATGATACTTTGAAGAAGGGGTACCTATACTATTCTGATGGTTTTGCGAGTTTTCAATGAAATTACCTAATTTTTCTTTTTTGGCAAAATAAATGAAGGTCATAGTATGTAACTTATTCTAGCAACTAATCTAATAATCAAAATATCAATTTGTGGGATTATTAAGAAATAATACATACCTATTTTTTTATTACTGCTCTATTCAGTGACTGGCAGATGCTGAAAAGCACTAAAAGAGAGAAGATTTATCAAACAAATTGTTGGACGGAAATTTACAATTCAATCAATTCTGGGAGTAACAAAAAGCTCTAAATTCTCCAAAACTGTTTTAACTGCCTTCTGAATTAATAAAAAAAAAATTTTAATACCTGGAAAATTATTTTAAATTTTTTTTAAGAAAATTAATTTTTTAATCAAATTCAAAAAAGTGTGACGTGCAGTCGGACAAAAATGAAAAATTACTCAAACCAAAGCCATGTACGTTTTCTATTATATCTATATCACTGTTCCCCATTTGTAAATACATTTTAGTGAAAATAATCTGATGCACAGAAGAATAAAAAACCAATGTCACCCTGCGGGTGACCCGTATCTTGCCAAAAGGTGACCACGTGTGACTTCTTTAAGGTCACACTGAGGTGAACAGAGCTGCTATCCACCAGGAGCGACTCCTTGAGGAATTCTGCCTACGAGAGATTCCGATGAGAATCGTTCTACAGAGTAACCATGAAAAAATAAGGGTTTTGTCGACTTTGATGCTTGACCTTTTTGTGACCTTGACTTTTATATCTCTCCAGGACCGTTGTACATTAAATATCAAGAGATTTTGATGAGAACTGAGGAAATAAAATTTTCATGAAAAAACCGTTTTTTCGTCATGAAGTCATCAAATGACATCATAGCGTCAAACTTTTGACAGATCTGGAAAGCACTTATCAAGCGCTTTCATATGAGGTATTACTCGATATGGTATCTAAGATTTCAAAATTTGACCTTGGGGTCAAAAACTTTCGACCTCCAGCGCTAACCATAAAGGTCAAGGCCGATCGCCACCAAAAATTAATCAGCTGAGTGCCAGACCATGAACTATATTCCCATGAAGTTTGAAGACGATCCGATCAAAATTACTCAAAAAATAAGGGTTTCGTCGACTCCCCTGATTTGCGACAAAGTGACCTTGACCTTTGACCTTGAAGATTTTATGCGCTGAAAGGGACCTCTATAGGACTCTGACATGCGAAGTTACAAAAATTTCCAACGATAACTGTGCTCTGCAGAGTGATCGATACGTGATTACAGACAAAAATAATAAATAAACCAATGGCACCCGCAGGGTGACCCGTATCTTGTCAAAAGGTGACCATGTGTGACTTCTTTAAGGTCACACTGAGGTGAACAGAGCTGCTATCCACCAGGAGCGACTCCTTGAGGAATATCTGCCTACGAGAGATTCCGATGAGAATCGTTCTACAGAGTCTTCTTCTTCTTTCGGCTGTTCCCGTTCGGGGTCGCCACAGCAGATCATCCGTATGATCCGCATAGTGATTTGGCACATGTTTTACGCCGGATGCCCTTCCTGACGCAACCCTGGTCGCCTCTTACAACACAGGGATATAGAATAGTTCTACAGAGTAACCATGAAAAATATGCGTTTGCCTCATAACGTCACCAAATGACGTCATAATGTCTCAAGCTTGACATATCTAGAAAGCACTCATCGAGGTGTTCAATTTGAGGTACTACACGATATTGGTCCTAAAACTTGAAAATTTGACCTTGGGGTCAAATATGTTTGACCTGAGGCGCTAACCATGAAGGTCAAGGCCAATCGCCACCAAAAATTAATCAGCTGAGCGCCAGACCATGAACTATATTCCCATGAAGTTTTACGACGATCCGATCAAAATTACTCAAAAAATAAGGGTTTCGTCGACTCCCCTGATTTGCGACAAAGTGACCTTGACCTTTGACCTTGACCTTCAAAATTTTGTGCGCTGAAAGGAACCTCTATAGGCCTCTGATATGCGAAGTTACAAAAATTTCCAATGATAACTGTGCTCTGCAGAATTTTTTATACGTGATTACAGACAAACAAACAAACAACAAAAAAAAAACATACAAGCTGACTAACATATCTTGCAAAAACTTCGTTTTGGCAAGATAAAAATACTAAAAAAATAAAATCAAAAAAAAAAAACATACAAGCTGACTAACATATCTTGCAAAAACTTCGTTTTGGCAAGATAATAAAAGCATTTTTTTTTTAAAAAACGTGACGTGCAGTCGGACATTTGCGTTGGAAAGTTCAGTCAAGCGGCTGTAATTAAGTATCCACCCGGATCATCTCAATTTTTTTTTACATTGATTATTGGTTATAAGTTGAATAACTTAAGACACGTAAATATGAGATATTAATAAAGTCATTTTGTTAGGAGATTTCATAGTCCCAGGCTCTAAAAGGGCAATAAAACAAGAAAAAATAAAAATATGCCAGAATGTGCATATATCATGCGAATCCACCACTGACCGACACAAATGCTGATTTTCTCAGACGGTGGGTGACAACCTTTTGATTAGATGAGAAATTTCATATAGAATGTTTTATATGTTGTATTTTTACATGGTCTAATATATGTCATATTTTAAGGTGAAACAAGAAAAAAGGCCAACACTGGGCATGTATATTCAATAAAAATCCTGTAGATGCAGTAATATACATCATAGACCCATGAACCTATATATTTTAAGGTCCTATGGAACACTGTGTGTGCAATGAACCAAATTTCATGACCAGTAGTAGTCTTTGTGACTTTCAAAAATGCCACTCATGTCAGGGTATGCCCTAAAATAGGGGTGGTAACCACTTACATGCGCTTAGCCTGCCCGTAGTTTTCTTCCATTGACCCAGCACGGTTCGTGCTTGAGAACCAGTAAGCCGATTGGGCTGCAAGTTGTCGTTTGGACTGACGGACTTTGGCAATTCCGCTCGGTTACACCGGACCGAGGTCGCCAGAGCGACCCGGTTTGACAGAGTCCGTCGAGGGTGTGACTTCCCCAGTAATTTGACGACGTGGGTACTGAGGTATATTGAAATTTGGCTATTAACCCTACTCCACGCCGTCAGAGAATTGGCGAGCACTGTCCTTAAGTGACCCGTGACCTTCGGAGTTGTCCGAGGTCACGACCTAAATTCCGGGTGTTCGGTGGGAGACGGCTCTACTGCTCCACCTGGCGGCCGTACCTCGCCACCGACCCCCGGCCCACAACACTATCGTTTTTGGCCAAAATTATCAATGGTGAAGAATCACTTAAAATGAGGACAAATGTGTCCAATAGCCGCGTCATTCCACCAGTCAACAAGAAGAAGAACAACAATGCGGAGCTCTTTTCGAGCCAGCGTTCGCAACGCGACACAGCTAATAAAGGTTTTGTCTTCACCAGAAGAAGAAGAAGAAGAAGAAGAAGAACAAGAACAACTCGGAGCTCTCTCGCATTCGCTACGTGAGACGCCGCTAAAAATAAATAATTCTCGGATCCAGATCCAGGTTCAGATCTTCACCAAAATCGAATCAATTCATTCTTGCACACACAACCTGTCCACCAAGTTTAGTCTGAATCTGTCCATAACTTTTTGAGATAACCTGCACACAGAGACAGAGACAGACACACAAACAAAGCGAAGACATCGTGCAGAGCACGACACTTGCAAAATCCATAAAACAAATCCGACCTCAAAAATGATTGGTTAGTTGAATTAAATGACCAATATGCAACTCCTCTTCAAATTTCAAGTGAATCGGATGAAAATTGACAATTTTACAAATTTGGCCTATGTTGTCCTTTTGGTCCATGTTGACCTCAAAAATAATTGGCTGGTTTAATCCAGTGACCTGAAATATAACTTCTCTTCAAATTTCAAGTCAATCGGATGAAAACTGAGGATTTTAGAAACACCACCATAGCTGTTGACCTTTGGCCTATGTTGACCTTTTGACCTCAAAAACAATAGGCTCCTTCCTAATGACAAACTCTACCATGTGGTGAAGTTTCGTGAAGATCAGTGTAAAATTGTGACCTGTAGGCGACAGACAGGCAGACAGACAAAATAACAAAATCGACTGACTAATATACTCGAAAAATCTTCGATATTGCAAGTAACAAAGACAGACAGAGAGGGGTGAAGACATAACTTCGTTCACCTTCGGTGGCAGAGGTGGAACACATGCGTGGAACACAAAACAGGCAGAGGTAACAATGCGTGGAACACAAAACAAACAAACAAAAAATGTAATCGTAACAACGTTCAGATTTTCCACTTAAGATATAATTACTGTACTTTCAAAAATGAGTCATGTCAGCATGTGATGTCTGGCAGGTTCCAGGCAACAGCAGAGTGCATTGGCAATCTCATATTTGCGCATCAGACAAAAAAAAGCCAATTACAGAAACATCTGATCGTGTATCATTCAAATGCACAAAAATGGAATGACGGAAGCAAACTCTTACCTAGACTTTGATCGAGAATAAGAATACGATCGAGAACCCGACTGTGGATTTGGAGGGGTTCTGCTCGGTGACCTGGACAATGAACCCTGCTCACAAACACACTTTGCATCAGCTAAAGAAAACAGCATAGACGCATAATGGGTCTTATCCAAAAGAAAATAAGATATTGCAAATCAGTGGGTACAAAGAAACATTCTCTGACGACTTCAAAATAATAATAATTGTTATAATAATAAAAAAAAAATGTGGGGGTTTATAACAAACAGAAAAATGAACATGTGCATTTTAAAGTCATACTCAATTATGTCTTCAGAAATTATATTCAGTGATCATGGTGTTGAAAAACAGCAACTTGCAATTTGGAAAATCCATATTCACACAAGTTGTAAAAATATGGAAAAACAAACAAGCACAATTTAAGGTTTTTCTAAAAATAGAAAAGGCTCAGAAAGTCCAAAGTTTCAGCAAGTGGCCCTCATCAGGGACTAAGCAGTCCATACACACTTAGGATCTTAAATATGCTACTGTCGAGGCTAACCCACAGGCCTGCAGTAGAATACGAGGACCAAGCAAACCAATCCGATCACTCAAGTCAAGGATTTTTGCAAAATGTAAAAATCTAGTGCAACTCACTTGGTGCACTGTAATAATCAGAGTTGCCTCATCCGAGTGATCATGAAAGTGGCTGGCTTGATATCATCGAGAAATGCAAACCCGTGTTTCTTGACATTTTCAGGAAGATACTGATGATGCAAGTTCATTCAGATAATAGCCTGGTGTTGGCTTAGTGGTCAGGGTGGCAGCTTGGGATCCTAGGGTCCTGAGTTCAAGCCCCGTTGGCCACTGAATTAATACACCAGGAGGTTGACTCAGCCTGTCATCCTTCCAAAGTTGGCGAAATGAGTACTAGTGTATACTGGTAGAGGGTCACTGCATCAGCGACACAGTCGCGCTTCCAAGAATTAATAGCTACCCCAGCAGCTTAGCTGCCATACGCAAGAAGAAGAAGATTCAGATAATGAGCAGATAAAAGAGGCAAATTATTTCACAACAAAGATGTCGATTAACATCTGCAGTCATGCTGAAGCCTTCCATCACTCATCCCTCTTAAAAACTTAAATTGAGGTTACGTGGTGTTGAAATATGGGTTTGCGAGACAACATCTAGCAATATTCTCCTTACTGCTTACCCACTGCGGCTGCCATTGGGAAGGGGGAAACTTTCCTTCTCTATCCTTTTGTAAGCGATGGAAGGTAGCGAACAGAGAATCGTTTTGCTGTCATGAAACGAGCGGCAATCAACCAGAATCATCCAATTCGCAGAAGGAAGCAGTTTTAAATAAAAATCGCTTCTTGCCATGAATATCTTCATTGACGAACAATAATGGGGAACTTGGCAATTCATGAGATGCTCCATATTTTAAATACATGTACAGTAGAGTCAAAGCTTACTGTGATTTGCACAATTGAAGATTACGCAACGCCTAGTTCTACGATCTTCAGCAATAAATTAATAAAGTGCCACAAGCGTGCTTTTCCAGTCATGTACATCACAAAAAGTGGCCCTGGAACAGCATTCCAAAACTCACCAAAGATCCCACCAGTAGCTTTTCATCCAATTCCAAGATGTATTAAAGTTTGAGAACCTTGTCAAAAATCTCAGGCAAAGGTGTGGTCAACTTCTTTTTAATCCTTTCACAATTGCACTTGCACATACAAATGAGCATTGGAACCGTCTGGAGGTGGTCAAATCACACTTTTCCTTCCAGACAATGCACCACCGCCACCACACCTCCACCTCACGCCAGCCTCTCCCAACCCCCACTTGCAATATTTTCTAACCCCATTAACCCTCCTCCATAGCCCAACCCTCTCACTTGTAGGTTTCTGCATTTCCTCCTCTCCTATTAATTGCTTCCCTTGCCTGGTGTGTCCAACCGTAGGGCTGCCGTCAGCTCGTTACCTTTCTACCCTCTGTCGTCACCTCACCCTTCCATGAACCTTGATCTTTTGTAGAAAAATATAAACATAGCCCGAGTAGCCCCTTTAAAATCCAAGCACAATAGCCTGAATATTCCCTGATGAAGTCCTCCATGGCTGTAAAGCTAGACTTTGTGAGCCTATAAAAATACATCTTTTCTTTTTTTTTTTAGAAAAAGGAATGACTTGAGTCGATTGTACTTGTGCGTCTTCTGCACTGCAGCTTGCACAGAGTTTGCAAACAATCGGTGAGTGGCTTCCGAAATTGCAAGTTTTACCAAATTTTAACAATCAAAAGTAAAACCAATCCAAGCAACAGCCCGAATGTGACACCGCCAAGAATGACAGATCTTCACATTGGTGCATTCCGGCCATCTGCCTAGTGGAGCTTTTCTTAGGCTCATTGTCAGTGCTGGAAAAACAGAAACAGCACCTTTATGATGAACAAATACAAAAAATGGAGCTTTACAATATCAATTTTGGATTTAGGAGTGGGTGTTGAGAGAGAGAGAGAGAGAGAGAGAGAGAGAGAGAGAGAGAGAGAGACAGAGAGAGAGAGAGAGAGAGAGAGAGAGAGAGAGAGAGAGAGACACAGAGAGAGAGAGAGAGACACAGAGAGAGAGAGAGAGACACAGAGAGAGAGAGAGACACAGAGAGAGAGAGAGAGAGAGAGAGAGAGAGAGAGAGAGAGAGAGAGAGAGAGTAAATAAATGGCAAAGAAAATGTCAAACTTAAAGGAAAATAAAAGTGCAATAAATTGAGCAAAGCAATGTGGGGGGAAAAAATAAAATAAACAAATAAAACCCAATTTTGGACCTCGAAACAGTGACCCAGTGTGCTTTGAGAGTGAGTTAAAGATCGATGACATTTAAAATAAATAAATTAATATCTTCATGCATTGAAAAAAAAACAAAACAAATAAATACAGGTTCATTTTTAAATGCAAGCAAAAATTTTTCCGTTTTAAAAGCAATCGATCCAAATATGTGATGAAGATTCAACAACACCTGCACAAATCAGGGACATCTACAACAAATGGTCAAAAACAAATGAATGTGGTGCCGTTGGGAGGACGTATACACTGTAAAACAAAAGGTGTTGGGTTTTGTAATGCTCGAATCGGCTCACTGAGTAGTGCACAGAAGAGAAAGAAAACGCACAAATCATCCGATTAATCCCCTGGATTCAAGTCCCATTACCTTACCTATGCATCTTCAACATTTCACCCCCTCCCTCATTCTGAGTTATTCTTCACATTTCACACAAATTCATTCACTCTTCTATCTGAACCGATGCTTTTCCGGGCAGCGCCTCCGGTAAAAAGCAATTTGGCATGGGTTTGGAAATTCGCCATTTTCAGTGGGCAGCATTCTGCAACATTATTCGGTAAAATTCAGCTTTCAAAGAGACAGGAAAAAAAGGGACAAGAGATTACAAAACACATGCAATTTAACAATCATTCGAACAAACCACCCTTTGGTGGAAACACTTGAGTTTTGTTAAAAATCCTGAGTACATTTACCGTTTGCATAGCGAAAAGGGGAAGGGGACACACCAATATTTAACAGATCTATCGCCAATGGAAAAAAAAGCTAGCAGCCTTTTTGCTGACCCTCAAATCGTCAAGCCACTGTTGTCAAAAGCAATCGAAAGAATTACAGAGTTTAAAATATATATAAATAAAATAAATCTCGAGTATATCCCAGAGTGCAACGCACACGTGCGAGACCCTCCTTCTCTCTCCCCCCCCCTCCTTTTTTCCTCCTTAGCTTGAGTCTACCTTCATTAATCCACGGTAAACTCCACAAGCACCTGGATCAAAGCTAAATTCGATTAAAATGTCACACAGTTGCTGATCGTAAGCTGATCTGGCAAATAGTTTACACAAAAAAAAATTAAAACTGCAGATAAAGAAAATATATTTACAGAAAAATAGGCACAAAACTAACGTACGGGCCTAAATGTAAAGGCTAGCTAAGAGCTAGGATTGACTAGGCCGCAGGCCGGACGGGCGACATAATCGAAAGAGTGACGAAAGCTCCGCATCGGGCCGCGGTTTCGTTCGCCCAGTCGCTTACTCTCGTCTCGAATCTGACGCATTCTTCCACTTCGCTCATGGTTACAATCGGCGGGAAACGCAGAGAGAAGAAGAGGACATAAACGACATGAGAGCGCGGCGAAAAAAACCGCCACTCAGGGAGACGAAAAAAATCAGGAACGAACGAATCACCGTCCTTCATTAGTCATTCGCTGTCATTCAGTCTTTTTTTGTTGTTGGAGGTTCCTTTGGCCAATATTTATTTAGTGTACACAGTATTCATCTACTACTTCAAATTATTATTTTTTCGTTTGTTTGGGACATTAATTTATTTAACATACGTAATTGTGGTCGAATTTAACCAACCCCACATGCCCTCTCCTTTATTCAAACCCCGCCCACGTCTTCTCAAATGGAAAAGGGATTTCAGTCATCGCCGGTCCGTGTGCGTCACCTATCGGAATTCTGACGTATATGCAACCCCGTTCTTGGCGTTTAATTTTTGCCAATTATAGGGGGGGGGTGACATCGAGCCTTACACACGCGATTAAAAAAAAAAAACACAAACAAAGAAAGAAAGAAAACAACGTTATTAAAAATTAAGAGAAATAACACCATGCATCAAACAAAACGACCAAATGAAACCAGGAACCTCCAACGTGTTTGAAACAGCAATTTTAAGGGTTAACTCAGGGCGTGTCTCATTGGATGAGGGCGTATCTCATTGGATGAGGCGTGACTCATTGGATGAGGGCGTGTCCCATTGGATGAGGGCGTGTCTCATTGGATGAGGGCGTGACTCATTGGATGAGGGCGTTTCTCATTGGATGAGGGCGTGTCTCATTGGATGAGGGCGTCTCTCATTGGATGAGGGCGTGTCTCATTGGATGAGGGCGTGTCTTATTGGATGAGGGCGTGTCTCATTGGATGAGGGCATCTCTCATTGGATGAGGGCGTGTCCCATTGGATGAGGGAGTGTCTCATTGGATGAGGGCGTGTCTCATTGGATGAGGGCGTGTCTCATTGGATGAGGGCGTGTCTCATTGGATGAGGGCGTGACTCATTGGATGAGGGCGTCTCATTGGATGAGGGCGTCTCTCATTGGATGAGGGTGTGTCTCATTGGATGAGGGCGTGTCTTATTGGATGAGGGCGTATCTCATTGGATGAGGGCGTGACTCATTGGATGAGGGCGTGTCCCATTGGATGAGGGCGTGTCCCATTGGATGAGGGCGTGACCATTGGATGAGGGCGTGACTCATTGGATGAGGGCGTGACTCATTGGATGAGGGCGTGTCCCATTGGATGAGGGCGTGACTTTTGGATGAGAGCGTGATTCATTGGATGAGCGCGTGTCTCATTGGATGAGGGCGTGACTCATTGGATGAGGGCGTGTCCCATTGGATGAGGGCGTGTCCCATTGGATGAGGGCGTGACTTTTGGATGAGGGCGTGATTCATTGGATGAGCGCGTGTCTCATTGGATGAGGGCGTTTCTCATTGGATGAGGGCGTGTCTCTTTGGATGAGGGCGTGACTCATTGGATGAGGGCGTCTCTCATTGGATGAGGGCGTGTCTCATTGGATGAGGGCGTGTCTCATTGGATGAGGACGTGACTCATTGGATGAGGGCGTGACTCATTGGATGAGGGCGTGTCTCATTGGATGAGGGCGAGACTCATTGGATGAGGGCGTGACTTTTGGATGAGGGCGTGACTCATTGGATGAGGGCGTGTCTTATTGGATGAGGGCGTGTCTCATTGGATGAGGGCATCTCTCATTGGATGAGGGCGTGTCCCATTGGATGAGGGAGTGTCTCATTGGATGAGGGCGTGTCTCATTGGATGAGGGCGTGTCTTATTGGATGAGGGCGTGTCTCATTGGATGAGGGCATCTCTCATTGGATGAGGGCGTGTCCCATTGGATGAGGGAGTGTCTCATTGGATGAGGGCGTGTCTCATTGGATGAGGGCGTGTCTCATTGGATGAGGGCGTGTCTCATTGGATGAGGGCGTGACTCATCGGATGAGGGCGTCTCATTGGATGAGGGCGTCTCTCATTGGATGAGGGTGTGTCTCATTGGATGAGGGCGTGTCTTATTGGATGAGGGCGTATCTCATTGGATGAGGGCGTGACTCATTGGATGAGGGCGTGTCCCATTGGATGAGGGCGTGTCCCATTGGATGAGGGCGTGACCATTGGATGAGGGCGTGACTCATTGGATGAGGGCGTGACTCATTGGATGAGGGCGTGTCCCATTGGATGAGGGCGTGACTTTTGGATGAGAGCGTGATTCATTGGATGAGCGCGTGTCTCATTGGATGAGGGCGTGACTCATTGGATGAGGGCGTGTCCCATTGGATGAGGGCGTGTCCCATTGGATGAGGGCGTGACTTTTGGATGAGGGCGTGATTCATTGGATGAGCGCGTGTCTCATTGGATGAGGGCGTTTCTCATTGGATGAGGGCGTGTCTCATTGGATGAGGGCGTGACTCATTGGATGAGGGCGTCTCTCATTGGATGAGGGCGTGTCTCATTGGATGAGGGCGTGTCTCATTGGATGAGGACGTGACTCATTGGATGAGGGCGTGACTCATTGGATGAGGGCGTGTCTCATTGGATGAGGGCGAGACTCATTGGATGAGGGCGTGACTTTTGGATGAGGGCGTGACTCATTGGATGAGGGCGTGTCTTATTGGATGAGGGCGTGTCTCATTGGATGAGGGCATCTCTCATTGGATGAGGGCGTGTCCCATTGGATGAGGGAGTGTCTCATTGGATGAGGGCGTGTCTCATTGGATGAGGGCGTGTCTTATTGGATGAGGGCGTGTCTCATTGGATGAGGGCATCTCTCATTGGATGAGGGCGTGTCCCATTGGATGAGGGAGTGTCTCATTGGATGAGGGCGTGTCTCATTGGATGAGGGCGTGTCTCATTGGATGAGGGCGTGTCTCATTGGATGAGGGCGTGACTCATCGGATGAGGGCGTCTCATTGGATGAGGGCGTCTCTCATTGGATGAGGGTGTGTCTCATTGGATGAGGGCGTGTCTTATTGGATGAGGGCGTATCTCATTGGATGAGGGCGTGACTCATTGGATGAGGGCGTGTCCCATTGGATGAGGGCGTGTCCCATTGGATGAGGGCGTGACCATTGGATGAGGGCGTGACTCATTGGATGAGGGCGTGACTCATTGGATGAGGCCGTGTCCCATTGGATGAGGGCGTGACTTTTGGATGAGGGCGTGATTCATTGGATGAGCGCGTGTCTCATTGGATGAGGGCGTGACTCATTGGATGAGGGCGTGTCCCATTGGATGAGGGCGTGTCCCATTGGATGAGGGCGTGACTTTTGGATGAGGGCGTGATTCATTGGATGAGCGCGTGTCTCATTGGATGAGGGCGTTTCTCATTGGATGAGGGCGTGTCTCATTGGATGAGGGCGTGACTCATTGGATGAGGGCGTCTCTCATTGGATGAGGGCGTGTCTCATTGGATGAGGGCGTGTCTCATTGGATGAGGACGTGACTCATTGGATGAGGGCGTGACTCATTGGATGAGGGCGTGTCTCATTGGATGAGGGCGAGACTCATTGGATGAGGGCGTGACTTTTGGATGAGGGCGTGACTCATTGGATGAGTGCGTGTCTCATTGGATGAGGGTAGGGGTGCACCGCTGATACAATGCCCTCTGTTGGTTCAGGCAGGAATTTGTTCATGATGGCTTGCCTTTTATTCGTGAAAGACACTGAATGTCTGTACCTTTAACGTCCATCAACGAATGCTGGCAGACAGGACGCCAGTTTAACGTCCATCCCAGGGACACACATTGATGAATCACCCTGCCTGTGAAACAATGGAATGACGGCTTTATTGCTCAGTCGGGAATCGAACCTCGGTGAGATAGCTTCCAATCGAGTGTGCAAAACTGTGAGTCATCCTGTGTGGATTTGTTTGCATGTTTGAAGAACAGAAATTGAAAATTTCCATTTCGAGCACAAAGAATAAAAGCACAACGTGTGGATTTGTTTGCATGTTTATTGTGGTTCAGAATGAACATAAAATCCTTTAAAATAAGCAAAATGATCCGACTTTTTTGATTTACAATCATGAATTAATATTTTTTTTACTGTCCCACCTACAATATCTTCAACAACAAGTTATGATGTCCTAGATGTGTTCTTGTTTAAAGATCGCAGCCCATGGAAAAGCGAGGTGATCAAGTGGAAAGGCAACAAACTGGCAGTGTGGCCACCTTTGACACAACGAGCACTGTATGAACGAAGAGGAGCTGAGAAGAGTGGAGGAAACACAGTAACCTGATACTGCCAGTTACAGAGTTAGGTTTGGTCGGGTTCATTGGGTATAAAAGGACTCAAAAGTGACATGTATCTCACTGTGTAGCCGAGACACATTACTAGCAAATTAAATAAAATTGTAAAATTGTTGATTTGGAGCTCTGAAGTACCAAAGTTCCAAACTGCAAGTCATCGGTCAGCCAAATACACGTGTACAGTCATGGTGTGTTGCAGATAGCACAAGAAAGAAACACAAGATGATGGTGATTTTCTCCTGAAGTCGGAGTGGAACCGGAATGCATAGAGCCGATCGGCTCACATTCTCCCCTAACCAAAGCGCTGGGGCAAGGCTCGCATCCAGACATATGCAGGTACAGTTTCCTGTGAGTTGCGGCGCTCTGCTACTCCTGCCTCTGCCCTCTGGTCACTCTTGGTGATTCCACGGCCAAAACTGCAAAGGGAACAAATGCCGTTATCAGCATAGATGGGCAAGGATGATGTGATTTATAAATGATAATTATAACAGGTGTAGTTGGTTATATCTTAAAGGTGAAATGGAGTACAAGTTATTCATGGTTTGGCCTGTATCTCCCGATTTGTATCTTAATGCAGGGATAGTAATGCATGAACCCAGGTTAAATTCCACACACCATATATCGTTGAAATTAGTGTAAAAGTTGCCACAAAAACCCAAGGTTCTCTGATCGATCAATGTCCAACAAGGAGTCTAGCATTGCCCAAATTTGTGTTTATTTAAGAGACTAGGGGGCCCATTTGTCCATTGCACCAAATTTTTGGTCTTCACAGCCTTGGGTGTTTTTGCTCAAATGAACAAAAACAATACGTTTCCCAGCCTGGAAGCCTTGGAGCCATACTAACAATAATAATAATAATAATAATAATAATAATAATGATAATTAGAGGTCTTTCAGGGTCTTGGGGGTCTTAAAGGGTTGAAGAGGTCTCAGCAGTCTAAAGGGTCAAAAGGTACATAATTAATACACAAAAAGCATGACACACACACACACACACACACACACACACACACACACACACACACACACACACACACACACACACACACACACACACACACACACACACACACACACTTCATCTTACTATAATCCACCGTCTGTCCGTCTGTCTATTCCCAGGTACCGCAAAAATGGCTGAACCGATCGCAAACACTTTTTGGGTTTGTAATCATGGGACCCCTTGGAGTAAAATAGGCGTAAATATAATAACATGACCCCCTTGACGGCTCCTGTAGGGAGCAGGTGCTTCTAGTGTGTATAATTAGATATTTAGAAATAAAAGACAAATTTGCCATTTTTTGAACTCATTGAACCATTCATTGAACTCATTGAACCATTCATTGAACTCATTTTTGAACTATGATAATCTCATTCTGTCAGGAGATGCCACATGCACACACTCTATTGATAGTGGGGCAACTTAGCTAAATATAGCATAACAATTGTGCATTTTGTGAGGAAAGCACCAAATTTGGCACACTCGTAGCCTATCATATTATGAACAGATTTGGATATTGGGCCATCTCAAATTCAGCCGCTGATGGCTGTGGCAGCCACTTTCCACTGCCATCAAAATTTTGAGTTGGCCCAATATCTAAATTTGTTTATAATATGTTAGGCTACTAGTGTGCCAAATTTGGTGCTTTCCTCACTAAATGCACAATTGTTATGCTAAGTTGCCCCACTATGAAGGGGGAGCTCTCAAACATTATCAAGACGACATATCGTTTGTTATTTCGATTTTACATAAAAATCGTTCATAATTGGGATTCTCGCTTACCTGCTCAGCGAGGATCAGGGCATCACGAGCTTTTTATAAAGGGGGGGGGGGATGGGCATTGAGAATTCTAAACTGAAGCCGGAGGTTGAGGCTGCATAATGGTTTTAGACTGTGTTGCCTTGGCTGACAAGATGGCTGAAATAACCGTGTAGTGCACTCAGTGTGGAGCACTCAGTATGTGCAAGTCGCAAGACTTACAGTTTTTTGTTTTTTTGAACACTACTTACACAAAAAAATCACATAATTCGCTGGGATAGTGGGATGTATTTTCAAGTTTATCATTGCCAAAGTTCTCAAACATTATTTTATCCTTTCACAATGATCACAAAGATTTTTCTCAAAATTGACAATGACAATCAAGGGGGATTCGATTGATCAGGGTTGGGAACCGTACATAAGTCCTTAAAGAGTCGCAGGTTGCTGGCTGATGTTCTAGCCCTTTCAACTCTGTCTCTGTCTCTGTCTCTGTCTCACTTTTACAGCAATATTGGGCTCACAGATGAGGTTATACGTTTACCACATGAAGGACAAAGACAGGAGTTGACTCAGTGAAAGCCACAAATTATTTATATGTTCAGCACATGGTTAAATGCATCGAGATGTAATTGTAAAAGTTGAGTGCAGTTAAAAGGTGATATGTTGTAATGTTATATTTAGACTTTAAGCAGTGTGGAAGGATCGTGAGAGTTCAGGAAATATCTGGTTACTTCCATATGTTGAACCATCTCATGTTAATGAGCAATTTCTAGCTGCATCAGGACATTGAACCCTCTAGTATTTATGAATAATCTGTAAGGGTAGGCCTTTCATGAATGTTTTTGGATTGAGTATATAAATGATAAAGTGTGAGAGTGATTAGAAGGGTCAATCACCATTCACTGTATTACGCTGTGTCCAGTGCCATGTCTAGTCTGGGTTAGATTCCTGACCCGACTATAAACTGTTCCGATTGGTGCTTCGCAGGGAGGGTGTTGCATCACTGGTTGTGCTGACCCTCAGATGTTAGGCAGTTATGGTATGTTAAGCTGGGTGTCCCGTCTACAAGCATTACTTCTTTAGTTGCTGTCTTTTACATTAATTGGCGTCTTTCTTGAAGAGTTGGTGAGTCGAGATTATTGAATATCCGAGAGTATTGAAGGAGACTGCAGAGCTGATAAGCATTATGTTGGCAGAGCAGACAAGCATGATGGTAACATTATATAACAATCATGCTTAACTGCTCTGCCAACTTGATTCTGCATTGTTGTGTTGCTCACTTAGCCAGTGATCAGAATCATATGATCATTTACATCGTCGATCTAATAACAGGATACAACATGTGTCAATGATGTTTTATAGGCCGACCTTTTATCATACAACATGATAGCCATTCTTCACAAAAACAACCACATCACTGATCCAGCCATTCATCAACTGGTTGTAGGCATCCAAACTTTTCCATGCCTTCATGTCTTCAAGGGTGTAAACATTTTTTAGTAAATAAATGACAAATAACGAAATCTGGATATGAAATGGTTGGAAAAGTTGTCACGATTCTGGATCATGATGTATTCAGCAATTCATACGAGTCTGTAATCTGTATTGTCTATAACCTGTATATTGTTATAATATCACCCCCAAAGACAAAGTGTCAACGTATCAACATACCTAAGCTTCGGGACAAGCTTTGACCCCAATTGTTTGGTCAAGATAAAACACTATTTTTCTACTTTACCAATCGTGAATGGACATTTATTTGTCCTCTGCTTGTACTCCAATATGGCCATGGGGTCGTGTGTACGCACAAATTGCTGATGTCATGAAACACTCTCCATATCTGTACTGAATTGTGGGATTCGAATACTGCACCATTGTTTTGTTGCTAAAAGTCTTTTAATTATTTTCAGGAAACAGTAGTTTGCCATATTTGTGACTCGTACTGTGAAGGTCAATGTATATTTTAAATGCAACCGCACTTGGTGGAGTGCATACCTCTGCCAGGCTGAAGAGTTGACGTTTTGTATCCCACTGATAGGCCGCATCTGGATCCGGACCTTAACAAAATCTAATTGGCTTGTTCTTGTCATATAACCAACTAATCCACCAAATGTTGTCATAATCCATCCAAAACTTTTTGAGATATTATGCATATGTATCATTTTTGCCCCCCCCCCCTTAAGCCTAGTGTTGGCGTAATGGTTAGAGTAGCGGCTTGGGATCCAAAAGGTCCTGAGTTCAAGCCCCGTTGGCCGCTTGAATTAATACACACCAGGAGGTTGACTCAGCCTGTCATCCTTCCGAGGTCGGCAAAGTGAGTACCAGTGTACTGGGCCCGGTGTATGCCCCGGTTAGAATAGGTGTACGGTATCCCTGTGTCGTAAGAGGTGACCAGGGTTGCGTCAGGAAGGGCATCCGGCATAAAACATGTGCCAAATCATTATGTGGATCATAACGGATGATCCGCTGTGGCGACCCCCTCATGGGAGCAGCCGAAAGAAGAAGAAGAAGATCATTTTTGGCCCCATTTCTCAATGGTGAAGAATCACTAATGAAAACTAGGACACTCGATAGAGCGCATACTCCCGCCACGTAATGCCTGATCCACGAGAACATATCTGGCCCAATACATTTTTGAAATATTATGCTCGACATCGTTTTTGAGCCCTATCTCTCATTGGTGAAGAATAACTTCAAAAATTAAATAATTCTCGTATCTAGATCTGGATTCGGATCTTCACAAAAATCGAATCAATTCATCGTGGTCACACATCCAACCTGTCCACAAACTTTCATCCGAATCTGTCCACAATTTTTTTTTGAGATATCCTGTTCACAGACAAGGGGTGAAAACAACTTCTGTCCACTTTTGCTGGCGGAAGTAAGAAGGAAATTAAAATTGGAATTAAATGTGAAATAAAATGTCTTCAAAAAAAAGGAATATCTGGCTTTGGTTTAAGGAATGAAATGGTGGTTTCATGCATGCAACCGTTCTGGCTCTTTTATACGATACAGTAATTTTGCGTGAATTTTTTTTAAATGGCTCTTCCTATTCTTTGGGCTAGACCCCTGGGCTAGAATGAGATAATATGAAGGGACAACCATAATAAGGAACATGTCACTGTCACGTGATGGAGAACTGAGATTCCTGCATGTCCAAGGTGCTCCCAGTGCCATAGCCCACAAGCGCTTGGGTATCAGGACACCCATTTTCGGTCATCATGAAGTTACTAGTAAAAGTCTGCATTTTGATTTTAGGTTTAACTTACCGCTGTGGCTGGAAGAAGTGGGACGTGTCAGCACGACCGAAACGCTGTGGAGTGTTGGAGAATGCTCGGACCACACGCTCCATAATCCCACGTAGAGGAGCAGTCCCCATCGACCAGCTTTCCTCCTCCCAGGATTCTTCCTGCAGTTATTCAAAAAGTGCGTGAAGAAGAGTGAACTCCACACACAACACAGGTATTGTATATGCTTGTAATGATTGATTCTATAAAAAGGTGCTTTAGATATATTACCATTGTGACGTTAACCCTCACGTCATGTTTTAAATGTTTTTAGTGGTAACTGCAAAGGAAACAATAAAATTGGCTTTTAATGTCGTACAACTTTATACGTAAAACAACACACCATTACTAGCAACATTATACAAGTATAATACTGTATTGATAAATTAACCTTCAATAAATATTGCCTCCAAACAGTAATGGCTCCAGCCAAACTTAAGATGATAGGACACTACACTGCTTAAGCCTTAGAGCAATGTCTGACTTCGCTAATGACAAGGAATTGGGAACCCATTCCTTTGTACATCTTCACCTTATTTGACCTTTGAAGTGCATGGCTGAAAGCTAATGACATTACTGCATCAGGGCTGACAGATAAACCAAAGCATAACTCACAATCATTGCTGTGCACTCACTGCTGGAGGTAAGTTCAAGAAAAACAATAATTGACAAGATTTATGTCAGATATGAGATCTTGGTGATCAGCCTCTTCGTCCAACATCCCCAAAGTGGGTTACCATTAAGAGTATCACCCCTCAGAGCAAAATATATGGAATGGAGATCAGTCGCGTAGGTCTGTGTGATCGGATCATGGTCTCTACATCCTCATATGAAATGAGTATTGATCTATAATGCCCAACAATGAACAGCTCTAAATAAAGTCCAGTAAAATGATGCGTTAATGCCACACACTAAAGGCTAGCCACTGCCTCAGGCTCACTTTCAAAGGTTCAGTCATTGTGCTAAAGTTTTTTCTCAAACTGATTTTTAGCTCATCTGGAACGTAGTTCCGTTGAGCTGATGGGTTGGTGTGTTATGAGTCCGTCCGTACACAAATACCTGCTACTTCTTCTCTGAAACTACACCCACGATTTCAATGAAACTTTACGACAACCTTCATCACCCATGACGAACCAAAGATTGTTCACAGCTTAAAAAAAAGAAATCGGGGTCTAAGGAGGTGTATGGGGGGGGGGGGTTGCCCCCAAAATATGTATTTGCTTTCTTCTCCGAAACTTCACACACAATTTCAATGAAACTTCACCATAACCTTCATCACCTATGATGTATCAAAGTTTGTTCACAACATTAAAAACAAAAAAAAATCGGGGTCGAAGGAAGAGTATGGGGGGGGGGTGGGAGGGGAAGGGGCGGGGTGGGGTGGTTACCACCCAAAATATGTATTTTCTATAACATTGGTTCATTGGTACATTTTGCTGATTCCGTCCCACGTCGACTTCCTCCTCAGTATCATTATTCTATCAGGTGAGCACCCAGGGGTATTGCCCCTATTTTTTTTCATTGGCATATTGTGTAAAGCTTCCATTGAACTGGAGAGCGGAACCTGGGCTACATTGGAACACCCCTCGACATTAAATAATGGTATGGGAAGCGGGGGGTGGGGTGGGGGGCACAGGCCACTGCCCCCCACTTTCAAAAATGTGGAGGGGCTAATACCATGTTGCCCCCTCTCTTTTCAGCAACCTATGAATGTAGACATGCAATCTCTTAGAAAAAGTGGAAGAAACAGTGGTGTAATGGTGCATTGGTTGGAGCGTCCGGTGGTGTCTCAATCCTGTGTCATGTCTCGTGTATTCGTCTGTATGTCTACTTTGTGAGACGTGTGTGTGTGTGTGTGTGTGTGTGTGTGTGTGTGTGTGTGTGTGTGTGTGTGTGTGTGTGTGTGTGTGTGTGTGTGTGTGTGTGTCTGTCTGGGGGGGGCAGCTCATTAAATCCTAGAAAAATATTTTTTATACCCTATTTACAATTGATAACAAATTGATGCTAATAAAGTATATTGTGAAAATTGTTCTCATTGGGAAGACAGAGTGGCACCGCTTGTTAACGTCCGCCATCGAAGATGGACGGAGGTTAATGTTTTCACCCCTGTCTGTTTGTTTGTTTGTTTGTTTGTGAACAGTATTACGGAAAAACTCATTGATGGATTTCGACGAAACTTGGTGGGGAGATTAGGTATGGTCCAAGGATCATGCCATTAGATTTTGGACTTGGTCCAAAGTCCAATATGGCCGCTATGGCGGCCATTTTGAAAAAATATTTGAATTATTGTTTTTGCATTTCTACATGTTTTACGTGATTTCCAATGAAAAAAAAAATTTGTTGGAGGAAAAAAAAAATTTGCAACTTTTTTTCAAAAAAAATTAGATTTTATTTGAAAAATATTGGAATTTTTTTTTGCATTTCTACATGTTTTAAGTAATTTCCAACCCCCCTCCCCCCAAAAAAAATTGTTAGAGAAAAAAAAAGAAATTTTACACCTTATTTTTCAAAAAAATTTCGATTTTATTTGTTGGCATTTCTACATGCGCGTCGATCTAGTTTAGTTTATTCAATCGTGGTTCAGTAGAGTCTGATCCATTTTGACCTACAACGAATAGGATATCAAGTTCACTTAAGTGACCCAGCAGTATTGGCGGCAGAGGTTTTGCACTCTACCGAGTGCTCCCCCTCCAGTTAGATATGTGACCTACTGGGCATAAATAATTTTTTGGGAGGGCTGATGCCCCATCGCCAGAGCCCCCTAGCAGGACATGCCTCTGGCTCATGTAGTAATGATATTGTTATGAATTCGCGCCCCGCCAGCGTGCGAACGACCGCTTTTAACCAATAGCGGCCGCTTCGCCCAACGAACGTGCAATTCAGTCGTGACCCTCTCAGAACAATGCTGGGAGCTAGTCACAGGTGGGGGGGGTTAACCTCACCACAACTCAGTCCACATTCTATCCGCGCGAAATAGGGTCCGATTACCGAATGGTCGATTTACCTAAGTACCCGCACGGATCGCGTACCGAGGAGTTGTACCACGCCACAGGTCGACTCCGGACACGAACCGCTTAAGCGGCTCGTTCCGTGCTACAGGGATAACCGAGCGGAGTTATCATCGACCTTGACAGTTCAGATTATTTACCGGGCGTTTTAAACTCACTACCAATCCCTTACGTGATGCAAGATGGAGATTCAATAAAAGGAAAGGACGAAGCAAAACGGGGAACAATCGGACAAGCACATTTATTCACAGAAGCACGGAAGGCACGTACATTACAGTAAAACAAAGGAACAAAAGCAATACACGTATACGTTTATGCAAAGAAAAACACAAGCAAAGAACCAACACAGATCTACAACCGAATAAGGCAATTCACATGGCAACACTTAAAACAGTTCTACTTCTCAAGACTGGCGCCACCCACAGACATTTACACAAAACCCCAAAAGAAAAGGAAGTCGCGACTTCCCTGAGCGCATCGTCCAGCCCTTGGCGACTGCAACTCCGAGTCCCTCCGGCGTGGTCCACTGGGCTCGTGCCTCGTGCCTGCACGTGTCGTCCGCCTGACAGCTCGGACGGGGTTTTTGGGGGAATGGGCCGGGTTTTCACTGCTATCTCGGTGCGGACGGGGGGGGGGGAATGGCAGGCGCTCACTCCCACTAGCGGGGTCTCGGGACTGCGCCGACTCCGAACGACCCTCCGACCAGGAACAATCACCAGGGACCAGGTTTGACGACCCGTGGCAATTCGACGACTTGCGCCAATTCAATGACCTTCACCCGACCATGACCAGACCTGAACGAACGAACAGAACCTCAACCTCTTCCTCCGAACGAATGAACCATAAGCAGGGACTCTCCAACAACTCTCGACAATTCTCATTCAGGGACAACCGACCCGACGACCCTCGACGCCCATGCCTTTTGTAGGATCGGGCTCTGCCCTTCGCTCCGCCCTGCACCCCACCCCGTTCTCAGCTCCTCCTTCCTTTGAGATGCTTCCAGAAAATGCCTCGAAGGGGGCGTTCCTCTCCCCCGGCCGCGTCACACTGCGCATCCGCCAATTGGGAGAGGACGCGCCACCCCCTCCCCCTTTCTCACCAAGAGCAGGGAAAAGTGGCGGGAAAACCCCATAGGCATTGTTGGTTTTCTTCTCCATGCGCCGTACAACGAGGGAAGGAAGATTCGGGCGGGAGATATTTGCGTGGGCGTTTTGGGCGGGAGATGCCCCTTTGCACCCTTGTTGCTGCTGCCACTCCGCTCCTTTCATCTGTCCCGCGGAGATCGTGACCGCACGGTGCTCGTTGAATGGCGAGTGGCGAAGATGGTGGTAGCGTAGTTGTGGAAGGTGGCGTCGTGGTGTAAATAGCGTGATTGTTGGCGTCGTGTAGTGAATGGCATGATCGTTGAGATGTTGGTTGTGGCGATGTTCATTGTTGTTCTTGCACCAAAATAACGACAGCAAAAGAAAAACAATTATCTCAAAGAGTCGCAGCCCGAATGAATCACACATATTCCCTCTAAACAACGGGTTTGGGCTAACTACACATGAACTTACCGATATATCTCACCTGAGGACCCTTTATGGTGTATTGCGAAATTCCACAGCCATAACAATATTAACCTTCTTACAACTTGGGTTCCTCCACATTTGATGACGTTCCTACGCCCATGAATCCGTTCTTACCCAACAATATTAAATGTCAACACATTGACATTTACATCATAACATGTCGATGTGTTGGCATCTAATATCATCGACCATAGCACAGGCCGCTTGAGGGGATGTTCCATATTTACCCCATCTTCCAATAAACCCCAGCCCCCACCCCTCCCACCACCCACAGCAATCTTCTACATCAAACTCTTAATCAAATATTAATTTAGTCATCTTTCTTGAAGGAAAACGCTTGATACACTTTCTCACTTCAAATAAGTAGGTGTTCCACATTGGGCTATAAATTCTCTGTTAATCTGAGCTTTGATATGCTAGTTAAGCCATGATGTTACTGCGGTGGTAGGGAGGAGGTAGTGAATGGGGAAGGGGTGGGGTGGGGGGGTTGGAGGTTCGGTGTGTGAGTGACATTCACAGGTCGTTAATTATAAAGTTTAACAAAATCTAATCCTTACCCTAATGCCTATCGCCCCCTCCCACCTATCCCAACCCCTCCCCCGAAAAAGAAAAGCCCAAAATCTGCATGGCACAATGTCATAGCAGTTTGTTCCTTTTAAACCCCATCACCTTGGAAAGTTAAAAGGAAAAGGAAGGAATTACTTCACAACATGATACAGATTACATATCTGTGCATGGGGTAGTTGGAGAGACAGGGGAGTGAAAAGCTTGTTGTGAGTTAATTTACCAAAAGTTCAGGACAATGCACTTTATTTCTACAAGAAACTAACATCTCTTCATTTTTGTAGTCTGTCCTCTTCGATAAAGACAATATATCAAGGTCTGTCATTTCAATGTTGATAGCCACGTTTACGTCTCGCACGTTCTATTGAGAACCAAGCTTTCCCAGATGGTAATCGGAATATTATTGAAGGTGTCCTTGAAAAGGAGCTTTGGGCAATCTAAGGGGATGCGTCTAAATAAGAACAGAGTTCAATTTCTTCGACCACTTTATTAGCGTGGAACGACAATAATCAAACAAGTATTGAACAGGTTGAAAAGCCCACAACATCCCTGGCTCCGGCTCAGGCTGCGCATGCGCACTGGCACAGGGGACCGTCGATTTGTAGAAGTACCGCAAAGTACAATGTTCTCTATCTCCCTCCGAGACTTTATTATGTTAATAGATAAAGGCTGAGAAAATATTAAGGTTAATGAATGAACAAAAGTTTATATCGCCCATCGTGTGACTATTCCATGGAGTAGTCCTTGTGCCAGGCAGGCACGCTGGTCGCTCTGGTGGATCGGCGTTGACCTATTGCTGGTGCTGGTGGTGTCACATCGGGCCCCAGTGGGGATGGGGCTCTCGAGGTTTCAGGGGCCGATGGTGGCGTCTGAAGGATCGCGCGCCTCGGTGTGCCTCGTCCTGGTGCTGCTGGCGTGTCTGAAACGGGTGTCGTCTTGCGCCGGAGTGTGCATACTGACGTCAGTGCCGGCGTGGGCCCCGTTGGCGTCGCAGATGTCACAGGTTCGCTGTCGAGGTCAGGCAGTTGCGGTGTTACAACGGGTGCAGGTACAGTGATGCGGGTTGCTAGATCATCATAGATAGACCGGGGTGGCAGCTGGTCATTGCGAACTGGGCTAAACTTGCGCAGGAATTTCCTGTTCCGAAGTGTGACTCTGCCCGAGCTGTCGATCTTGATCACGTATTGGTCATGTTGGCGTACCTCCACGATACTGCCTGTCTTGTCCCATTTTTTTGGGTGGAATCCTGTCTGGTTCTGTATGCAGACTAGGTCCCCTACAGCAAGTGGCGGAAGGCGTTTGGTGTGTTGTGCCCAGGTGTCGGCTGTGCGGATATGACGTTTGCGGAGGGCCTCCTCCCTCGCTTTCAGGGTCTCATGCCAAGTGTCGTGCGGTCTGTACTTCCCGGGGATAATTGGGATGAAATCGCGTATCGGGCGGCCAAAGACACACATTGCCGGGGAGATCTTCGTGTCAGGGTCAGGCGTGTTACGATATTGTAGTATCGCTCTCTGCACAGCGTCAGTGTCAAGTTCTCCCTGCGGGCTGGTGTTGTCCGTGATAAGTCGTTTCATTGTCTTAACTCCAATCTCCGCGCGACAGTTGCTGTGAGGGAAGGCCACCGATGACAAGCGGTGGTGTATGCCCCATCTGTGCAGGAATGTCCTGGTCTCGGTGGAGGTGAACTCCGGTCCCCCATCCGATGTGAGCTGTTCTGGTGTCCCGTACGTCACGAAGGCGCGATGTAAGTGGTTTATGAGTCCGGCGGCGCCACCCGTCGACTTTGAGATGATCGGCCAGTTCGAGTATCTGTCCACCGTCACGAGGTAGTGTGCACCCCTGTGTACAAAGAAGTCCGAGCACACTGCCTGAAAGGGGTAAACGACCGGGATAGGTGGAGTTGGTGGCGCTCCAGGCTGTGATGGTGCCATCCGGTGGCAGTGTTCGCAGTTTTTCCGAGTGGCGCTGAGGTCGGCCGACATGCCTGGCCAGAATACAGAGGATTCTGCGCGGGCGGTCATCATTGATACGCCCTGGTGGGCAGCGTGTAGGGCGCTCAGCACATCACCGCGGAGTGAGGGTGGTATGACTACTCGGTCCTTGTATAGGATCACTCCATCTGTCGATGTAATGTTCTTGCGGTACTGGTGATAGTCGCGAATTGTCTCTGGCATCTCGATTTTTGAGTCGGGGATGCCGTTCATTGTCATTCCCTCCAATATGTGCATATCGCCATCGCTGCTGGTGGCTTCCCTGATGCGATCCCATGTTACTGATCGCAATGATTCGAGGCCCGCGGCGCACCATGCCAGGTTGTCCTCCTCGACGTCGTCGTCATACTCCGGCTCAGTTTGGCGTAGGAGAGACAGGACGTCGGTGTGCGTGCTTGGTTGGAGGTGGGTCGCTATGGTGGCATTGTCATCTGGAAGGTTCATGAGTGGAGGTCGCGTGGTGCCGACCGGCCTGCGCGACATGGCATCTGCCGCCTTGTTCTTCATGCCCGGGATATGTATGATGCGGAAGCGATAACGCAGGGTCTTCTCCTTGAGGTTCCTGAGGCGGGGGTTGGGTATGTTGTCAAGTGCTCTGTCCGAAAGGAGTTTCAGCAGTGGTTTGTGGTCCACCGCAACGATCAGGTTCTCGCAGCCCAGTACGAAGTAGCGCGCCTTGTCCAAGGCGTCCGCGACTGCGAGAGCCTCGCCCTCTATGGGCACGTATCTGGATTCTGCCGCGTGTGTAAATCTGCTGCCGACCAGGGTTATTTTCCATGCATCAGTGCAGCAGAATGGTCTAACTGGCACGCATCGGCAGTGCTTTTGAAGCAACCAGAATCCGATTCCCTCCTTCGACCAGTCCGTGGCGATGCATGTTGGCTTAGTTTTGTCAAATATGCGGACACCGTGTTCGATTTCTTGTACGATCACGTCTTTCGACTCGCGGAATATGTCCTCTAACTCCATGGACCACTGGAAGCGTTCTCCACTTTTCAGGAGCTTCCGGAATGGCTGCATTCGTTCGGCCATACTCAAGGCGTATGCCACCTGGTTGACAAGCCCGAACCACGATCTGACGTCGGTGATGTTACGCGGTTGTGGGAAATCGTGGATTGCTTCCAGGTAGCAGCTGCACGGTCGCACGTCAGTCATGGTGATGGTGAAGCCCGCGAAGTCCACCGTGGGTGCGCTGAAGACAAACTTCTCCGGGTTGAGGATGATTCCATTCCGGCCGCATATATCCAGCCATTGGACTGCCTGGAAGTAGCTCCCCTCAATCGTGTCTGACCATAGTAGCGTGTCATCTACGCACTTGGTCTTGTTACCAATGTCCGCGACGATCTCATCGTATCGTCGTGAGTAACCGTCCCCCGATGCCATATACCCTTGTGGGGCAGATAGGTACCGGTAGCACCCCCATGGAGTGATGAAGGTCGTCTTGTGGCGGTCATCCTCGTGTAGGCGGACGCTATGATAACCGTTCCATGCGTCGAATACTGTCTTGCGCTTCCCGTTAGGTACGCGTCTCACCTGGTGGAACGGGGATTGGGTGTGGTGGGTCTCGCGGAACGCATGCTTGTTCAAGGCCTGAAAGTCGACGGTGCGTCGCGGCTTGCCATTCTTTTTCGCGCAAATTACCATGCGGTGACACCATGTCACTGGCGTGCCGACAGGTACTTCCTCCAACACGCCGAGCCGAACGTCCTGGTCGAGGCCTGCTTTTACCTCATCTTGCCAATGTATGGCCACGGAGATGGGAGTGTGATGGGCAACCGGTGTCGCGTTCTCACTGAGCATAAGACGTAGTGGCGGGCCGGTCATTCTCGGTAGTGGCTGGTGTGGGCACGTGTTGAATGTGCTCTGAGCATACATCCTGAGTAAATGTGACTGTAGTGCCTCTCTGTTGGCCTCGGTCGCTGGCATGGGGAGTGCGGTCGGCTTGGTCGGCGGCTCCGCGCGTCGCGGGCAGTCGCACAATTCCGAGGTCGTCAGATTCACCTCTCCGAGTGTCGGGAATCTGTCCGAGATCATTCCCAGGTCCATGCAGGCCGCGCGGGAGAGGAATATGCGGTCTGAAGAGTCTGTCACGTACGCGATTTGGCGCGTCTCCAATCTCCGAGCGTCGTCACTGTTACCGGCGAATCTGACTACCACGGCTCCGAGGATACGAATTCCTTTGTTGTTTGCGGCCTTCATAGTCATGGATACAGGTATGAGGTCCTCAGTACTCAGGCCCATTTGTTGGACGACTTTAATGCCGATCAGGCAGCTCTGGCACCCCGTGTCTGCCATAGCGCGTCGGGTTACCGTGCCGGTGTGTTTCAGGAGGTTAAAACCCAGCGCTTTGTAATCCTCGCGCTTGTTGGTGAGAGTGAGGTTGACGTATGGCTGCGGGTCGGATATGCGTTTCATCCACTTATCGCACATATCATCGTACAGGTGGTGAGCGAGGGGAAGCGTGCGCATTTCGTCCTCTGTGCTGGCCATGGTGACCGTGCATTAGCTCGACGAAGGCTGCCGTCTGCTCGTCGTACATCCCGTCGGTCTCCTTAGATGGGGGTCTTGCCGATTGGCCGCCCAGGCACGCCTTGTCGAGGTGATTCTGGCGGTCACACTTCCGGCACTTTTTACCATATCCGGGGCACTCGGCGTGTCTGGCACGCCATTGAGGCGTTTTGCCATGGCCCACCTCGCCGCAGTAGATGCATACTCCTTCAGGCTTGGCCTTCCGTTTTTCTGGCCTGGCTCCTACTCTGGCGCGGACGTCCTGTTGCTTTCCCCGCCGATACGAACTACTGATCGCGTCCATGCTTTGAGTGTCAAGCAGGCGCGATGCCAAGCGTTTTCCAGACTCTTTGGCCTCGATATACTCTATCATGTCCTTTAATGGCATGTCCTGGTTCTTCTCACCGAGTAGGTCACGTTGTATTGCTTGGTCCGCGATGCCACGGGCAACCACGTTGTGCAATATCTCTTCCGTGAAGTCGTTGACCTGATCGCACCCCGCCTTGGTACACTTCATTTCATACTTGCACGTGTCCGCCTGCCCCTTGATGCGGGCGTGGAACGACTGGACGGGCTCCTCGTGTCCCTGCCGCATGTTAGACAGGGCCACTCGAGCTACCATCGTGTTCTCCGTCCGGACGGCGAGCGCCTTCATGGCGGCGAGGACGTCTTCTTCATCGCTGCCCACGAGGCTCCTACCCGCCGCGCGAGTGAGGTCCTTTCTCAGCTCCTCCTCACAGCATTCCAGTAGCTGCGCGACTATGTCGGGTCCGACAAGCTTAGTACCTGTTTTGTATTCGCCCCAGTGGGTTATGAAGTACGACCAGGCCTCGCCCGTTCCGGCCAGTGCTATGGAGGGACGCTTGAGTTTCTCCATCTTGGCATTCGAGCTCGCTGCCCTGGGGGCGGCGACGTGCACAGTGCCGTGTATACTCAGCATGGCCGCCACCACTGCCGCCTCTGCGTGTGTAGCCATATAGTCACAACCCTCGATCGGGCATTCTGCTTCCACCGGCGCCATAGGAACAGTTATTCTGGAGTAAACGTTCTATTTTCGGTGATGCACACGTGTGTACAGTGTCCTGGGGGCGAAGATTGGGTACAGTACCCGAAAAATCCAAACTCACTGTCGACGTTCTCGTGGTCCGTTTTCACCCAGTCGTGTCCTCCTCAGCACCGACGATCCTTACTCGACTGCATCAAGTTGTTTGATTATAAATAAGAACAGAGTTCAATTTGTTCGACCACTTTATTAGCGTGGAACGACAATAATCAAAAAAGTATTGAACAGGTTGAAACACCCCCAACATCCCTGGCTCCGGCTCAGGCTGCGCATGCGCACTGGCACAGGGGACCGTCGATATGTAGAAGTACCGTAAAGTACAATGTTCTCTAGCGTCCATTACTTGAGTTTGAAAAAGAAGACAGCTTTGGTTATACGATCTTTGCCCGTCCTGATCAAGTGTCCGACCCAGCGGAGTTGTACATTCAAAAGTATGGGCTCGACGCTCGTCATGGGGTTTAACACACAAACAGTAAGTACTCTTGTTATGATAAGTGAACAAAAACTTTCAATAAAAGCAATGCCATTTTTACATTACACTCTTGTCAAAACAAGTTAATTCAGAATTTTTTAAAAGTATAAATCTTTCGTATATGGCAGCATTTGCACATACAAGTATATAAAATGCAGAACAAAGTCATACCCTACCAGATCATTGATTCACCCACATTTGTCCAAATAATATTTGTTTCATGGCATGCATCAACTTTTGTATGTAGTACTTTTTCTTGAAGGTTTTTTTTTGCCCCCTTTGGAATGAAAATCTCATCTTGCTGGTGAAGGCTAGTGTCGATCTGCATCGGCGGACAGACAGAACAAGGGATGAAATCAATAGGACATTGTTTAAGGGATTCCAAACCAGCATGGGAAGGAAGAAGCTTACGTTTTGGGCATTAACCTTTCGTCGGAGCAAAATAACACCAGAAAAGTCAGCTTCTTGCTTCCTACAGTGGTTAACATACTTGATCAACATTCTGTTGATTTCATCCCTTGTTGTTAGAGCCTCGTGGAGGATCTCTCAGTCTTAATCACGTTGTTGTTCTTGTGGACTTTTTTTTTCACAGCCTACAGTTTTCATCGAAACTTCCTGAAACTTGGAATATACTGTATATGTAAAAATACCCTGCGCAGACAGGAACAATCTCCGATTTTGAAAATTCCTCCGAGAAAAAAAGTTGTGACGTCAAAATATCTCCGCTAATAGAAATCACCTAAGAAATTATCTCCGAAACTAAGCAAGCTGTTTGAATTCTGTTTGTGAGAATCGAACAAGGCATTAGCAGAGATGAATTACCGCACATATGATACATCACTATGACGTCATATCAATTTTTATGACGTCATTCCTATTTTTTGACATTTTTTGTTTTTTGTTTCATTTCTTTCATAGCCTACAGTTTTCATCGAAACTTCCTGAAACTTGGAATATATATTTAAAAATACCATGCGCAGACAGTAACAATCTCCGATTTTGAAAATTCCTCCGAGAAAAAAAGTTATGACCTCAAAATATCTCTGCAAATGGAAATCGCCTAAAAAAGTATCTCCGAAACTAGGCAAGCTTTTTTAATTCTGTTTGCGGGAATCGAACAGGGCATTAACAGAGATGAATTACCGCACATATGATACATCACTATGATGTCATATCAATTTTATGATGTCATTCCTATTTTTTGACATTTTTTGTTTCACAACCCAGAGTTTTTATCGGAACTTCGTGAAGCTTGCCATGTATATGCAGAAAGCCCACACACAGGCAGTAACCATCTCCGATTTTGGCAGTTCTTCCTAGAACAAATGTTAACGTGATAATATCGCCACTAATTGAAATCGCCTATTGCATTATCTCTGAAACTAGTTTGTTTCACAGCCTACAGTTTTCATCGAAACTTCCTGAAACTTGACATATATATGTAAAAATACCCTGCGCAGACAGTAACCATCTCCGATTTTGAAAATTCCTCCCAGAAAAAAAAGTTATGACGTCAAAATATCTCCGCTAATGCAAATCGCCTAAAAAATTATCTCCGAAACTAGGCAAGATTTTTGAATTCTGTTTGTGGGAATCCAACAGAGCATTAGCAGAGATGAATTACCACACATATGATACATCACTATGATGTCAAATCAATTTTTATGACGTCATTCCTATTTTTTGACTTTTTGTTTCACAACCCAGAGTTTTCATCGGATCTTCGTGAAACTTGCCAGGTATATGCAGAAAGCCGACGCGCAGGCAGTAACCATCTCCGATTTTGGAAATTCATCCGAGAAAAAAAGTTGAAGTCATAATATCGCCGCTAATGGAAATCGCCTATACCATTATCTCCGAAACTAGGCAAGCTGTTTGAATTTTGTTTGAGGGAATCAAGCTGGGCATTAGCACAGATAATTTATCGCAAACCTGATACATCACAATGACGTCATATTCGTTTTTATGACGTCATCATTAAGAGGACGAGGATCTTAGCTCATTCGAGCTTGTTTACTTTGTCTTTTGCTAACCCTTCAAAGCAGATACACATATTTCTTGCTGTGCTTGTGGCCAAACATGAAATACCTGCATCTTGTTTCAAGGAATTAAAAGAGCACATGTCGCTTTTCCACCATGCCTGTGCTGCGGCACATTGGGATGAAGCCTGGTGTTGTTGAAAGACTAAATATCTTCGTGTCCAAAAAAAAAAAATCTCTTTTTTTTGTGTACATTGATGAGGCTCATTTGAGAGCTAACACATAACGCACAGCAATGGGGGCATGAGACAAGAGGGGTGGGAGAGGGAAGGACAAAACAGTGGGGAACAGAGACATTAGGTGATCCGTGGATGGGAGAGGGATAGGGTGGGGAACACGAGGTATACAAGATGGATATTACAGGGACTTTCAGGAAGGAAAGCACGGAATTTGAAGGAGGTGGGGTTGGGGTGGATTGACGGGGTAGAAAAGATCGATGTTTTGGATGGGAGAAGATAAGTGGTGGTGGTGGTGGTGTTTTGAAGGCCTGGAGGGAGGAATGGAATTAAAGAGAGTGTGGGAATTTATTCCAAAGGCGGAAAAAAAAGAAGAATGAAAGGATGAAGGTGAGCAGTGATTCGTGATTTTGGTAGTTTCAGAAGGGGTTGTTGTCGGACCTTGAGTGCCCTGCAGAAATATGTTGGGGACATATCACAGACAGAGCAGAGGGGGGGGCAAGACCGGAGCGGAGAATGTAGAAGACAGAAATACCACTAACCTGCTTGCGGTGAGAGAGTGAGAAGCCCAAGACTCAGCCTCATCACGAGAGATACCAATGATCCTAAATGGCTTGGTTTCCACAGCGTGAAGCCCAGAAAGGTGAGAGGCAGGAGCAGCAGCCCAGAAGGGAGAGCAGTATTCCATGAGGCTGTGGACGAAAGCTTTGTATGTGGTCAGGAGCTATGGTGGGCCGAGGAAGGACTTTGCACGACGGAGGATTCCCAGTCAGCGATTGGCTTTGGAGGCCAGGTTAGAAGCCGGGTCTTCTTCTTCTTTAGGGAAATCACATTATGTACTTTGTCGCTTCTTTCCATTTTCAAAATAAATATTATAACCATGAAGAAATATTAATTAGGACATATATTTCATGAAATTAACACATTCTTCTTCACAAGAGATTTCTATTTTTCCCATAACATTGATGGGTCATTAAGGAGCTTCTATCATACATTACATGTGGGAAAGAATATGAGGAAAATAATATAATAATGCAGACATTAGGAGACTACAGACAAATCAAAACAGTGGAAGGGACTTCAACCTCAGATCTCTGCGTCATGAACTAAGTGATCAAATGGGAACCTCAAACTGGGAAAGGCAGCCAATTACTCAATGAAAGTTCTTGTTTAAATTACTCTTTATTATTACTCTAAAACTTTTTCGTTGCAAAATAAAATATCCAACATGCATGCGCTCATACATGCACGCTCACACGCACACACACTCTTACCTTAAAGTCATTCTCTGTTGCATCGAAAGTGGCGGCTCCCTGGGACATGTAGCTCAAGATGAGCAGGAACAGCGCTGTGAGAGCCTTGGTGTCCATGTGGAAAGATTGTCAAAGGAGTGGATCACAATCACAGTGGGACGAGCTCACAGGTCTGTGCGTCGTTTTAAAGCCAGTCTGTCAGTCTGGGTACCGGGGGAGGTGGGGGGTGGCGGGGGAGGATTGAGGGGATATGGGGATCACTCCACCTTCCCCATCAAAGGATTTCTCATCTGGTGAGTGAAATTCTACCATGACTCCCTCCCTCTTTCCCTGTGAGTAAATTGATTAACACCCCAATCCACATTTTTGGTAGAGCAACCTTTTATGTAGAGATAATACATATTTGAGAAAGACGTTTTCACTGCACCCCATGCTCAGTAAGGGATGTGATTCATTATCTGAGGATGTTCAAAATACATGGATTGAAGCCTTAATGAATAATATTGTTCCACATTATTTGTACAATAAATTGAATGAAATTTTACAATAATCGAGACATATTTATCAAACAATCATCCCTGTATTTTCTATTTGTATGTGAGGTCACAGACTGAGTAATAAACCCTCTTCATTCAGTATATGTATTCACTTTGGAATGTAATTAATTATCCCAGTTATATGGTTTCCAATGAGTAAATGTTTAAACAGTTAATGAGCTCCAAATGACACAAGGAACCCTTTCACTGCCAGAAACTGAATGTGCTCCCTCACCTGTCAATCCCATAAGGTATTATTACCAGTACATGTGAAATGTAATTCTCATTTGCAGCAAAAGCTTTTTGAAAGCTTTGTTCTGTTAAAGCATAATTGTGACTGCAGCGATTGGGTTAACTCGACAATTTGAACCGAAATGAAATAACCAGAAACGTTAGTCCTGAATATAACACCCTTTCCATTCGCGAATGAACTGAACAATCATTTCCTTTCTTTGAAAATAAAATTCAACAGCTATGACTTCACCAAGAAGGATAGCAATAACACCCCACAACATCTATGGTAGCAACTCCACACCATCAAGACAGTAATAACACCCCACACCACCTATAGTCTGAATTCAACACCAATAACAAAAGCAACAAGAAAAAGAGCAATCAGAGAATGCAAACCCTTGACAGGACTAGTTTTGTGTGCTGTTTGTGTAGTTTTGTTTGGTGTATTTTGTGTGGCGTTTATGTAATGGTGTGTTACGTAATTAATAATAGACATAACTAGAACTGCCACTTTATAGCTGCTGGCAGTGATGACCGGTTACCAAGATGTCCCACTTTGATGCAACCCCGCTTTGATTGGACACTTGACCCTGATCATGACGTTTTTCTTATTATTATTCAATTGAATTGAGAATGGGATTAAAATGAATTAAATTCAAATTAAATGGAAGACAAAATAGGTGCAGTCCTGCATTGGTGTCATCAGAAGGAACCCAAACAAGCAAAAAACAAAGATGAAGTCATCAGAAAGAACCTGGATGGGATTTGCATTTCAGCTGCTACTCCTCTACCCTCAAACCCATCCAGACACAGCCAAGTGAGCTCTTCTGCACAAGAGATTTCTAATTTTTTTTCAAAAAAAATAAAAATAAAAAATAACCCAGATTCAAATAATAATTCTGATTGCCAGACCGTGTGTCTCATCAGGTTGAAATTTAAAACATATACTGTAATCCCCATTGCTACTAGATCATAATTATGAAGTTTCATATTGATGGATAAAGTGATTCAAGAGAAAGAATTTTTTTTAAGATTTTTGTTCAATCCAACATGGCGGTCAGACCATGTGACCTCTCAGTTATTCGTGAACACTCTGGTATCCCCAAGGCTTGGGGAACATTTTTGTGAAGTTTCCCCTCGATATGTCCGGCCATTCTGGGGAAGAAGATTTTTTTTTTTAAAGGCTTTAGTGTAAATCCAATATGGTTGCCAAACCATGTGATCTATGACATCATTTTGTTCCTCATGGAAGGGAACATTTTGTTCCTCATGGATAGGCAGTCAGAGCTGCAAAGTTTGCCTTTGATCTGTTCAGCAATTTCAGAAAAGATTTTTGAATTTTTTTTTTAAGCAAAATGGCTGTCGAACCACGTCACCTATGACGTCACCAATGGTTTTTTATTCCTAGACGACCCTCAAAAATTTTCATACTGATCAGATGTAGCATTCTACATTATGCAACAATGAGATCATAAGGAAGGCACCTATGATGTAATGAAAAAACACACATTCTTCATGAGGAGTACTTGCCGTGTGCCAAGTTTCAAATTTTTCCTTGGAGCAGTTTCAGAGATAGAGGTCCAAAGTTTTTCCGCTTTTCTAACATGGCTGCCACACCACATGACCTGCGACGTCATAGTTATCATTACAACATTCTACATTAGTTTTCGTTCCTATGGTGAAAAGTGTCAATCTGACAAGCAGTTGCAGAGAAAAACTGTACTCAAGTTCTGTGCATACAAACAAACAAACAAGATGAAGACGTCATGCAGAGCACAATATTTGCAAAATCCATGAAACAAATTTGACCTCAACAATAATTGGTGGTAAAATTCAATGACCTGAAATACATATCCTTTTCAAATTTCAAGTCAATTGGATGAAAATTGAGGATTTTAGAAATGCCGCCTGAGTTGATAACCTTTTTTTTATACCTTGTCGAGGCTCATATGAGAGTATGAGACAAGAGGGGCGGGAGTGGAAAGGACAAAACAGTTGGGGACAGAGACATTAGGAAGGGAGAGGGATGGGGTGGGGGAAAATGGGGGTGTACAAGATGAACATTACAGAGACTTTCAGGAAGGAAAGTATGGAATTTGAAGGAAGGAAGGGAAGGACAACTGAAGACGAGAGGAGATAAATCTGTGCATGAGGGAGAGCAAGTTTCTTTGAAAGAATTCCCAGGATGAGTTGATGTTGGAGAAAGTAGCGATGGGAGACCAGTCTAGAACTTTGATGGCTGATTGGAGACCCTGCCAGTCGGCCTGAGTGAAATGCCAGACTCGACGGCGCTGAGGTGATTCTCCGATAATAGCCAGAGAGATGTCCACTTTGACAAGGACGGGGTCAGAAGAACAGATTGGAGCAGAGATAGAACAGATATTTTCTGGGAATTTGTCAAAATCAGATCCAGAAGAGATGGAGTACCATTGGTTGAGATCCGGGTGGGGAAGTTGACCGATTGAGTCAGTCCCAATGAATCGCAGAAGTCTTTTGCTGAAATGCCATGACAGGTGAGAGAGTTACCCACACATAGCCAGCTGGCATGATGAGTGAGGGTGTTAATGGGTGAGTGAGGGGTGTTAATTCGAAGGGTGTGTGGGGAGTGTTAATGGTGGGAGAAGGGTGAGTGGGGAGAGTTAAGGAAGAAAGGTGAGGGGGAGTTTTTGAGAAAGGTGAGAGGGAAGCTTGGAGGGAGAAGAGTGTGATGGTTGCTTTGAGAGGGAGGGGTGAGTTGGCACTGAAGTTGGAAAAAAAGAATGGTTGATGGAAAGTGAACATTCATAGAAAACTGGGGTTTTTAATTTCTAGGTCAGAAATGCAATTAAAGACATTTATTGAGGGATACAAAAAAGGCGAATTAAGAGAATGGAGGGAAGAAATGCTGTAACAGTTGGAAATTTTCGGCAAGAAATGCTGTTTGGAAGCATATGTATGAAACTCTAACGTGACCTATGACACTATGGGCACTGGATGATAACTTTTTGCACCATGGATTTTATTGTAGATAAATGCATTGAGAATCAGAAAAATCATGGTGCCAATTTTAGTTTTGCATTTTGGGTACATTTTGGTGGCTTTTAATGTGGCCCCCTAAAATACCATTATCGCTGTTTCGGTTGCAACTACCAGTTTCAAATATTGTTAGAAAGCAAAGCATGCAGCATATCAAATTAAAGGTCTGGACATTTGTAACACAAATATATCATTTTTATATTTATATATATATATATATATATATATATATATATATATATATATATATATATATATATATATATCCTGGTGTTGGCGCAGTGGTTAGGGCAGCGGCTTGGGATCCAAAAGGTCCTGAGTTCAAGCCCCGTTGGGCCACTGAATTAATACACCAGGGGGTTGACTCAGCCTGTCATCCTTCCGAGGTCGGCGAAATGAGTACCAGTGTACTGGTCCCGGTGTATGCCCCAGTTAGAATAGGTGTACCATATCCCTGTCTGTCGTAAGAGGCGACCAGGGTTGGTGTCAGGAAGGGCATCTGGCCATAAAACATTGCCTCAAGAAAAAGCCCAACCCCTGCACAGCAGGGAAAAATGGCTGTAAAAAGGTCATATATATATATATATATATATATATATATATATATATGTGTGTGTGTGTGTGTGTGTGTGCGTGCGTGTGCGTGTGTATATATATATATATATATATATATATATATATATATATATATATAAAAATATATATATATATATATATATATATATATATATATATATATATATATATATATATATATATATATATATATATGTATATATATATATATATATATATATATATATATATATATATATATATATATATATTGTTACGGATTCGCGCCCGCCGGCGTGCGGACGGCCACGTAACTCGAATCGCGGCACGTCGCCCACTGGACGGACAATCCAGTCGTGACCCTCTCGGACGAACGCCGGGAACCAGTCACGGGTGGACCTTTCGGTCTCACCGCGATCGAGCCAATCGGCCCCCGCGTGGGATAGGGTTGCTCGCCAAATTCGACCTACCTAAGTACCCACACGGAGGGTAGACCGGGCGATCGCACCTCGCCGCAGGTCGACTTCAGACACGGGCCACTTAAGCGACCCGTTCCGTACTATCGGGATAACCGAGCGGTGTTATCGTCGGCCTCGACGGTTCGATTAATTATCGGGCGTATTCAGCCCACTACCAACCCTTTACGTGAAGCAAGATGAGGATTCAATGAGAGAAATGACGAAGCGAAGCGGGAAACAGTTCAACACAAAGCACATTTATTCGCGATGAACGGAAAGCACACATATACAATTCCACCAAAAGCACATAGAAAAGAAGAAGACAAAAAGCAAATGCGACAATGCAGATCTAATACCGATTACGCGAGCACACGGCAACACTTATACAATTTTACTTCACAGACGGCGCCGACAACACATATTCAAAACCAAGAAAAAGAAAAGAGAACCACCCTCCAGGATGAGGCGGGCCTGGGGCCGAGACCGTGTCGGGCCTACCCGTCTGGTGATGAGACGCGGAGCGGCGGTGGTGCCTCAACTCCGCGGGCCTCGCGGACAGTGTCTGGTAGGGGGTGGGAAGGGGGCCCCCTTTGGTCGCACTATCTCAGCGCGGGGGGAAACAGGAGGGGGTTGCTGATGCTCGGGGAAAGGAGGATTTAATCCTGTCTCGGGTCCCGCGATGAGCGTCTCCACCTCGACCAGGTCGTGCCGTCGGCCTCCCGCCTTCAGCTCCTGGCACCGACGCGAGCACTCCCTCGTCTGCCTTCGCCGCCGCCGCCTCTCCACAGCTCCGTCCTCTTCGCTCCGACTCCAACTCCGAACTCTTCCTCCTGCGAACTCCTTCCAACGCACACACGACACTTTTCTGACGAACGCAGTCGCTTATATAAGCCCCGTGGCTTCGCCTTTGACCCCCTGCCTTCGACCTTTCACCTCGCTCCCCATTGGCCCGAGAAAAAGTGGGCGTGAATGCATTTTGATCCATGAATTTGCATATAGCGACCGCCCTCCAACGCCCTGGAGGCGGGGCCAAATCGCCCCTCGCTCACCGATTGGACGGAACAAAAGTGGGCGTGAGTAGTTTTTGATCCGTTTTTGGAGCGGAAAGTCCGTGGTTTTGTAAACGCTGTTCGGCGCGCGCCCTGCACGAGTCCAATACCGGTACCCACAAGCGGCGCAAGAACGGTGGCGATGCGACGGTTGCGAGGTGTGACGGCAAAGGTCGTGGCTGCTGTGGTGAAGCGGCGCCGCGGTGGGTGGTTGATGTTGTGATGACTGTTGAGACGCGGTTGGCGGTGGTGATAATGGCGGTTGGTCCAAAATAAAGATAGCAAAAGAAAAACGGCTATCCTGAAGAGTCGCAGCATGCATGAATGACATTTATTCCCTCTAGACAACGGGTTTGGGCCTAACTACACATATACTTACCGAGATATCTCACCTAAGCGACCTGAATGGTGGTTTGTGAATTTGGTCAACCACAACACTACCCCCTCCCCTTTTTACAGACTCGTCCCGAGTCGTCAAATTTTCGTGTGCCATCATGTGTAGTTTTCCCCTAGTACATTTTACCTACGGATCCCTGAGTGCGACATTCATGGTATTCGTGTCCCCAAAATAAATAACCTGAGGGCTGCGTAACTACCTAAACAAACTCACTCACACGAACGACATAAATAAAATTGCCGGCGCTAGGACAGACATGCCGGGGGCGCACTCATATTTACAGTACATCTTAACCTTAACTTACAAATTTTACACTAAACCATGGCCCAGGATCAATGAACTCTGCAAAAGAAAAGCAGTTAGCAGGGAGCCAGGCTGCTCGCATGCAGTCTCTGGCTCAAAACAATGCAGGTGACAGGGAACGTGGCTGGCTGCTCACACGCAGTCCAAGGCCTTCCCTTTTGAACTGAACGCAGTGAACCACAACGGTGCATGGGCTGCACAAACGCAGTCTCCGTGCCAGCTCAAGTGGCACACGCAATGAACACAACGAATGGTTGGATGGACACAAACACGGTGCACGGGCCGCCACTGCAGGCCCGTGTTGTAGCTGCCAACAGGGCAGTTCTCGCAGCTTGCAAACTGTTGCCTTGTGGATCCTGGCGCACATGGAAATGAACAGGGGGGGGGGGCAAAGCAAAAATTGAACGGGGGCTGGTGAACAGGGGCAGTGGGCATGGCATGGCAAAGGCAGCAGGCAAACACAGCCCGCAGAACAAGGCCGCTGCAGGCAAACAGAGCCGGCAGACGAACTGGCCGGCACAGGCCTTGAAGAAAACAGCCAGCCGGCAGATGAAGTGGGCCGGCACAGGCCTTGAAGCAAAACACGGCCAGCCGATGGCACAGGCCTTGCAGCAAAACAACAGCTGCCGATGAAGTTGGCCGGCCTCTGCCTTGAAGCAAAACACGGCCAGCCGATGAAGTTGGCCAGCCTTTGCCGTTCAGTGGAGGTTGGTGGAGGGAGTGCGGTGGTGCTGGCCACTTGGAAGGCGGGCTCGGACCTACCTACCTGTCTCCCTCCCACCTATCGCCTTTGCCTGTCACTGTACATACCCACTCCCTTAATTTGTCAAACCCCAATTTAGCCCCAACTTATTTTTTTGTTGTTTTTATTTTTACTTCCCCACTATAAATCGTCCCCTAACCCCCTTTATCGTCTTTGTTCGGCTAACCTATCCTGTCACCTAGCCTACTCCCAGCCCCTACGTTCCCTTCCCGGAGGGGAACAAGGGAGAGCTAACGTCCTGTGCCGAGGCCCAACGAAGCCTCAGAATGGCCTCCCCAGAGTTTGGCGATCTATAACCAAAGTGGGTCCAGCGGCCCACAACGACAGCGAGGGGATGGATGGTGCGGAGGGGTACATTTCCTAATCTATCCTAACCATTTAACTCTTAAACTACCCCGGGGCTTTCAACAAGCGCCTCTCGCTTAAACTATTGGTTCTAACAACCCAGATTCCCGTCGCCTGTGTTGGTGTCCTCACAATTTCGGGCCTCGCCCCCCAATTTTCTCTCCGTGCCCTCACACGGTCTCCTGGCTGGGACACGTGCCCTTTGGCAGGCACGACCCTCTGCCGAATCTCCCGCTATGGCACCCCCGGGCACTACACTGCCTCCGAGCCTACCAGCTCCCTAACACCGGGGAGTGCCCCCCATGGCACCTCCCCTGAAACGCACACGTGGCAGGCTGGCCTCCCCGGCCGCTTTCCGAGGGGCACCCGTGCCCACAACACTGCCCACACGGCTAATGGCGCCCCGGGCCCCCGCACCAAGCAGGCGCACCCGTGCCCACTACGCTATCCCGGCCCCCCATGGGCCCTTGGCCTACCGCGGCCGACTAGCCTGGTGCCCGGGGTACCCACTCAGCGATACTCACCTTTCGCAGCCACGCTCCCAAGCCTGTCAACAGGGCTCCTGCACCCCTCCAAATGGGTTTCGAGCCTACATTCCCACCAACAACAAAACAACCTCCATTTTTCAATTTGACTAACCCAGCTAACTCACTTTACTCTGACCCCGGGGTCCCTTGGGCGGGAGTCACTCCTCCCCCCAATCACTCATCGCACCATGCATTCCCCATTCGCTCCACTCACACAGACCCGCTGGCCTCACTCACTCAACAAGTACTCACCTCACAACTCACCAACTACTCTTCAACACACTCACCCCTGAACTCTGCCATCCTTCTAACTACATCCCCTAACTAACTCGTGCTCCCACGTCGTCCCTTAAACTACAGCACGTTCCATTTAACACTACGTAGCTAAGCTACGTCCCCGCTACACATTCACAGGTCTGTCACTGTCTTCAAATAAATCATTTTATTTCCCAACCTAAATCTGGCTACAATCCCTCTAACTAATCCATTCCACGGGCCCCATGAGGACTTACCCCTGCCCCATGGAGCCGGTCTAGCTATGCTAACCCTTCCCCCTAACTAGTTTCCATCCTGTGCCCAGTCAAGGGGGTCTTCCACCCCTTGCCCAGGAATCCTGTGCACCCGAAAGTGAGGCTTGCTTTTTCCTTTTTCTTTTCCATGCGCAGCACCAGCGCGGCAACTCGCGCACTTTGCACCTGCCCGTGACGTCATGCAGCTGCACGTGTACCTCGTCCCTCCTTGGACGGTACCATCCGGCAGGGATACCCCTCCTGCCGGATTCCAACCCCGCGTGCAGCCATGACGTCACCGTGCGCATAAAAAAAAAACACAAGCCCCACGTCTCGAGGGGTTCCCCACGCGAACACATGTGCTTTGCCCGTTGGAGCTTAACACACACGCCCGCGTGGAGAACCCGTCCGGTCCAAATCCGAAATCCTGCCTAAACTTTGTCCGTCCGCGGGATCGGCAAATCCACCGCGTGCGTTTCCCGACCGGGACTTCACTCTCGCAAGCGAGCACGTGGCGGTCTCGTGCGTTGCACAGCACGGACCTCGTGCTCACTGCTGGGTGAACCCGGCACGGTCCCCGAAACAACTACAGCCGCTACTCGGCTTTCTTTCTTCTGTCGCCGTCGTCGCCTCCATTCCACCCACGCACACCTGCGTGTTACGACGCTCACAGTCCATTCCATTACATTCACACCAGCAGACGCGGCTGCGTGCTCCCGCATGCCAACCGACATCTCCCTCACATACCGCTCTCTCACACACACGGTCTCCCTTGCATAACCCATACCACTCACACGTAGTGCTCCATTCACTCGCGGTGCCTCATCCACACACCGTCCTTCACTCACACACGCGGGGGCACTCAACCGCGGTGCCTCATCCACACTGGCCGTTTCATCCACACACACGGCCTCACTCACACACGGTGCCCCATCCACACCCGGCGTGCTGGGAAGCACGCACTCCGGCACCATCGCCACCACACCACCCACACACGGGGTCGCCTCCACACACGGGGACGCACTCACACCTTGCACCACACACACAGGGACAACCACACTGGGGATTAGTGTCCCCACAAGGGTCTCCGGGGCCTCTATACCCCCCAAGCTTTCCGTGCACCCGTCCAAAGCACTCGTCCCCTCAACCTCGCAAAGCACGACCGAACCCACCTGGTCGTGACTCGCCTCAAGGGGGCATACTCCCTCCCCTCGTTCCTGGAGGAGGCCATCCAGGTGCTCGCACTGGGTCCCTACACGCTCCACCAGCTCAACCTCATCGTCCTCCACTACCTCCGTGTGTGTGTGTGCGTCACTTACCTTGTCATTATCATGCAGTCTCTCCTCTATTTTTTTCTGTCTCCCGTGTCTCTATACATTTTCTCTCCTGGTTCCTTTTTTCTGTCTCTTCCTGGTTCCTTTTTCCTTCCCATCTGAGTCGTTCTTTCTCTCTGAGCCCCATTAGCTGTTCGTTCTCCCTCCGTAGCTCCTCAATCTCCGTTGACTCCAATCTCGCTCTCCGTTTTAGTTGTTCAATTTCACACTCATATAGTTGTTGTTTTCTCTCCCACTGTTCCTCCTGCTCTTTGTTTTCCAATCTCATAGTTTCTTTCAATTGGCTCATTTCCTTCCTGTGTTTCATTCACTGTTCTCTCATTACTCTTCCTCGTTTCCTCTCCTGTCCTTCCTTCTCCAGTTTCATGGTTTGCTTCATTTGGTTAATCTCCTTTTTGTGTTTCATTCGCTGCTGTCTCATTACTCTTCCTTGTTTCCTCTCCTGTCCTTCCTTCTCCAGTTTCGTTGTTTGCTTCATTTGGTTAATCTCCCTTTTGTGTTTCATTTGCTGCTGTCTCATTACTCTTCCTTGTTTCCTCTCCTGTCCTTCCTTCTCCAGTTTCGTTGTTTGCTTAATTTGGTTAATCTCCTTTTTGTGTTTCATTTGCTGCTGTCTCATTACTCTTCCTCGTTCCCTCTCCTGTCCTTCCTTCTCCAGTTTCATGGTTTTCTTGATTTGGTTCATCTCCATTTTGTGTTTCATTCGCTGCTGTCTCATTACTCTTCCAAGTTTCCTCTCCTGTCTTTCTTTATCCAGTTTCATGGTTTTCTTCATTTGGTTAATCTCCTTTTTGTGTTTCATTTGCTGTTGTCTCATTACTCTTCCTTGTTTCCTCTCCTGTCCTTCCTTCTCCAGTTTCGTTGTTTGCTTCATTTGGTTAATCTACCTTTTGTGTTTCATTTGCTGCTGTCTCATTACTCTTCCTTGTTTCCTCTCCTGTCCTTCCTTCTCCAGTTTCGTTGTTTGCTTAATTTGGTTAATCTCCTTTTTGTGTTTCATTTGCTGCTGTCTCATTACTCTTCCTCGTTCCCTCTCCTGTCCTTCCTTCTCCAGTTTCATGGTTTTCTTGATTTGGTTCATCTCCATTTTGTGTTTCATTCGCTGCTGTCTCATTACTCTTCCGAGTTTCCTCTCCTGTCTTTCCTTATCCAGTTTCATGGTTTTCTTCATTTGGTTAATCTCCCTTTTGTGTTTCATTTGCTGTTCTTTGTCTATCTCCTCGTACTCCAGCCTTTCTTTCAATTGGTCAACCTCAGATTCATGTTCTTTTTGTTTTCTATTCCATTGTTCCTCTCGTTCTTCCCTCTCCAATCTCGTTGTGTCCTTCAATCTCCTGATTTCTCCTTCCTGCTTCATTCCTTGCTCCTTTACTTTCTCCTCGTATTCAAACCTATTTTTTTCCTTTTGTCGTTCAGTTTCAAATTCATACTCTTTCAGTTTTCTATTCCACTGTCTCTCTTGTTCCTCCTGCAATCTTGTCATTTCTTTCAACTGACTGATTTCTTTCTCCTGTCTCATTCGTTCTTCCCTCATTACTCTTTCTTGTTCCTCATTCTTTAGTCTGGCCTTCGCTTCCAGCTGTTCGATCTGTACAGTGTGGTTTCTTAAAGTTTCATTTTCCGTTCTCTTCCTTTCCTCTTTTAACACTCTCAGTTCGTTTTGTAGTTCCCTCTCTTTGTTTTGGTGTTTCTGTAACTCAGAAACTTTCTTTTCCAATTCTTTTCCCATCTCCGCACCCTCCGACCTTGCTTTGGCTTCGAACTGTTCTTCCGGCTTGCGCTTGTGGTTTTCTACCCGTCTTCCCAGTTCCTCTGTCTCCGTTTTTACCTCCAGTCCCAGCTTATCAACTCTCTTCGTCATGTCTTTTTCTACATTCCTCCGCCACCTTCTTTAATCCTTTCTGTGTCTCCGCTTTTACCTCCTTTCACAGGTTTTCAACTTTGTCTGTCATTTCCCGATGTCTTTTCTCACAGTCCTCCTTCACGGCTCCCAATCCCTCCTTTATTTTCCCTTGTTCTCTTTTTAATTCCTCTATCGCCGTCGTGTTCCTCCCTATTTCCTCCTTTATTTGGTCTTGTCCCTGTTTTACTTCTCCCAATCCTTTTCCTACTTTGTCTATTTTTCCCACCACCGTCTTTATTTCGTTTACCCTCTCTTGTTTACTTTCTTCCATTGCGACTCCCACTCCTTTTACTTTCTCTTTTAACCCGGTCACCTCCGCTCGTATCGTGTCGACTTCCTTTTTCATTTCGTTTTTTAGTTCTTCCAAGCTTCCTTTTAGGCTCATTCCCATGTTCTGCGTCTCACCCCGCAGCTCTTTCATTTCCTCCTTCATGTTTGCTTCCATTCCGTTTATTTGCTTGTTCGTTTGCTGTGTATTCGCATCCATCATCGTTTTCACTTCATTTGTATTTGTATCCATCTTTTCGTTCATTCCTTTTATTTCGTTTTTCACTTCGTTTGTCATTGCCGCCAGCATGGCGCATAGCTGGGCCATGTCGGGTGCGCTTGGGTGAGCCGTTTCGTCAGGGGTTGGGGAAGGGTTTTGGTGGAGAGGGGGAGGGGAGGTGTCATACACCGCGGCCGCTGCCGCACCCATTTCGGCCTCTGGGTTCAGTTGGGCGAGTTCGTTTTCCTGTACAACCAACATTTCCTGCACGGGGATTTCATCCTGAGCCATGGATCCTACACATTCTACATCCATTTCTAATACCCCCGGCTCCCGCTCGCCTTGAGACGCCATCTTGCTTCTCGTGAAGGGTTAATTTCGCTCGCTCGTAATTTGGAGGGAGTCGGGGGTCGCTTCTCTCACCCCTGGACCGATTCCCGTGAATTTAGCTGGAGACAGGAGAGCCCGTTTTCCTGTTCTCCGATACCAGTGCCGCGAGGAGGGCGATGGATTTGTATCGCACGACCTGACACCAGTGTTACAGATTCGCGCCCGCCGGCGTGCTGGCCGGCCACGTAACTCGAATCGCGGCACGTCGCCCACCGGACGGACAATCCAGTCGTGACCCTCTCGGACTGCGCGGAACCAGTCACGGGTGGACCTTTCGGTCTCACCGCGATCGAGCCAATCGGCCCCCGCGTGGGATAGGGTTGCTCGCCAAATTCGACCTACCTAAGTACCCACACGGAGGGTAGACCGGGCGATCGCACCTCGCCGCAGGTTGACTTCGGACACGGGCCACTTAAGCGACCCGTTCCGTACTATCGGGATAACCGAGCGGTGTTATCGTCGGCCTCGACGGTTCGATTAATTATCGGGCGTATTCAGCCCACTACCAACCCTTTACGTGAAGCAAGATGAGGATTCAATGAAAGAAATGACGAAGCGAGGCGGGAAAACAGTTCAAGATAAAGCACATTTATTCGCGATGAACGGAAAGCACACATATACAATTCCACCAAAAGCACATAGAAAAGAAGAAGACAAAAAGCAAATGCGACAATGCAGATCTAATACCGATTACGCGAGCACACGGCAACACTTATACAATTTTACTTCACAGACGGCGCCGACAACACACATTCCCAAAGCAAAAGAAAAGAGAACCACCCTCCAGGATGAGGGGGTAGGCGGGCCTGGGGCCGAGACCGTGTCGGGCCTACCCATCTGGTGATGAGACGCGGAGCGGCGGTGGTGCCTCAACTCCGCGGGCCTCGCGGACAGTGTCTGGTAGGGGGTGGGA